>NW_006442107.1:2102917-2125926 GCF_000325575.1 Pteropus alecto
ATTAATCTTTAAAATTATTTGCAGAAGTACTGCCAAAAGTAAAAAGTCACCTTGAACAAAATGAGAGCTTGCACAACTATTTTTCTAAACTTAAAATTTTAATTGATGTGAACCCAAAAGAACTTCAACTGAGCAAATTTTTCTAAACTTAAAATTTTAATTGATGTGAACCCAAAAGAACTTCAACTGAGCAAATTTAGCTAAAACTTATCTCAGAAACCGCATGGTGCCACTGAGCTGAAATTTCTTTAACTCTCTCCAGCTCCCTTACTGACAGTAATAAATGGGCAGGGTTTTTTTGTTAGTTTTCATTTTTTGTGACTCTTCCTTCTTCTGCTGAAACAGACTTTTGATTTCAAAAGTCATTCTGCATAGTCAGGTTAAAGAAAGAGACTCACGAAGTGCCCCAAGCTCTCTTGGGTGGTGGCCATCTACATCCCAAATCTACAGCACAATTCTTCAACTCCCTACTAACTGGGAACTTTAAGAATGGGAGGGTCAGCCAGGAGAGAAAAGAACTTCATGTCACATCCCATTACAAACCTAAGTAGATCAATATTTCCCCAACAATAAAATGAGGGAGTGACCCTGGATACTCTAAGTCACCCTCAATTTTAAGAGCTATGATTGAAAATAAACATTGACTCAACTGAGTGATATCATTGATTGAGCTTATTAAGAAATATTAAGCAGAGTCAGCAGCTGACTACAGGATTTGTTTTTAAAACATATAAACCTCTACACTGTCAAGTAATCTTACTTTAATTTGTTTCTGGGCCGGGGGGCTAGCAAGCGCCAAAGCAAAGTCTCATTTCACTCAAAGCAGCAGATGTAATTGTTGTCTGAATTCATTTATTTGCTGTCTCAGTCTGATACTTTCTTATGCTCAGGCCACAGTGCTAGTTCCCTTTGATATCCTGCACAAATCTCACTAAATGCAAAATTTTGACAGAAAAGAGGAAAGACAATAACCTAAAATTAAAGGAAAGAGGAATACTCTCCCTACAAAAAGGTGGTATTTTTATGTCACTATATAAAGAATGACTTGTGTATTGATCTTACTCTGTTGCTGCATTGATTAGGATCAAAGCCAGCCTTGCTGCAATGAAATCAAGTTCTGTAAGCACCAGTATTAGCCACCAGCTCTGTAATGAAAAAAATTAAAAAAAGAAAAAAAGTACAAGGGCTGGGGGAAAATGCACATACCCATTTTTAACGGGACCAGTCCTAACAAAACTCTTGATCCTACCAAGTTTCAATAGAAGTTATACGTAATTAAAATAGTTAACACATGAATAACACTTGCTCTGTTCTGACGCTATTCTTAATTTTTCTTTATGTATATTTAGTGTTACAACAAGCTTATGACACAGTATAATTTTTATCCTTATTCTACTCATGAAAATATCTTAGAAAATTCTAGGGACAGTACTAGGTTATATGGTATCCCCCACAAAAATAATATCCACCTAGAACCTGTGAATGTAACTTTATTTGTAAACAGGGTCTTTAAGGTTGTAATCAAGTTAAGATGAGGTCATACATCACTACAGTGGGCCTTAACCCAATCTGACTGGTATCCTTATTAGAAGATGAAAATCTGGAAATATAAAGGCACACAGAAAATCCCACATAAAGAGAGACAAAGATTGGAGTGATACGTCAGTAAGCCAAGCACCGCCAAGGGTTGATGGCAACCACCAGAAGCAGAGAGGCCTGAGACAGAGCCTTCCCTGGCACCAGCAGGGAATACAGTCCTGCATACCCTTGTTTTAGACTTCTGGCCTCCCAAACTAGGAGACAATACATTTCTGCTGTTTTAAGCTACCCGGTTTGTGGTGATTTGCTATGGCAGCCCTAGGAAAATAATCCAGATACTTTCCCCAAAATCTGTTCAGCTGTGATTAGAAAGAAGACAGTCTGAATCTAGAGTCCACATGCTTAACCAACTCCCTTCACAACATCCTGTGGTTCATGGTATCGGCACTGAATGGCAAAGAGGACAAATGGGCAGAGAGAACTATAGTTACCTGTAAGTTTCCCTCACACTCTGTCCTCTTCGGGTTAAGATCAAGCGAAGTCAGCCCAGGTTCTCTTTTAACAACTATCATTACTACCTCAACCTCCCTTAGTCTCACATCAATTTGTTCATCTATAAAATGGTGCATTAGCACTTAATTCACTGAATATTTTTGAGAATTAAATGAGTTAATACTTCTATAGGGCTTATGGGAGAGGCTGGCAGGTAGTAAATGCTCAATAACTATTACCTACTGTCATTATTATTGCTACCATTATCATGAAGATTAAAAGAATAAATTCCACTCACCTCAAGAAATTGTTGAGGTTTTTCAGACCTGGATTCGCATCTTGTTTCAGCTATCTTTTTTTTTCTGTGTAGTCTTGGGCTACTTATTCAAACTTTATGAGCCTTTTTTTAATTGGACATTGGGATATTAATGTATGCCCACATCATGGAGTCACTATAAAGATTAGAAATCATGTATGTATGCATGTACGTGTATATATGTCTACAAATATGTACGTATATAAACATACACATACATTCAATCTATTGTTAGGAATTTAGTAAGCAGAGGCTCAAAATACATAATATTGTTTATTGTTATCATAAATTATTCTAGTGTGTTGTAATCTTTTCAGTCAAGAAATGCCATCATTACTCTAACCTGAATCATTCTAATTGCAATTCAGGTATTTTCTCTATTGTTACCTTTCGTGATGTTGAAGGAAGGAATTTAGATTGCTGGATTTTGAAGAATAAACTTTCCTAATACCTACCTCGAGTCAACATTATAAGTGAAGGTGAACATTTCTAGAGAACATGTATTTTTTTCTGTAGATACTTGAACCTACATTTAAACAAGAAAAAACTGAACCTATAAAAACTGTCTTTGTGAAAGTGGATACTAAAATGTCTTCTGGGAAGATAATGAGATGAATGAGCTAATGAGAAATCTCTTTCCTGTGCCTTGTGAAATATGGGTTTAATACTATTTTTCATTTTTTTCTAGCATTTCTCCCAACCACCCCCTTACCTGCCTATGTTAGTATGCCAATATAAATTAGCTCTTTTATTTATTTTTAGTTTTACATATACATTTGGATAAATTGCTATGTAAGTGGTGGGATGAATGGTTAATGGAGGAGTTGTTGCTGATAACCAGGAGGAGTAAAACCTTTAATCTTTGTCAGGGATACAAGGTAATTTTGCTGTAGGAGTGACATTATAATGAACACCAAAATGAGATTTCCATTATATCTTTTCCTCTCTAGCCAACTCTCTCCCTCCCCCAATTTTGTGTTGCTATGCAAACGCATAACTTAATCCTACAAGGAAATAGTTTTCTTTAACCCCACTTTGTTTTGTAAAGGATGTCACACACACACACACAAAATTCTATTTTAGGAAAAGAGGGAAGTCTCATTTCGATGATCTTCAATCACTGGAAACAATTAAAGACCTTCAGCAGTGTCTACGAGTATGCTGGCAGGTTTAAATTTCAGACAGCCAAGTGTAGAATAATAGAAGTAAAATATTTTTTAAAAAAGGAAAAAGAAAATGAAAATGCTTTAGTTATTTGTGGATTTCACCAAATATTACTAGGTCCCTCCTCTTCTGGGCGCATGATAGGACTGCACGTCCCAAGCAGCTTGGAGAGTTCACATGGCTACTTTTGGCTGGCAAGTGTGAGTGGCGGTCATGTGTGACATTGCCAGTCTAAAGCATTTAAATTGATGTGAGACCCTCCAGAACTCCCCTTTTACCTCTACCATGGCCACCATCGTGATGTATATAGCAAAGAGAATAGTTGGGTGAAGAGGTTTATAGGAGTGTAATTTGTCCAACAAGATTCTGGGTTCCAGAACATGGACAGAACAAGAGCAGAGTACCCAGGACACCTTCTATGAACATGTACTACATGAGAAAACTAAGTCTCCATTATTCTGAGTTATTGACATTTGGGAGTAATTTGATATGGGACATAATCCAGTCCATCCTTATTCTACAGGGAATAATAACAAAAATAGCTCCAATCATTTAAAGCCGGGGTCCCCAACACCCAAGCCATGGACTGGTACAGTCTGTGCCCTGTTAGGAACTGGGCTGCACAGTTCCTAAGGAGGTGAGTGGCAGGCACATGAGCGAAGCTTCATCTGTATTTGCAGCCGCTCCCAGCACGAGCATCACCGCCTCAGCTCTACCTCAGATCATCAGGCATTAGATTCTCATAGGAGCACTGGTCCTTGGTGCCAAAAAAGTTGGGGACCGCTGATTTAAAGAAATGGAAAAGATGCTCTTGGAAGTAGCAAAAGGTAACCTGGGGGTTGGCGAACCTTCAAAACCACCCCACCCCACACTTCCACAGACTCACCAGCACAACCTATCACACACTACCACTTTTCTGATGTAGAAATTACTTAATTAAATCTCCGGTAGAGGGAATTTTCTTCCCACTAGTCTGGGAGGTCCTCCCTCCAGCCAAATATTCTCATAGCTCACAAACTTGGTTTTGGTTTTACCATTTCTATACCGCTCCACTTTAGAACGCTTTTCCTTCTCTTCCTCTTGTCAAAATCTTTCCCAACCCTTAATTCTCAAATTATCTATATCTTCTTGTGAGAAACTTTTTCTGAATCATTGTAAGTCCACTTTGAGTACACTTTGCCTTCTCTGAACTCTTAATAGATTGTAACCTATTACCTTTTTGTTGATATTTCATTTGCATAGGACTCTAGATCCAGGGGTCAGGGGATAAGCCCTTATTCAGCATCCTTCATGGCTTCTGCGGTGGCTCAATAATGGTGAAGAGGAAGAAGCCAGGGACCAATTATTAAGAAACATGATGCCTTCTTTGGCCAACTAGTCTCAGTTTCCTTGTCTGTAAGGGGAGAGTAAAATTGGATTTTTCTCTGTCATATTGAGCTCAAATATTTTATGACTGATTTCAGACTAATGAATGAGCTGTACAGATCAGTCTCATAGCAGAACAAAGTCTCCTTAAAATAGTTTTTATGAGAAATGGATAAAGGAACAGGCATTGTCTAGCTTAGCCATTAAATCAGTGAGAGAAAGCACTGCTTTGTGTTGGATTTGGGTGAATCGAACAACTCACCTCTGTTAGTGAAAACTGCCTCAAGAGATTCTCAAGTGCAGTATGACAGGGAAACAATAAACAAGATATGACAGTCATCTCTCTTCTCTAGGACTCTGAAAGAGGAAATAATCTGACACCATAGTATCAAACAATTAGAAACTATTTATTAAAGTCTAATTGGTGATCATCAAAGTCTTTAAGCAGTGTACCAAGAAAACACAGGGTGTTTCCAGCTTATACCAAGAAAACACAGGGTGTTTCCAGTTTAAAGGACCTTACAGTCCTGTTTAGCAGGCAAAAGTGAGACATGAGACAATAATAAGGCAGCATGAAATTAAGTTCTGAATAGTGAAAACTCCTTACATTTGAGAACAGAGCTCACCTCTATAGAGCAAATGGTCTTAGGTATTAACTAATCCTTCTTATCCTCATTTGCAAAAATGTGGATACTAGTGGTATCTACCTCACAGGGTATTGGGAGGATCAGATGATAAAATATAGATAAACTGCAGTCTTGACACATTGTAAGAGACCAATAAATATTGATCATTATTACCATCACCATCATCATCACCTTTATTATAGTTTTATATGCCAGTGAGGAGTAGGATGGGGATTGTCACTGTGTTGAAGATTGAGAGGAAAATGAGGGATGAGGGAAGACCCGTAAAGTGAAAGAGAAAACATAAGGAATTTGAGTAGATATGACCAACTGAAAATCTTATGCAGAAATAGCCTTTGACAATGGCCTCTCAAAATACAGGTGGCCCATGTTTTGTATGCTCTCCTGTGGTTGTTGGACAATCTAAATATTTGCCTCACCTTGGACTACAGCACACATGGACACATAACATGAAGAAGCTGGAACATGCCGAAAGCCTACTGAATTTTAAAATTCAGCTATAAATTTTGGCAAAGTGAAAATTTTGCATTTTCAACTGGCGAATTAAAAAGAATCATATCAAATGCTGGTGGATTTGGAAAATAGCATATTGTGGAATATGACTGTTTGATACCATTAGCAATATCTAAGACTTATTGGGCAAATCTCTCCTGTCTTTTCATAATGGCCTTCTTCTCTGAAAAGTTTTCTGTTATCATTATGGCTACTGGTTAAATTAAGCTCTGAAGAAACAGAATAATTTACTTTAGGTTCTGCAGATTTCCAGTAATAAACATTACTAACGCTTCATTTTGGGGCTACTGGTAACTTATTAAACACTTTTTCTCATTATATAGTCAATTTACTTAATTTGAGGCCATATTTTTTCCTTACTTTTATTATCTTTTGGCTTTTCTCCAACTTGTCTTAATCAAAATGCTTATTATTTGTGCATTGCTATTAAGGATAATCTACTTACTTAATAAATAGCAAATTGCATGTTAAAAAGAGGAAAAATTTAGTTGCTACCATACAATTTCTTCCAAGTGAAAGCAAGAATATTTATAATTCAACAGCATGGAGTCATTCCAGGACAAGGGCTAATGGCAGTTGAATGAAACATTCTTTGCCAACAGCATTGTGCAAATTAAAGTTCTTTCCTTTAAAAGTTAAATATTAACTACATTTCTCCACTGCCACTAAAAAGAGAAGAAACTTCGTAAACATTTCATTTCCCTTTATCAAATATTCATTGACCCCCTACTGTGTGCTGTGCACTGGTCTGGGCTCTAAGGATGTAACTTTGAGTGAGACAAAGACCTTGCTCTCATTGACCTTAAGTTCTAAGTGAGGGAGTCAAACAGCCAGCACATATGTATGTATTAGGTGGTGATAAATTTACAAAGGTACATAAAGAAGGTAAGAGGGAAGTGAGACAGTGTCATGGGATCAGGAGGGAAGTTAGAGTGTCATGGGATAGGGAGGAGTCTTGCTTTATATAGTATGGCCAGGGAAGACCTATCAGATGAAAGGAACATTTGACCAAAGACTTGATTAATATGAAAGAGTAATCCAGTGGATACAAGGGGAATAGACTAAAACACACTGTCCACCACTCACATACGCTTGCATATACTTATAAATTAATAGTTTGGGTAAAAAGATTTAGAAGGGCTTTTCACTCATCGAAATTCTCTCAACTTGTACCGCTAATCAGAACATGGGTCTATGTATTTGAAATGTTAATAAATGGTGGCTTCCTTAATTTTTACTCAAAGGAAAGACTGTAAATCTGAGAGGTTACCATTCTGTTATACATCATGCGTACTGCAGAAATCAGCAGGCTCGAACTGACTAGAAGGCTGAACAAAAGTGGGATTTATACTCCTACCTCACTGATCTTTCACACATGAATCAAATGATATATTCCCAAAGAAGAATTAGAAACTGACATGCTCTGTGCCAGCATGTAGATAAGGTTGGGACCTGTGTGTATCGATGGTTACACTGGGATCTCTTGTGTCTCTCTGCCATATGGAGATTAATTTGACTCAAGCCCTGCTGATAGTTGGAATTAATAATTATCCTTGCACAATACAGCTAGTCACCACAGAAACGTGCTCCCGAATGGAGCCAGAGTCATCAAGTACAACCCAGCCATCACCTGCTCCCATTTCCCCCTTTGTTAACCTTAAAATTAAAAAGAGTCACAAACCACTTATGGAGAGGACAGATTTCCACAGCCCTTAAGAATACCAGAAGCAGCTTTACAAGGTCTCAGTATCGAGGGCCCTATTCTTTCATTCAGTCCTATTGACTGCTATTTAAAAGCAAAAAGCTCAAAATACTCATATATCTGGATTTTCAGCTCTCAGAGAATTTTAATTTGCTAACAAGTAGAGGCAGGAAAAAGAGACCCATAAAAGAAGTAAATAATGGAAATCAACTACTTGGTAGAAACAGAATCGGGGGGGGGGGCGGAAATTAAAGATGCAGCAGAATGCAGCAATGAATCATAGCACAGAACAGAAGTAGGTGCTGACTCCAAAATAGGTCTGCCATTTCCTATCTATGTAACTCTAAGTTCCATAAGTTCTCTGTGCCTCTGTTTACTCAGCTGTAAACATGGAATAAACAGTAATCCCTTATTATGAGGCCTAGAACTTATACTACATGACAATGCAGACAGTGAATATGCATATCTAGGTTGGTGAGTTTTACTCTACCCTCTGAGGTCAGTCTTTTGTCCTGATTAAGAATACACTTCCCAGAACTTAATATGAAAAGAACCAGCCACTATAAGCATTTTTAACTATTCTGATCCACACTGGATGTTTTGTTATTTAGCATACAAAATGTTAGAAATGAGTTTTCACTAGTGAAATTAAGTAATGTGTATTAGTAATGGGTTTTCACTAATTAAAATTGTTAACATTTAAAATGTAGATTGGCTGGTATATTGTAAAGTCAATTTCTCACCACTCAAGAGGCTATAAGATCTTATAATTCACACACTCTTAGAAGTAGTGTCTTGGGCATAATTCCTAAATAGTTGTTCCTAAATAACTACTGGTTATGAGAGTTTAACCTACTGAATTTGACTAGATGATTAGCCAATTTCTACTCTAGAGTATTGTCATATTTGCTTTGGGGAGCTTTTTAAGCAACTACCAGTCAGATCTCCCTAAAGCATAGTTATCTTATTGAAGAAGTAATAACTATTATTTGCCTGCACATTAATAAATGTCTGTAGTATTTCTATCATCTGTTTAAAATAACACAGGAATTTCTTATATATTTTTGGAATGCTTCCATCACAAATATGTATCATTTCAAATTTTGGCACCTGCAAATATAAGCTTCAGTTATATGAAAATGTCACCTACATGAAACACTCCATTTCCAATGAAGCTCCCATTTCCAAGTGCTTTCTGACTAAGTTATTATTGCAAAAATGTTCAACCTAAGTGATTCACACTATTGGAAGACAATTTTCCATGGGTCTCTCACATTTATTTACATTTTGTATCCATAAGCACTACTGGCTACCTATCTTCTGGACAGTCTTTTCAAGGATATTTGTAAAACAAACAATCTTGGCAAAATGATTTACTGTCAAGTATAATAAAAATAATGTCTCTGTTTCTGGTACAAAGTTTAGATAGGATTATTATCCATTATAAAATATTTGTCATATGCAAAAGACTCCCAGTAAGATCAGCAACTGACCTCTTATTGAAAACAATGGACACCAGAGGAAATGGGATGGCAATTTAAGTGCTGAAAGAGAAAAAAATATCATCCAGGAATCTTATACCTAGCAAAACTATCTTCAAAAATTAAGGTGAAATGAGAGTTACACTGGAGAAATAGTTCAAATGGCAGCCTAGGAAGATGCTGAACTCACTTCCTTCCATAGATACAACAAATCTACAAATACTTATGAAATAATTCCTTCTGAAAGGGACCTAAGGATAAAAGGACAGTATTGAGATGGAAAGAAGAGGCACAAACAAGTTCTCAGGAGGAAAGAAAAATACAACCAGCTGCGGCAATCCACAATTACGAGGGAATCCTAAAGGTACAGAACTTGTCCCAGAGAAAAGAGGAATCTGGGCACCACATTGGTCAACCCGACTCTTAGATTCTACAGAGGAGAGACAAGCCCCCAAAACACCTGGTTTTGTAAACCGAAGGGAGGAGGTGGGGCGGGGGGAGGAAGAGGAGGAAGAGGGAAAGGTGAGAGAGAGGGGGAAAAGGAAGAGGAGGAGATAAAGAAAATTACAGGCCTATATCCTTGATAAACACAGATGCAAAAATCATTAACAAAATAACAGCCAACCAAATCCAACAGTACCTTCAAGGGATTTAATGATCAAAGGGGATTTATTCTAGGGATGCAAGGATGGTTCAACATCTGCAAATCAATTCTAAGGACCTGACTTGAGGATTTTCCCAATTACATTTTGAAAGATTCCCACTTATTTTTGCTACATGGAAATGCTTATGTATATTTGACATTAAGGACTAATTTAATAGAAATTCTAAAAAAAATAAGCCAATCTCTAAATATTAAGTCTTATACTCTCTTCTCTGTCTATTGCAAATAATGCCAGTCCTATGAATAATATGTAGGCAATAGTGTGAGCAATTTGAGCCCTTAAATGGATGAATACACCTGAGGCCGAACGATGAAACTTATGTTATCAAGTCAATACCGTACATTTTCAATGCAGAATTTCTAACGGATGTTCTCACTAGGGGCTGAGGTTGGGGAGGCAGACACAGAATTGAGGCTGAATCAAAGGAGAAAGTTAAAGTGGGTTTTACCAATAAGAAGCTGCAATATTCGCAAAGCTTCAAGGCACAGTGGCAAACCCACTCTTGCCCTCCCCTGACTTCCTACTAGCTTGGACCTCAAACCCTGGAACCCTTGATTCATTAAGTAGAGGTCAATAATCACTTTTACTACTAACCTAAGGGATGCTTAATAAATCTCTTAAAAATTCTAATGGATGATCTAATTTATAGCTTGATTATATTCAGTTCAGAATCTTATCAGAGCCCAATACTCTACTGTTTTGTTTTCACCAAATTAGATTGTTAAGAAAAAGATTGGACTATATTTTTCTTGTGAATCCTATTGAAGTCCATAAAATATTACGAGCTAAGTGCATACTAGATAGATACTCAATAAATGCTTATTCCTTTGAGTCAAGTTGAACACATAGTCTTTTAGTATCTAATCTAAAACAGTCAGTTTTCCCTGAAGGTTAACTTTCATTTTCCTTAGCAAATGAAGCAGGAAAAAAAAGAAAACTACATATCTGCAAAGCGAGCTATGCTCATAGCACAATAGATAACCAAATGACAGACTGTGAGCTCCTGGGACATCATCTGCTACACTCATTCTACAGAGGGAGAAAGCGAGCACTAGAGGAGTGAAGCTATCTGGTCAAGGTGCACAGCTCATCGTGATCTCAGACCCTCTTCTGCTCTTATCATTCCAAATGCTCTATAATTATTTTTTAAAAAGACCTTGTTCTTGCTCTACAGTAATTTCCTACCAGTCTGCCCAACTCCCCTACTAACGGTGACTAACAGTCTCTTCAAAGGGTACACTTTCAGCAAGCTTTCAGAAAGACTTGACTGCCTCCATTCATTTGTCTCAAGTTTCCTGTTCTTTATTATACTAAGCCATGCTCAGCACTCTCCCTTCACAACTCTGCTTCCCCCTTTATATTTGAAGCAGCGTGGTCCATACTGCTTCTTCCTCCATAAAAAAGCCTAATGACATTCCCATTTCTAATGTTCATTGTGCCAGATTCTCAGGAGTAGTAAAAGGATGAGTTGACCTGGAGAGTTGCTGATTTAAAAATTCTCTCTCAGATAAAGGACCTATCTAGGATCAGATAACAGCCATAGAAACCTCAATCCCACCTCAACCAAACAAATACTAAGAGGCAAGGGCAGAAGTCATTCCATAAATAAGAAAATGCATTTGAAGATGGATATGACAATGCTATTATATAGGCTGGAAATGACAATCCTATTATATAGGAACTTGTTAACCTTTTTCTACACAGAATGTTAGGGACTTCCAAAAATGTTCATTTCCCATTACATATTCTATGCAGGCTTTGAAAAGGTAAATAGTCTAATCATAGCAGAGCTTGAATGATTCTGAGATGATATTTTTTATTGGCAACTGGTCCTTTTCTCACTTCTCCTATGTGTCATGAAATTCTTATACTGTGTGATATAGCTCTGTCCAGGCTTGAAAGTACGGTCCGGTGAGGCATTACTTATATTTTTCCCTCAGGCTTCGATCAGCGGATCACAGTGTTGCCTCATCGGCGGAACAACATGTCTTTACAGATCATTAAAAACTGTGGAAGTTAAAGTCCCTATCTTGATCACACATTGTCTGGGGATCTCAGAGAACTATTCTGTCATTAAGGGACCCCATTCAAGTAAAGGAAAATGGAGTGTAGAGTTTGGGGGCAGACAAATGGTTTAGGGCAGAATTTCAGACACCAAATGGAATGGAAACTACAAAACCAGATTTGCACAGATTTTTGCTGAAGACAAAAAAGAAAAGAGAGAAAAGAGGTTTCTTTTTTAGTGATATATAATTTAGCTTGGTCTCACAATGCTGGTTAGTTGTCTCAGTGTTATTAGTTTCTGCCCTCAAACACAAACAAAAGCAAAAGCAAAAGCAGAGTTTTATTTAATATGTTCTAAAACATGAATTTTACAACCAGCTCTCAAAGCAGAATATGTTATAAATACAGGGGAATAATTGTTCGAAATGACAATAATCATTTTAGCACAAGGTCATCAGTATGGGGTACTCTGAATCCATGTTGAACTTCCAATATGGCAAAGTTGTTCGATAATCTCACTTAGGTTCACTGACCTAATTCACTAAATCTAAATTTTGTCTCAGCCATTATTGGTATGTGATTCTGAAAAAGCAGGGCCATAAGAACCTTCACAAACTAAATTGATTTATTTCTCAGCCTTGGGATCAAAATAAACACAAGTTATCTCGGTTCAACAGCCTATCTAAATATGTCCAGGGGAAAGCTTTGACAGAACTCTTTGCAAAAGCAGCTGAAAGATCTTTGGCCCTCTGAGAAATTATTTCCGCTCACTCCCATAGACCTAGATCAGCTCTGTTCCTCAGATGGTCCAGACCCTTGTGTTGAGCCCTGCCCCTACCTCAACAGTCACTTTGCAAATCATATCCGGACCGCATTGGACTTACTTCTTTTAGTTTTTACCTTATTCTACCCCTAAAAGGGCTTCTCTGGGAATAAACCTTCCCTACTCATGAACTTTGAATTACCACTGTTAACAATGTTCCCTTCCCACCTTGCTCTTTCCATATCCAGCTCCAGGTATCCCCAAACACTGCTGCTGCTCTATCCCTGCTAGGTCCTTGTGAGAACTACACTGTTTAACCTTTCCAGGTGCTCTCTGTCTGGTGCTTGGAAATTTAAGAAGGAATGTAATATTTAATAAATACTTGCTAAAGGAATGAGCAAAAGAGTGAGAGAGTGAGAGAGTGAGTGAGAGAGTGAGTTGAGTGAGAGAGTGAGTGAGTGAGAGTGAGTGAGTGAGTGAGAGAGAGAGAGAGAGAGAGAGAGTGAGAGTGAGTGAGTGAGTGAGTGAGTGAGTGAGAGAGTGAGTGAGTGAGTGAGTGAGTGAGTGAGTACCAAGAGTACTAGGCTTGAGATCAGAAGACCGAGATTCAAGTGCTGGCTCAAGCGTACTCTGGCTGTATGATCTTGGACTGTGCTTAATTCCTTGACCTTCATGTCTCAGTTCTGGTTGCTGTATCAAAATACCATCAACTGGGCGGCTTCAACAACTCTGGAGGCTGGGGTGTCCGGGATCAAGGTGCCTGCAGATTCAGTTTTTCGCAAGCGCCCTCATCCTGGCTGGAAGATGGCTACCTTCCCACGATAGGCTCATATGGTAGAGAAAAGAGGCTCTGGTATATCTCTACCTCTTCTTATAAGGGCACTAGTCCCATCATGAGGACTCCACTCTCACAAACTCATCGAAACCTAATTACCTCCCAAAGGCCTCACCTCCAAATATCATCGCATTTGAGAGTTAGTACTTCAAAATGTGAATTCTGAAAAGACACAGGCTTTCAGTCCATAACACAGTTTTTTAACCAGTGAAATGGAAATAAATACCTCTTCTACCTATCTCACAGTTTTTATGAACCTGACGATGGGTTTTTTCAAACTGTAAAGTGCTACTGAAATACTTTACTGTTATTATTAGAGAGACTTACACATGAACTTTTATTCAATTAATATTCATAGTGCGCTTCTTTGAGCAAAAGTCTACAGCCTCTGCTGAAGATAAATAAGAGGGTTTAGCCTACTGAAAAGATCAAGAGAAAACTAGAAACCACAAGTCATTTTGTCTAGGGGTATCTGGAAAAGTGAAAATATTTCCAGACAGAGAGAACAATTTGGCAAACAGAACTTGGAACTATATGCTGTTCTATTGGATACACTGTTCCCTGTTTGGAATTTTCCCTTGTCCTCCCATCCTTTAAACACTCAGCCCAGACATCATTTCTGAGGGTTTTGTGTCACAGTAGCACATGGTATATGGTGGGAACAGGGAGAGAGAAGACTGTAAATGTGATTACCCAATGCCCGATGTGCCCACAACCACAGAATGCAAAATAACCAAGACACTGTCACTGTTAAGATAGCAGGGAAGTAGAATATTGATTCATTCAACAAAAAATTTTCTGATACTTGCCATGTGCCAGATGCTGTACTAGACAGAGAGAAACTTACATTTTGTTGGAAGATGTCAGACTATACCTAAGTTAACAAACTAAGAAATATATATTGGAAAAATAGAGTGCTAGAACTACACCAAATAGCATATGAAAGTTATATTTTGAATCTGCAGCATGTAAACATATTGTTTAGGAACTTTGCCAGCTTGGAATAAACTCCCTCTAGAGTTACTCAAAGGCATTAGATCCCAATCTAATTCAAAGCAACCCATACCACAGCTTAATTAACAGAGAGTCAAGAGATATTTATGTACAACCTTTTATGTACTGGACAGAGTGCGAGGCACAGAGCTGCAGTGCGGGGTGAATGAAGACAAAGTTATGCTCCCTACCATCATGGAGCTTAAGGGTCTAATGCACTAAAGCCCAGATTTTTAATTTCAAAATCTAAAAAAGTCTTTAAAGATTGAGATCTTCTATCATTATCATTCTATAAAGAATATATTCACATCAAATTTAGAGAGGTCGTATAAAAATTTTTTAAAAAATAAGTTAACAACTGTATGAAAAACTGTCTGTGCTCTTCTTATTTTCCTATTTCCCTATTAGCTTGAAGAATTTTGTCACCGACTAACCTTAGTTATTGGAATTTGGGTTGGGAAATACTATTCTAGTAAATATGAGGTTTCCGGGATCCCAAGGTACAGAATCAAGTGAGTCTGGAATAAGGACCGAATTATTATTATTGTAGTGGTAACAGAAAAAAATGTTTTGAAAATATGAAAGCTCATTTGGAACCTTCCTTTCTGCATCTCTATCTTACTTCTCATCAAACCTCTGGCATTCTCCAACCACTGTAAGGTCCATCTCGAAAGTAACCCTTGTTCTCAAATGACTTATTTTGACCCCTTCCCAGATCAAAACTCCCTCCCTTTCTGCAAATGAACTCCGTTGCTTCAAGAAAAGCAATAAGGTTGAAACAACTCTCCCAGATGTGTCTGCATTTGCAAAAAACAACTTTCATTGCTTTTTTCTAATTATAAAAGTAATTCATGCTTATTGTAAATATATATATGTGAAATATAAAACAGTATGAAGAAAAAAATTTCTCAAAGCCTGTAGGATATTTGCATTTCTAAGAGAGAATGTTTGTTGACAGATGTAGTCATCAGTGTAGACAGACTGAAGGTCTGCAGTATTAGCAGGGGATTGTGGTTGGAACTTTGAGAAAATCAAAGTGAGGCAGAACCAGATCTTATCCTCAAGTAACTTGTAGGATAGTATCCAAATTATTGGATTATTAATGAATTAAAGGTCGACAAATGCTCTGCATTTCAGATGGCGAGTTTAACTCTAGCTTTGTTAAATTCTATTTTAAAGCTGCAAAAACGAAGGTTCAGTTTTGAAGGTGGGCTCAGTGCAAGAAACTTCAAACATGAGTGCTGAATTTTCTCTATGGGATCTGCCCTCCTTGGAAAACGTGAACGAGGCAGAGAGAGAAGATGTTATTACAAGTTATGTTTCCCTGAGACAAAAAGCTTGTTTTTCTCTCACATTCACTTTCTCTCTGTCTGGAATTTTTTTTTTTTAAAGTGAAGACATCTAATATGAACTCTAATTTCCTCTCCTCCCACCTCTCTTGTTTCTTTTTGCATTTTTGGTTACTTATTTTTTCATTTAAATACAGTAAATTTCACTCTTTGTGGTACTCAATTCTGAGTTTTGATGAATGCATCGAGTTGAAGAAGGACCAAAACATGATGCAGAACAGTTCCCTCAGCATCTCCCCCAAATCCCCTTGTGCTACCTCCTTCAGTCAAACCTTCTCCTGCCCAGCAGTCTTTGGCAACCACTGATCTGTTCTTCATCCCTATAGTTTTACCTTTTTCAAAATGTTATATGAAGAAATCTTGCTTCTTTCACTTACCAAAATGCATCTGAGGCTCACCCTATTGAATGTATATATACATATATTTAGAATTGTCACTCACAGATCCCTCAGTCAACTCAACAGAAGCCAGGATGCAGATCAGATTGTTCAGCATACACTATACAGGAGACTATCACCTAATGAAGTGAATCTCCAAGATATACATGTGAGATCTACAAGGTTCTTAAGAATTTCATAACAACAGAAGCATTACCAGCTCTTCAAAGAGAAAATAAAAAAAAAAGAAGGCTATTAAATCCCCTGTTGAAATTCCTAAATGCAGGAAACAGGCTAATAAAACTAGTCAGCTGAAAATATGTGCTACCCCTCAGGTAAAAGGAAGAATGGCTCTAGAGGTGAGGTTTGAGCCTAGAGGCTAGAGCCTTAAGACACAAAGAATTATTTCTAGGGCAAATCTAATGGAGTTTGCCCAGTTGAATTTCAAAATCGTTTGAAACTGATGACTCCCTTTTTCCTTCTATTTTCTCCTTTTTTGAAAGAAAAAGTCTAAAACTGCTATCCTATGTCTGCCCCATCACTGTATTTCAAAAGCAGATAACTTGGTTTCCAGTGTTGTAAGTACACAGACAGAAAGGAATTTTTGATCATACCCATAGTCTCACCCTTTTCTTAACTAGATGATTTTTATAAGATTTGAGACTTTCAGCTGATGAGATTTAGAAGAAAGTTTGCACTCTGAGTTGATGCTATAATCAGTTGAGATTTTTCAGTGACCTTAAAAATAGTGAATGTATTTGGCATATAGAATGGATATGAATCTTTAAAAACCACAAGGAAGACTGTGGTAGACAGAGTCACTGCCTTCTGGAGATGTCCTTTCCTCATTCTCTGAATCTGTGAATACGTTAATTCACATGGCAAAAGGACCTTGCAGATGTGATCAAGGATCTTGAGGTGAGGATATCCAAATGAGCTGAATTTAATCACAAGGGTCCTTATACAAGGGAGGCGGGAAAGTCAAAGTCAGGGGAAAAGATGTGAAGATGGAAGGAAAGGTCAAAGTGATATAGCCGTAAGCCTAGGAATGCAGGCAGTTTCTAAAAGCTGGAAAATACAAGGATCTGATTCCCCCTTGATCCTCCTAGAAGGATGCCGCTCTGTCAATCATGTTAGAAGGGCTTTTCCAAATCTCCCCACTCCCGAATTTTAAAGGCATTTGCTTATGTTTTCTTTTGGTAACATGTATGGTTTCATTTTCTTCTATGTTGCTAAAAATACAAAAAGAAATCAATTTAAATTCACAAAAACTATATTATCAAAGAGTCACTAAAACACTACACTTGGTTATATAAAAAGTCAAGTTCCTTTTGTTGTAAAAGAAACAAACACGGAAACTTGTTGCTGTGAATAGTTCTTTCTGTTACCAGACTGGTATGCATTTATATAACTCTGTCATTTTGAACTTATCTGAATATATAAGATATATATGAGAAGCAGCTCTATCTTTTTTTTCAAATATCTTTTTCAAAAGTCCCAAGAACTTGTATTAAAAAGTCTATATTTTTCCAATTGATTTGAGATGCTACATTATTATATACAAAACTTCCAAATGCATTTTGTCTATTTCTAGAATTTGATTCTGTACCCTTGATTTGACTTTTCATCTGTTCATGAACCAACACTATATCATTTTAATTATATAGGTTTCATAAGATGTTATAATATTTGATATGGCTACCACTACACCTTAGTCCATGGGGGCTGCTATAACGAAATACAATCTACTGGGTAGTTTATAAACAGCAGAAATTTATTTCGCACAGTTCTGGAGGCCAGGTAATCCAAGATCAAGGTGTTGCCAGATTCAGTGTCTGGTGGCTGTGTGCTGGCTGTCCTCACAAGGCAGAGGGTAAAGTTGCTCTCTGGAGTCTCTTCTAACAATGAGACTAATCTCATTTGTGAGGGCTCCACCCTCATGACCTAATCCTCTAATATCATCACATTGGGGGTTAGGATTTCAACATATGAATTTTGGGGAGACACAAACATTCAGTCAATAGCACCTCCATGTCGTGTATCTTTTTCCAGCGTTACTATAGCTATTCTTATTTATTATTCTATTTTAATTTTATAGATGACATACACCTCCATGTTGTGTATCTTTTTCCAGTGTTTCTATAGCTATTCTTAGATATTTATTATTCTATTTTAATTTTATAGATGACATATTTATATCCATTAAAAAACTGATATCTTTCATAGGATTGTATTAACATTTTCTATTAACTTGGATATAATTGACATTATTATGATGTTTATTCTTCTAGCCTAAGAACATTTTCATAGCTATTTCATTCATCACTGTGTACCAATGTATACTGATTTACAATTATCTATGAATGTTTAGATAATACCACTACCTATGAGAATGGCTAACCATGTTATGAAAACAAACAAACAAACATCGTCTTCCTCCTTTGGCATATTTTGGCAGGCTCATCAAGTTGCAGAAAAATCATTGTTTTATTTTCTTCTATCTTTGTCTTCAGGTGTGAAATGCCTTAATTTTTATATTACTGAGTTAGTGTTAGGATGTCTCTACTTTTAAAATATAGGTGCTGATCTATCAGAATTCCCAGTTGGTAAAAGTCTTTATTGGATAAGAGACATTACTAAGACTCTGTCAATTCACATGTTTGCAAATGTAACCAAAATGTTCTCTATCTCTCAACGGTGGGAGGGTCTATTTCCCTTAAGCCCACTTAAAACCCTCTCAGCCCCTTCTTTCCTGGTTTATCTCTGAATTCACCAAAGTAGGGTTTTAGACACTTAATTTGCACATTATACATATAACAGTCATTCATGAGGTTCTATAATTGATGATTTGGCATCCAGTGTCACAGGGTCACCTTAATGGGACAAGTTGTTTATCTCTTAGTTATACCCTGGGTTTTTGGTAGCATATATGCTTTCATTTTTTCTGTATTTCTAAAAATATAGAAATAAATAAATAAATTTAAATTCACGAAAACTGAAAATTATCAAAAAGTCACTAAAACACTATATTTGGTTATATAAAATCATGAAAATCATATTACAAACCCCGCAACCACAGGGAATGCCCAACAGGGAATTTCGTCATCTAACAACTTCCCACGCTATAGTAATAAAGGCTCATGCCCATGCTTGTCCCTTGCTTCTTCCACCTCCTAACCAATCCAGGGGCTTCCCTTGTGTGGCTCTCTGTGGCAAGAGGCCCTTCCTCCTCTTAGGAATTGTGATTAATAAACTCTTCTTGCGTTGTCTTACCACCCCGATTGAAACAAATCCCGGGTACATTTTAAAACATTGCAACCTCTGCTTTCCTCCTGCTCTGGGAGCTCTCCCTTCCATCCATCTTAGATATCGTCCATCATTGCTTTGCCCATAGCTTTAATGGCAGAGGAACTACCTGTTCACATGATAGCAGTAACACATCTTTTTCTTTCGTGCTGCTATTTATAGCTCCTTTCATCGTTGCTATCCTTAGATTTCTGGTACGGACAAATATATCTAAGAGGCAAACAAATTCTTCTTCATAAACTCCCACAGAATAGGGTTATTTTGGTATTATCATGGGGTCCCCTTCTTCCCTGGGTACATAGTGCCTCCAAGAGTATTCAGCTAATAACAATTTCTGTTCTATCTAGTGCTTTATAACAACCCACTGCTCTGTTCCTACATTCAAGCCTAGAAGCTTAATTCCACCAACAACTTTCTCGGTTCTGGAGACTTCCCTCCATGGAGTTCACTTGTCCATCTCACCACCTGCAAATATCAGGCTAGAAACAAAATGGCTTTTAAGGCCAGAAGTGAGTTTCTCATCTCTTTTTTCAGTCAAAGGTCATGACTTTAGAATCAACTACAGATCATGAGATATAAACAGCTGGCTATAGAGATGGTGTAAAGAAAGAATAGAGTTTGTGTTTGTGTCTGTGTGTATGTGTATGTGTTTTGGTTTTTTGTTCTTGTTTTTTTTTGTTGTTTATTTTTAGATCATGACTTATGACATCAAAATGAAATACTCCTGGTAAGGAACAGAGTTTATCTCATGGGGCCTGAGTAAAATGTTTTGTATGAGACTTGCCAATATGATAAAGAGAGATTTCAATTGAAATCAGAAAAGAAAGAGAAAATGCCCAGCTTGCACTACAAAATGCTGCCCTTGGAGATTACTAGGTATAAAGTAGGAAGAAAAAAAAAGAATGATGGAGGACATGCCAAACAATTCATAAAAAGAAATAACAGAGAAGAGAATCAAAGGATAAATATAACTTCAGAGTGTCCATAGCAATTAAAGTATGGGTAATAAACAAAGTGACTTCAGATGTTTAACCCAATAAAATCCATATAAATTCATGAATGTCACTGGGACTTGGAAGAATTACTGGCAAATAAAACATACCCTGCTTGAAGGAGGGGGAAAAAAAAAACGCAAGAGAGAGAAGGGGCAGAACTTCATTTCAAGAATGTCTAAACCTAAAAGGAAGCCCAAGAAGCTGGAATGAAATCATACTGTCAAGTACTTGGATGAAGATGCAGGAAAACCAAATAGACATGGTGCTGTAACAGTGACAGCCAGAGAGGGAAGTCAGTATGCCATAGTACAAAAAAATCCACCATCTGGTTCAGAAGATACAATCCTTACTAACTAGCAACTTATTCTTTAAGAAGGTTGACTATGTCACGTGGTTTTCTAATCAGGATGAACAGAGGCATAAATAGAGAGATATGCCTATGCTATAAAAGTTTGTAAACTATTATCTTAAAAAACGTTATCCGCTAACACTTTGATTATGTGTAACTAATATATCAGAGACTAGCGATGATGGGTCAGAGGAGGGCATTCAGAGGTCAAAATCGTGAAGGCAGAGAGTGAAAAGTATGTGAAAGAGTAAAAAGAGTTTAAGGGGGGAAAGGAAGTGTCTGCCCTACTTCCCAGTTTTGCCTGGGATTAGTCCAGGATATCGTACAAAGGCAGTTTAACTTGATTCTGGCCCACTACTTGCGAGTAAAATTACCAATTCCTTGTGTGTCAGGACAAAAGGAGGAAAAAGTGTTATGTACTTTAAAACGACTGCTGTTTCCACTTTCTTAGTGGAGGTGTGCACACGGAGATGGGTAGTTGCAGGTGCTGGGGAGACAGGAAGCTCCATCTGTGAAGGACAACTGTTATTTTCAGAGAGAAGGCACCATAGTGGGCCTGTTCCAGCTAGACCACCAGGCCGAATGTCTTCTGCTTCAGGTTGACCACTGAGCAAAGTTTTGAGGGCTGGAGAGTGGGAAAGTGGAATTTCAACTGTTCTACAAAAGAATAGGAAAATTCTTTCTTTACTTCAAAAGTGGAATCTTTAGAGACTGTTGAATTTAGGAAGTCACTTTTTTCCTTCCTTATTATGGATTTCGACTACACAGTTCTTCAGAATTATTATTTCGAGTGTTCTTGGTGTGTGTGTGTGTGTGGGCGTGCACGTGCGCGCATACACACACTGTTCAAAGACTTCTCTCTGACTAGGACTTGAGGCTGGAGGATGGCAGGGAAAAGGAGCCATTTATTGAACTCAAATTGGCAGAGGTACTTACCCCAATGGGACAAGAATTTGAATTCCAAAGACCACTCTCATTAAAAGTATCATCAAAAGTCTCCCAACTATGTGATTATATTAGACTCCAGAAAATGTTCTGCAGTGGATTGCTGTATCCACAGAATAGTGGAAGGAATGATCAAGCAAAGGACCAATCTAAAGTACAAAAGGGCTTTCCTAAAGAGTATGAGATTACTACTGGAAAGTTTGAAGAAGGGGCTCACACTTGAAGGAGAAATGACACCAAAAATTGAGTAAGATACAAATAAATGGAAGCATATATTGTGTTCATAGGTAGAAAGAATCAACATCATTAAAATGGCCATATTACCCAAAGCAATCTATAGATTCAGTGCAATCCCTATCAAAATACTAATGACATTTTTCAGAGCTCTAAGACAAATAATCCAAAAATTTATATGGAGCCATAAAAACCCTGCATACCCACGACAATATTGAGAAAGAAGAACAAAGTTGGAGGTATCGCACTACCTGATATCAAACTATACTACAAGGCTAAAGTAAGAAAAACAGCATGGTACTGGCATAAAAACAGATACATTGATCAATGGAACAGAATAGAGCACCCAGAAACAAATACATGTCTCTGTGCTCATTTAACATATGACAAAGGAGGCAAGAATATACAACGGGGTAAAGACAGTCTCTTCAATAAATGGTGTTAGGAAAATTGGACAGATACATGTAAAAAAAGAAATTGGACCACTTTCTTACACCTTATACAAGAATAGACTCAAAATGGATTAGAGACTTAAAAGTAAGACCCAACACCATAAAACTTCTAGAAGAAAACATAGACAGTACACTCTGATATTGCTAACAGTAATTCCTTTTCAGATGTATCTCCTTAGGCAAGGGAAACAAAGAAAAAATAAACAAATGAGGCCACATCAAACTAAAAAGTTTTTGTACAGCAAAGGAAACCATCAACAAAACAACTCAGACAACTCAACAACAACAAAAAAAACTAAACTCTCCAATTAAAAAATGGGCAGAAGACTTGAACAGATATTTCTCAAAAGAGGAAATTCAGATGACAACAGACATATGAAAAGATGCTCAAATCACTAATCATCAGAGAAATGCAAATTAAAACCACAATGAGATATCGCCTGACACCTGTCAGAATGGTATTATCAATAAGTCAAAGAACAACAAGTGTTGGTGAGGATGTGGAGAAAAGGGAACTCTCATA
>NW_006442107.1:2126262-2230957 GCF_000325575.1 Pteropus alecto
AGGAGGAGGAGGCTGGGGGGCTGGGAGAATTGGGTGAAGGGTTAAAAAAGTACATATTAGTAGCTCATAGATAGTCACAGGGATGGGGAGCATGGCATAGGGAATGCAGTTAGTGTTAATACATTGGCTAGGTGGAGAGCCAGAGGAGAGAAGGAGCAATTAGGGCGATTGTTTTATAAATTACATAAATGTCTAACCGAATGTACTGTATACTTGAAACTAACAAAAATTTTTTTTAAAAATTTTAAAAAACGAGTTGCTAGATCTAGAAAAAAATAGGAAACTCAGCCAAATATGAATTTCCAATAAACAATAATATTTTTTAGTATAAGTATATCCCATGCAATATTTAGGACATACTTACATGAAAAATTGTCATTTATCTGAAATTCAAATTTAACTAGGCATTCTGTATTTCACCTGGCAATCCTACCATGAGAAAACTCCTATTTTTCTTTTCTCTTTGACTCTGAAAGCAGTCCTACATATCACTCATCTTCAATTTCCATCTTTAATTTGCTCAAGGCATGCCTACACTTTTGGTGAAGTGTAACGCACACATCATTTGTTTGTTGATATTGTTGAAGATAAGTTAAAAATTAAAAGATGGACAAATAAATAAATAAATAACTTTTTTTTTTAAATTAAAAGATGGGCAGGGGAGATGCTTTGGATAAGACAGAGGAGAGAGGGGCAGCACTTGCTACATCCACCTCTGCTAAAGCCTTTGACTCTTCAACCATGGTTATGACTACGTTCCAGGAGAGTCCCACAGAAAAGCAATCAGGCCTCTAAGACAGAGCTCAAGGCACAACTAGGTATCAGGTGATATCATATAAGCAGAAGAAAATCTCAAAAGGAAATAACTTCTAGCCCCTGCTATTATGTGGCTGAATTCAGTAGGCTGCAAATAAGTCACACTCATTGTTTTAACTAATAATTTAGCTCCTTTCTAATTACTTCATGAAAAAAGAAGTTCCCATCTGTTGTCTGTGTTAAGAAAGTTCCTTCCCATCTAATAAGAGATTTTTTCAGCTGAATAGGCTTGTATTGTGTAATACAGTAGCTACTAGCTACCTATTGAGTTTATTGTGATTATTGAGCACTTGAAAAGTAGCTAGTCAGAACTAAGATATGCTGTACGTGTAAAATACTGGATTTCTAAGACTTAGTATGATAGAAAAGAATGTAAAATAACTCAATTTTAGATTGACAGAATGTTGAAATGATAACATTTTGGATGTATCGATTTAAGTAATGGACATATTATTAAATTGATCTTACCTGTTTCTTCTTTTTATACATGTCTACTAAAAAAAAATTTAAATTATAATTGTGGCTCACAAAATGTCTTTCCATTGGATAATGCTGTCAGACTCTACCCCTCAGTTGTCAGAGCTGTAAGTCACCTGAAAGATAATCTACTTTAATTCTATCATTTAACTGGCAAGAAACGTGAGGCCCAGAAAGGTGAAATACTTAGTATCTCAACTTATTAAAATTATGAATTTTCAAAAAAGAATCTTAAGCTTGGAAAGACTTTTAAAATGAATGGCAATTATCTTCTGTGTCTAGAAGTTTCATCCAATAAGAATTCCATTTTGTCCTGGCCAAATGGAAGAAGTATCAGTGATAGATAATTTCTATTTTTAAAAAAGTACTTTAAAATATATCTATAACAATCATCATTTTATTGTGAATAAAACTACTTTTAACAAAACATAAAATCATCACAAGCAGGACTTGAACTTTGTACTAGAATAACTTTTAAATTTGACCTCATTTTAAAGGTAAATAGGGCGGTCTCCATAAAAAATATACAAAATCTGGTAAAATCTGACAACATCGATCCTTAACTTAAACCCCACAGCATGTATTGATAACCATTTAAAGTCCAAATCTCCCCTGAAGATGCTCTATCTCGTCTGATCTCAGAAGCTAAGCAGGGTCAGGCCTGGTTAGTACTTGGATGGGAGACCACCTAGGAAGACCAGGTGCTGAAGGCGTAAAATGATAGATTGATAGATAGATAGATAGATAGATAGATAGATAGATAAAGTCCAAATCTCTCTTACTCTTTGTCCCTCTCCCCTACCCTTGATGTACAATAAAAAAAAAAAAAGAAATTATCTGATAGCCACTCGCACTTGTTGTCTGGTTAATTAAAGCTCATTCATATGATATGTATACATTCGCTAAATTGTATGTCTCCAATTGCGGAATTTCATGGAAAGATCTAGGTCAAAATCAAGCGAGACTGCCCTTTAAGACAAATTCTGAGCAGTGGAAAAATTAAAAATATTTGTGAAAGTTAAAAACAAACAAACAAAAACCAAGCCACTTTAAGTTACTTATTGTGTACCCACTCACTTGGACCCTGCAGTGGCCTGAATATATTCCTCCCACATTCATGTTGAAATCTAACCCCCATGGTGATGGTATCAGGAGTTGGGGTCTTAGGGATATGATTTTAGCTCATGAGGGCAGAGCCCTTATGAATGCGATTAGTACCTTATAAAAGAGGCCTCAGAGAGCTGCCCTGCTCCTCCCATCATGTAAGAACACAGCAAGAAGTTGGCAGTCTGTAATCCAGAAGAGGGCCTTCACCATAACCTGACCATGCCAGCACCTTGATCTTGGACTTCTAGGCTCCAGAACTGTGAGAAATAAATTTCTGTTGTTTACAAGCCACCCAGTCTGTGGTATTTTATTAGAGCAGCCCAAATGGACTGAGACAGACCCTCTCCTCCTTCACTCCCCATGCCCTATTTCTTCAATGGGCCCACATCTCTACTGCATTAACATGTACGTATGAGGGGTTAAAATGTACCAAGCACTGTTCTAGGTGCTGGGAACAGTAAACTGAACAAGTTGGGGACAGTCTGTCCCCATTTGTCCCTGCTCACATGAGTTCCTCACCTCCTCAAACAATAGTCCTCTAAGCTTCCTTCTTTTCTTGTTTAGGCCTCAGGCACATGAGGCTCATTCTTTGATTGACCCTACTCTGTAGGTCTTGCAAATGAATGGATCCTGATCAGCCTGGCCCTTAGGCCTTTCACCATCTTGTGACTTCCTAGGGGTCCTCCGCACTCATGAATTACAGCACAAACTCCACAGAAGACAACCTCTAATATCTAGACCTAGCCTTCTCCTGGCTGTTGGATCATAGGAGATTCTGTTCATTTTACAAACTAAGCCCTCCAAGACCTCCCGTGCAGGGCGCCCAGCTACCCTTCCTTGATACCTCTTCAGCTTCCTCTTCTGTTTCCCCTGCCTGGGCACCAGGATGCCTCTTCCTGCGTGTATCTCAGAGAATCCCAGGGTGCCTGGAGACCACACGTAGCTCATGCATACTGCTACAGCTGGCGTTATTTCAGCTACCACTTAATAATTTCTTCACCTCACAGTGCTTTTTTCCTCAGCTGCCATCTAAGCACAGATCCCTATGCTGTCTGTGCCAGGGAATGAGATTTCTGAGAAATATGAATATAACCAGAATGTCTCATTTTGATAACAGAGGTATTACCCAATTACAGACTCAGGGCTTTAGGGGTTTCATTTCAGACCAATATCTGCTCCTTAATTAAAAGGCTCCCATAAGCATTTTTTTCCATTTAAAAGAGTAACATGAAATATTAATTACTTATATTAGAAGTAAACAACTGAAAACTAATAAATTTACAAATTCAATTACCACAAAAACTATCAAATGTCTTTTTGTTTAATTGCTATAGATTCCCCTTTAGACATCATAATGGAATTAATAGAACATTCTGGTAATCAATTGAAATTGATTAATTGATCAGTCAGAAGAACATGGTTAGATTATTTCATCTCCAGGCACTATTATTTATGCCTTAGCAGTGCCAGAGCAAGCACCTAGCAAACAGATATGACAGGCACACAACCAGGAGGGAGGGAGGACATTTGGACATTATCCAAAGTTCAGTGTGGGGTGATGTGGCTTTTGCATATATATGGAGCATATCACCCTTGAAGGGTAAGCATTATGCTGCTCATTAATATATTATCAAGGTCTCTTCATAAGGGAAGAAACACAGTCATCCTTCATGGATGAGCTATTGCATTTATTCCTGAGGATTTATTAAAAATTAACACTCCATCACTTTACATTTCTTATAAGTGCCAGCACCGAAAAATGCAGTGATAAATTTTGGCACAAAACTTTAAAAATACTCTATGTAAATATCTTAAAATTAAATTTGACTCTCCCGCTCTCCCACCTTAAAGCCTCCCCTCTGACCCCCTCCTCCTGAGCTGCCTGCTGTGCTCTGCTTACCAACAGAGCATTCTGCATATCACATGTAGGACTCACAAGCCCTCAGAAAGCAGGGTCTCCTTTTGAAACAGGAAAGTATTCATGTGATCACGAATAGTCTACACTGCAAGTTTACAAAGTAATCAAAGCCTGCCACAGATCCAGGACATGAAGTTGGAGTTAATGCTGCAGAACGAGGCCAGAAATCCAGGACAAGGAGGTGGCAGTGGGTCCTTAGGTCTCTGTCTGAGCTAATGTCCATCTGCCACAGGACCATGGCTACGGCAGTGGCCCTCAATATGTCTAGTTAAGGATGACATGTGTTTCAAAGAGTAGCAATGTGCCACCCAAACGGTCTCCTCTTTATTACTAACCTATAATGAATGTTACCTTAATTAATCATCTAAACCTCTTAGAAGCAATTTTCAGCTTTATCTTGTAATTCTTAGTAAAGCAAAACCCACGATTCCTATCATATTGTATTAGCTACACTTACTGAACCCACACAAAGTGCCAGTTACTTAATAGGCCCTTTGAATAGATCTGTGATGCACACTGTTTCTGTTCACTCTCTTCCCCCTTCAATATTTAGGGACTTCATGCATCCCCTGTATCTACCTGGAATATGCTAATCCTCTCAGAGCCAACATTTTCTTCTTCTTCAAATATTAGATTAACAATTGAAGCTTCAGGGAAATCTTCCCAGATGACTACACTAAATTAAGTTATTACTACCTATACTACTCTTCTTTCAAAGCATTTATTATTGAAAAGAAATAATCAGATACGTAATTATTTTTCAGTATTATCTCTTGCCTGCAATAAGCTTCATGAGGGCAGGAAAACTCTACTGTTATATCTTCACTGCCTAGTACTACTGCTAAGCACACAGGTGCCCAATCAATAATTATAATTATTATAAGAATACGTCTCTCAGCAGATTCTCACTAAAACCTTTTGAGGTAAGTAAAGCAGAGACTCTAATAACCAATCTTCACTTAACTGCACTGGTGATGCTTTTAGCTTCAAGTCACAGAAAATCCCAAATTAAAACAGAGTAAACAATAAGCAACACTTTATTGTGTGCTCCAGGGCTGACTGACTCTGCAGCACAGGACTCTCATTCTTTAGAACATCACAGTCACGTCGTGTGTGTCAGCTTAGCCATTGGGCTGGCTCCAATCAGGGTCACACAGTGCCATCTCACTGGGGTTTAGGGCTTCAAAATTTCATAAGAATTTTAAAAGGACACAAACATTTAGTCAATAGCATAATCCAGAACAGGCTACCTGTCATCATTCTCAAGTAAGACTAAATCCTTTTTGTTACTTCTTACATTAAAAACATAAGATTTCAGGGAACTCAAGAGAAGCACTTCATCAGGAAGGGGTGATATTCCTGATGTAGGAGGGGAATGCAAGCTGATTACAAGGCTATGCCAACCCTATGAGACTAGGGCTCAGGAAGGACAATGATGCTCGGAGAATGTAACACTGAAAGTGGGCCGATGATTAGAACAGACTTGCAGAAGACACAACTGCATGGTTGCTGGACGAGGAAGTAGAGAGAGAAGAAACTGGCTGCACGTAAAGCACTGTGCTTCTCAAAGGTCCGTTAAAGGCCCTCTGTCGAGATTTACTGGTTAGCAAGGCTCTCAGACATATCTCCTCCACTCTCCGTACTATGCTGCGGGGAGTGAATGCTGGTCAGCTGAAGAAAGCAACTGTTGGATATATTGATTCTGTGGAAAAGCCAAAATTATTGGATCTTTCAGAGTTGCTTACATTGCCATTAAAATAGGGCAAAGCCAATAAAGTCAGTGGAAGTAAATATTTCATGGAGTCAAAAGTGACAGTTATGCTCTATTTAAAACAACTGTTAAAACGTTGTAGGTTCAAAGGACAGCACCTCAGTCAAGCCAGGAAAGTCTATTTCTTTTCTGAATGGCAAGAAATTCACATTTTGTGTTTCTACCACTATGTGTACTTCTGCCAATGTTAGGAAATAGACAAAAGTATTTTTCTTCAAGGAACAAGTTATGTATTTATTCAGCAACCCCCTTCCCCGAGTGCTTCTGCTATGACACAGGTTATGGAAGACACACAAAAAAGTGAGTAGCATACCCCCAGTTCCCCCAAAAAACACGTTCAAGTCATTAAAAACAATTTAAAAATAGCTGCAAAACAATATAAGATAGTATTAAACTGTAGGGTACTGATCATTAGCATTGTTTAATTCCAGTATAAGCTGATGTCATCAGGAAAAGCTTCGTGTAAGGGGTGGGACTTAAAGAGTGACTGGTTAGAATCAGAGAAGCATCCAATGTTCTGGCTACTTCTCACAACTGTTCTCGCTCCTTCATACTTTTTTTTTAATTAAATGTATTGGGGTGACATTGGTTAATAAAATTATATAGGTTTCAGGTGTGCAATTCAACAATACATTATCTGTATATTGCAGAGCTGTGTCCATTTCTGAAACAAGAAATAAATTTGCGTCTTTCTTCTCTACCAATCAGAATATATTAAAATTCCCAAAACTGGAATACTCTTTTGATGGGGAAAAAACAGGAAGTGTTGTTTCAAGTAATGGAATCAAACTCATCTCTAGCACTCAAACACATGTAAACCTGTATACTCTAAGCCTTAGAAAGAATGAGATGAGATGCTCAAGAGGGTAGAAGAGAAACATAATGCTCTGAAACTTTATTCAGCTTTCAAAGGCTCAGCAGATTTGCTGCAAATTATTTGTTGTGTTTAATAAGCATACCAAGTGCAAATGTGCTAAACACATAAATATAGCAAAGTCATAATCACTAGGTTCAATGTCAAGCACCATTTAAATCTGGTGATTAAATCAATTTGATGACAGTAATTTTTTTTTTTATTAGAAACGCTGTCTGAAAGAGAAAGCAAAACTTAAGGGAAAACTGTACCTTTACACTCTTCCCTTGTAGAAAATGAAATCTCTTAATTTTATTAATTCCATTAATGGTTTAACTACTTTTCTTTGTAAAGGGCCCAGGACAATCTAATATTTTCTCACTTAAAGCAAAACCACCTTTCTTCTTTTTTCCCTGTAGGGTTGGGATAGTGGGTTTATCTATGGATGAACTAAAGTCCTTCTACAAAGTCTGGGTGGTTAGAGTAAGGATTTGTTCTCCCACGGTGCAAGAGTCCATGCTGGATACCTCAGCTGTGTTCATGAGGGAACATCAGAAGCCTGGGTGATGCACAGGAATTTTCTGATACCATCCCGTCAGATTCTGAGCCAACACTGGGCCACCTCAACTTTGTGCTCTTACATAACCAACCCCTCAGTCTTGGCAAAACCACACTCCCTGCCAACTTGGAAGTGAAGTCATGACGACCCTCACAGAGGGGCAGTGTCATGCCTCCTACATGCACCAGTAGAATGTAGGTACTAGGGATTCAGAAGAGAACATAACATATTCAACTAGGTTCTTATCATCCATGAGTTTTCAATGAATTTAGAGTACTAAAACATAGCTACGTTATAATCACAGTATACTGTAGAAGGGCCTATATGGTTCCTTTCCACATCAGAATGCAAGCTATTAGCAGTCAAATAAGAAAAAAATCAAAGTGAGGTGGAGAAGCCATGGAAAACTGTTTAGAAGAGATAAAATTTGATCTGAACCTCAAGCAATAAGTAGGATTTTGACAGAGAAGAGAATAAAGTATGGAATAGAAAAATAATAATCAGAATGAGTTGACGTTTTGGGTGGTGGTGGTGTTGCTGCTGATGTTATATGGATACAGATTGTCTAGCAAGTTCTGCATGCTGTATTACATCTCTGGCCCATGTCTCCTACTGTCGGCAGGTCTGTATTCATACAATCACTTATTAAATGATGTAGTTAAAAGTATGTATTAAGAGCTTGTTATCTGTCAGGTTCTCTGTCGTCACTATAAGGTTGGCACAACAGGCAAAGTTCGGCAATTTAGAATACCAGAGATTTTATTCTTCGGTAAAAGCTCATTCCATATCTGGATGTTTGGTGCTTACCCTGAAGTACTGTCACTGTAGCTGCCTTTTCTTTACAAAATAACTTTTATTGTGTTGTATTTTTTTTATTACAAGAGCAATAAAAACATGGCTTGATGCCACATGATGAACTTCCCTGATCACCTTTTACAACTACAAACACATAGAAATGCTAATAAAATGTATTTTTAAATTTATTCCAGTAAAATTCACTTCTTTGGATGTGTAGTCCTATGAGTTTTACCACATGGATATATTCACGCAACTACGACCACAATGACAATGCAAAACAGTCCCATCATCTGCAAAACCGCATTCGGGCTATTCCTTTGGAGTCAGACACATCATCACCCCAACCCCTGGCATCCAACGATCAAGTCCCTTTTCCCTGTATCTTTATCTTTTCAAGATTGTCATATAAATGGAATCATACAACATAACACCTTTGAGATGAGCTTGTTTCACTCAGTATAATGCCTTTGAGATGACCCGTCTTGTTCTAGCAATAGTCGATTCATTTTTATTGCAGAGAAATATTTTATTACAGATGTGCCACAGTTTGTTTATCCATTCACTCACTGAAGGACAGCTGGGTTGTTGCCAGTTTGGAGTAATTATTAATAAGGCTGCTCAAAGTTTTTATGTATGCTTCCTGCTTAAACATAGATTTTCATTTCTCTAGGTTAAATACCAAGAATGGGATTGCAGAATCACTGGGCACGTGTATGTTTAATTGTAAGAAAGTGCCAAGCTGTTTTCCAGAACAGCTGTACAATTCTGCATTCCCACCAGCAGCAATGTATGAAGTTTCAGTTGCTTCACATCTTTGTAAGCATTTGCTATTATCCTTTCTTTTAGATCCATTTTCATAGATATATATTGTAGTTCTAAATTGTGGTTTTAATGCATTTCCCTGATGACTAATGATGCAGAACACGTTTTCTTGTGTTTATTTGCCATCCGAATATCTTCTTTTGTTGCAGAAAAAATCAGAACAGTGAGAAACCAAGCAGCACTTGGAGAGCTGGAGAACTCAGGTTTATTATGCCGGCGGTCCCAGAAGAGCTAGTGCTCTGAAGATCTGGGCCCCGAGCTCAAGGGTATCCTTGCTTTCATTGGGCTTATCCGTGCAGTTACAGGTGGCATGGGTTAATTGGTTAATTTGTCCTCAGGTGGTTACAGAGCACGGGGAATTGATATGGATTACAGACAGTCACAGAAGTGAGATTTTCAGATAGGAACTTCGGCAATACATCTATTATCTAGACAGAACAAGCAAAAATTGATATGGATTACAGACAGTCTCGGAGGTGAGATTTTCAGACAGGAACTTCGGCAATACTTCTATTATCTAGACAGAACAAGCAAAAGGGAGGATGAGTCTGTAGATATGCTTGACACATAGGCCAAAGGGCAGGGTGACCTTTGGCCTATGTGTCAAGCATATCTAAAGAAGTAGAACAAAGAGCTGATTGTAAGGTTACCTTTTGAGTGGAAAATTCCCCTTCACTCTGGTGAAATGTCTATTCATATGTTAGCCCATCTTTTTTGGAGTTGTTTGATTTGTCATTGAGTTTAGAGAGCTCTTTGTATATTATATACATGTTCTTTGTCAGATATGTGATTGCAAATACTTCTCCCACTCTGTAGCTTGTCTTTTCATTCTTACTATTGTCTTTTGCAGAGCAAATTTTAAAAATTTTGATAACTCCGACTTATTACTTTTTTTTCTTTTATGGACCATACTTTTGATGTCATTTCTAAGAACGATTTGCTTAACTTGAAATCACAAATATTTTCTCAGTTTTATTCTTAAGAGTTTTATAGTTTTTAATTGTACATTTCAGTCTTTGATTCAAAGTAATTTGTGTAAAGGTGCAAGTCAATGTTTACTTTTTTACAAATGGTTGTTCAATAGTCCATCATTATTTTCTGAAAGATTTTTCTCCATTGAATTTTTATCTTTATTGAAATCAATTAACTATGTATACATAGGTTTATTTGTGCGCTTTCTGTTCCATTGATTTATGTTTCCTTACTCTCACCACTTCATTACTCACATTCTCTTGATTACTGAGAATTTGTAATAAATCTTGAAATCTGGGAATATGTGTCCTCTAACTTCTTTAGTTTAAAAAATTCTTTTGGCTAGTCTAGTTGGACTTTCCAAATAAATTTTAGAATCAGCTTTTCATGTCTAAAAACACCTGGGATTTTGATTTGATTATAATTATAGATCAAGTTTGGAAAATTGACACATGTATTATATTAAGACTACCAATGCATAAAAAGAGATACTATCTATCTATTTAGGTCATCTCTGATTTTTTTTTATCAGTATTTAGCTGTTGTTTATATGTAAATCCTGTGCATATTTTCTTGCTAAATATTTCATTTTTTTGAAACTATTAAAAGTGGCAAGATTGTTTTCATTTCAGTTTCACTGTTTATTGCCAAAATATATAAGTATAGTTAAATTTTGTATATGGCTCCTATATTCTAAAACATTGCTAAAATCTCTGATTCCATAGCATTTTTATAGATTCCACAGTATTTTTTATACAGGCAATCATATTATTTGTGACGAAGACAGTTTTACTTCTTTCATTTCCAACTGTTTATCTTCTTTTTCTTGCTTTATCTCATGGACTAGAACTTCAAATACGATGTCTAATAGAAAGAGAGAGAGCAGACAGCCTTACCTTATTTCCAACCTTAAGGAGAAGGCGTTCAGTCTTTTTGACATGAAGTGTATTAGCCATACATTTTTGTAAATGTTCTTTTTTGAATATTTTTAAGGAAACTTACCATAAGCAGAAAAGTAAGGCACACAGGAATAAAATATTTAAAATGTACATAATCAATCAAGAATTGATATCTGGAACATATGAAGAATTCCTGAAATTCTTGGTTAAGCTGCAATCCAAATTTTCACATGGAGGATATTCAAAAAGTATTCAAAATTTGAAAAGATGCTTAAGCTCAGTTTCAAAAGCAGCAAGTTCTATATGATAGTTAAATTTTGATACTGTTGAAAGCACTTCTTTATAATTAAATTAATATAAGAGAAAGAGAGCTTACCAAAGAGGTCATTGAAAAATACAGTGGCTGTTTTGATGCTTCACAGGTTTGGAACATAATATGGTTGTAATTTTAGCTATATATAAATTATTTAAATAAGTCGCATTCATGAAATATTATTATATTTTACACCAGTTATGCTTTATGAGTTTTCATGATTTTAAGCATATTTCATGATTCAGACATAGTTTCACAGCATACATGAAGAGTGAAATAACTGAACAATAAGAGTCTTTTTCCCTTTACAATGATTGAAAACAAAACCCTTACATAAGTAATCTGCCAACTATAATGGTGCAGAGTCGAGTTTTTAGTTTTCATCTCAATTTAGTTATTTATCAAGCATGTTCTTTGTTTAGCTCTCTGAGTTATAAATATCCTGTAATCTTGGCTTTTCTTATCAATAAAAAGAAACAATTTACAACATAGAGACTTTACCAAAAAAGTATTTTTACGTCTAACGATCGCTTCAGATTTCACTTTTAATTAAAACTGATTCTCTGTTTAAACAGAGACATATTTATTTTACTTCACTTAATGCTTAAACCAAAAGGGAGCTTTTATTAATTTTTCTGTATATCAGGTTTTGAAATTATGCAAACTGAAACAATAAGGTACAATTTTATTCCTGAAGATTAACGAATGACAAAATTTAAATCTGATACTGTCAAGTATTGGCAAGTATGTGGAGAAATGAGTACTTGTACATTTTTCTGTATAAAAGTACTAAAACATAGTAAAATAATTCCCTTACTTTTTCTTTATCAACCCACTTTTTTGGTCCCAGATAATTTTAGGCAGATAGAATAGCATATGAGCGAGATCACTAGGTGAGCAGATTTGAATTCCTACTGTGTTTCTTGGGGATTGCATGATCATAGGCAACAAATTAAATGTGACTGGACCTCAGGTAACTCACCTCCCAAGGCAGGATCTCAAGAGTGTGCTGACTCTGACTTGCATAGGCTCACAAGAGCCAACTGTTAAATTGTGGGGTCATTGTTAAAATGCTGGTAGTTTGAAGTCAGCAACAGTGGAAATTTTTATACCATAGAAACTAGCAAATGAACAACTCAGGATTCTTTCATTTTTCTAGAGAACAACAACATATCACTTGAAATATCATAAGGAAAGGCAAAAAAGGTGTCCTACGAATTCTTAAAATTTCATTAGCCTATCCAGAAAAGTCCAATTCAGAAGTAGGAAGGTAAGTAAAAACAATACAAATAAAAACAATACAGTATAAAGTTCACATTAATTACTGTTTAAGTTATTTATATTACTGCCTCTATATTAAAAATAATACAAACTACTTTTATGGAGAGCCTAAAGAGTGCTACTTAATCATTGTTCTTCAAGTTTTTAATACTTTTTGAAAAGGCAATTCTCTCAAATATTTATAAAGTAGGTATTACATTACCCATGTTATTAGTAGGAATTGAGACACAAATAAGAACTTGGTCACAACTACAGATGACAGCGCCAGGACTGAACCTGGGGCAGTCCAGTCCTAAAGCCCTTGCCCTCTTCATCATGTCATCCTCTTTCTGTCACTATGACAACTGAGGTTTAGTCTAACCACCCGCAAAAGATTCGGTGAAGCTAATGTTTCCTAGCGCAGCAATAATGTACACGATAATGCCAAAACAAAGTTCAAATCGTTCATTTCCATTTTCTCTTTCCCATCTAAGTGTCATTAGCAACAACAGGTTGTAAAGTAAATGAGGTGGAAAAGAACCTCGACTACCTCCCTCCCTTCCCTCCTTCTCGAAGAGCAGACTAACTCTAGTTATGGGAAAAGACTTCTTTGCAGCTTCAGACTGAGACTGGTAATTACGCCTGACCTCTCACTGCATATCCACAGGCAAAGCTCCCATCAGTTTACTCATATTTGCAAATGTAATCATGCTTTGCTTAACATACATTTGCATTACCCTTGTATAGCCTTAGAAAAATGTATCACACTTTCCCACACAAGAAACAAGCATTAACATCCAACATATACCACACAACACTGGTTGCTGCGCTTGACCCGTGGGAAGGCTTTGGAGGAGTTCAGGAAGCCAGGGCTCTGACTGTTGACAGATCTTGCATGGCTCTCCTCGGCCCTCAGCCCAGAGACTGTCCACAGAAACTCACTGGGGATGGCACAGGAATTCACTTTGGCTAATGCTTGTTGCTCTCACATGAATTTGAGAGTCAAACCTAAAAACTGAGAACAGCCCCTGTGGGTTGGGCAGAGACACAGGCAATGACCTTTTGCAGCACTTAAGTGCCCAGATAGGTTTGATGTCCAGTTGGCTTAGCACCAATGGCAGCAAGATTTTTCTCTGAGGAGATCAATCAGGATTGATGACCTGTGTTGACAGATCTGCCTTAGTCGCCATGGTCCACGCAATATGGGGCAACGGGATCCCCATTTATGTGAGCTTTTAGGGGTTAACCAAAGCCTTAGTGGAAAGTTACCGTCAGCAGCTACAGAACACATCCATGCTCTTATCTCACAAAAATACAGAGAATATTTTTATGCTTTAGCTACTTTGAAAATTAAATTATCCTTCAAACAGCAAAATCAAGTCCATCTTAGAAGGGTGGGTGGAGGGAATGAGAAGTCAGGAGTCAGGTATAGTTCTTACAAAATTTAAAAAGAACACATAATTAATAATCAATTGACCTCAATACATTTGACTTTTTAAAACACTTCCATAAATATGAAATTTAAAACAACATACTTTAAAATAATTCACAATGATTGGATCGGCTGTGAGAAACCCAAATCATCACGACAGGATGCATTACAATGTTTTCCTTTAGGAGCCTAAGGTAGGGTAGCAGTTCCCAAAATCACCTTTGGACAAAAGTGTGGTTTCTCCTCTTTTGTCTTTAGGCTTGTAGATGCCAGAGTCTTCTCTTTGGGAAAGAAGCATTTTTGCCTTATGCACATAAACTTTTTATCATGCGCCATAGCTTTTGTTTGTTTGTTTGTTTGTTGTGGAATAAATCAGTGGTATAAATGACCAAAATGGACACTCAGAAAAAAATGATGCATCTCTTCCTGATCCTAACACCACCCTGAGGCTCAGATTGCTGAAAAGACCAAGTGCTTAGCTCTTAGTGGACTTTCAATAAATAATAATGAATGATAAAATGACAGACTGGCAGAGCTACTGAATAACTGTTTAAATTTAGAAGTGAAATTTTTCTTCCAGACATGAATTTATCATCTCTAGGCATTATTTATCTTGGCAGAGGGGAGAAGTGTGCTCACTTTGCTTATTCTTAGCAAAATTCTATCTTAATTATTGATATTCATCAGAGCTATATAATACATTCAACTGATAGTCAATAAATATGTGAATGAATGAAGCCCTCACAAAGCCTTAAGGAAAACTATAAAAAATATCTATATTAAAGCCGCTACCATCACAGGAATGCATGAAACAAGACAAAATCTATAAATCTACCATGTTTAATTTCTCATTCATTATTAAATCAACAAATACCTATCGAGCTCTACTGTTTGCTAGATACCGTTCCAGATGCTTGGGAAGCACCAGTGAATAAAACAGTGAATGACGTCTGCTAGCCTGGAGCTTGTAGTTTAGCAACGAGGACATAGATAATAAATGATAACCAAAAATACGTAAATTAAGTAGCATACTGGACAGTGATATTTGCTATGGAAAAAAAGCATACATGGAACAAGATAAGGAGGAACTGGGTAGCTGGAAGGATAATTGCAGTTTTAAAAAGAGTGGTCTGATAGGCTAAATTGAAAGGCAACATTTGAGCAATGACTTAAAGGAAGTGGACATGTGAGAGATCCGGGCCGTGGAACAGCCAGGGCAGAAGCAAAGATGAAAGTGCTCTTAGCATGTTCAAGAAAAAGTAAATAGGCCTAAATGAATGCAGCAGAGTAAAAGGGGGAGATTTGAGGTCAGGGAGATAATGGGGTTGGGGGTAAAGCAGGCAAATCATATAGGGCTTATGAGCCACTGTAAAGACATTGGCTTGTTTTGTTTTTTTTCTGTCTGAAAAAAGTCACTGCAATGGTTTGCAATGAGGATATCATTTAAATTTGTTTTAGAAAGATCATACTTCCATGTTGAGAATAGATTACAAGCACGTGTAGAAACAGGTAGATCATTTAGGTGGCTATAGCAGTAATCCAGATAGGATATGGAGGTTTTGAAACCTGAGTGGTCTCAAAGAAGGTGGCGAGAAGTGGCCGGAGAGTGGATGTTTTGAAGAGAGAACAAACAGTATTTCCTGATAGGCTGGATATAGGGAATGGGAGAAAAGGGGGAATAAAGGATTACTCAGGTTTCAGATGGATGGGGTTGTATCAGTCAAGATAGATGAGTTCCCAGCTTGGGGCAGGGAGGAGAATGAAGGTTATTGGAAAAGAGACCTCCAGTAGCCATGAAAAAAACACCCCCCAGATCTCCAAGTCCTGGGAGTACAACTACCCAATAAACCGAGGCCCAGCTCCCAAGATCAGCGGCCACTCAATGGCTGTGGACAGCAGGAGTGCTAAACATGATCCAGTTCCTAGGAGACACAAGGCTCTTCTGACAGCCGACTTTGGCTCAAAGACTCCCAATTAGCTCTGCCAGAATTCTTGGAACTGCATTGTAATCTAGGACTTGCCTGACTCAACCTTCCCTCCCTCTCAATCTGAAGTTTCTCCCTCTGCTGGGGCAGAGGTGCTACTTGAATTTGGTGGATAAAGGTCACGGATACTGTGACATGTTCCACAGTGCACAGGACAGCCTCCAACAATCACAAATTATCTGGCCCAAAATGTCCATAGTGTTAATGTCAAGAAACTCTTCATTAGAAAAACAAGGTGAAACAGGCTCAGAGCAGGGGCTGAGGAAGCAGAAGATTTTGCCAGTCCTGGACTGTCAATTCCTGAAATCACCGCGGGAAGGGTTTGGGTTGGGGAAGAATGGAATAAGGAGACAGAAAAGGCCATGTGCTGACCCTTATGGGAACTAGTCTGGAGATGAGAGGTGACCGGGAGGCCTGGTTTCTTGTGATAACTGATGCAAAATGAAATAGCGTATGTGTACTGGACGGGGTTGCAGAGGTGAGTTTGTGTGGCTCCCTCTTCACTCTTGATGGTGACAGTAAGAGGCAGAAGACATGTGACCTACGGTCTCAGTTCCAGTGCACTGAATTAACCTGGGCTCCAGCCTGGAAAGGGCCAGCACACACCTAACACACATGTGGAGTCCCGGCTCATTTTCCCTCCTTTCTGGGTTTTTTAATTTTTTCTTTTTCTTTTTTTTTTTTTGGTAGTAATTCCTGCTAGCCACCCCAAGTGCTAAGATATGTACAGAAGACCTACTGGAAGCTAGCAGCACCCCGGATGAAGACTCACTATCTTTTTGTCCTGAGTACCAGCCCCTGCCAACGCATACACACATGCGGCCCTACCAAAACGTGCCTGCTAGCCATTTCATTACCTCAGGGCTCCAATCAATTAAATTAGCAGTTGTGTTAAAGACTATTCCTAGATTATGTCAAGCCTATTAAAAATAATGAATCTAAACAAAGGATTTCTATATTTTAGAGAATTACTGCCACTGGGATTTCAGATATGGAGGCAGAACCACTGTTAGAGATACTTTCAAATCACACTACCCAGGCGGCCGATTCTATTCAGGAAGAGCTCTTAAAGAAGAAACAAACCTTTATTAAGACAGTCACCTCCTTGTGATCCAAAGACTCCACAAAGACAAATTCTGGAGGACAGTCCTCAGATACACACTGAAGAGCTGTACCTCCTACATCATACTCAAGACTTTGTTCCTATTCAGCTATTTACATCAATCAGAAAATGTTACTCCTTTGGCTTGAGTGTCCTCTTTGCCATCCTGGTTCTAATGCAGTGAGTACACGATCAACCTGAAAAGACACTCTCCTACCAGTTTCCTGAGCTCCTTCCCCTCCTGCTTCTCCGTCAGCTGCGTTAGATGTACTCCATGCTCCCAGAGTACTCAGTGCATTTATCACACTACATGCTGCTTCTTCTCTTGCCATTTTCTCTAATTTTATTGTAACTCTTGATTTACTCGGTTCTTCCCTCAAACAGAATTTGAGCACCAGAGAAGCAGGCACCATGGGCTAGCCACCTTCATGTAAGCTGACCTGCAACAGTGTCAGGCACATAAATGCTTGCTTAATTAGTGAATGGATGGATGAATAGATGAGTGGGTGAATAATCAGCTCTCGTGGAAGGCACACGAGGTTCTAACAAACAGTGATGCTGTTCTGTAAATGGCCCTGAACTACTAGAGGTTTGAATTATCTTTGTATTACTTGTATCTCACGTCTTTTACAGTCATGTAATAAATTCTTGCCACTGACCACCATGCCTGTTTCTACCAGTGTTTCCTACAGTCTCACTATCCTACCTGTTTATGTCTATTCTGCTGTGAGATGGGAAACCTAAGGTTAGCAAGACTGTGATAAAGATGGTAAAGCTAAGTGCAAGTAGGTAGGCTTTGAATTAGGACTTGGAAAACGCTTTGTGAAAAAAGCATACGACCTTCAGGACCTGTACTTTTTATGTTATTCTTGTCTCTCAGAAATCCATTTGCTTCTTGTGCGATACTCGTCTGTTTCCTTGATGGCTGAGGTCATACGATAAAGGAGACATTATCACAGTCACATATGTGCCAATTATAGACTGAAACGCTGCTGTTCCATTCTGCTGACGTGACCTCAATGTACGAATGCTGTCTAAACTTATCCAAGTACTCACGAGTGCTTTGTACACCCCTTTTGCATTCTTTAAGAGTTCAATAAAAACCCTCGTCTGCAAGTATTTTACAGCACAGCTTCCACCTCGTCAAAACTTAATAGCCAGTAAAAATTCCTTGATGTCCTATATCTTACTTTTTTTTTTGTCTTTGTTTTTATTTTCTTTTACTATAAGGCAATATAAATGGTTAAAACACAGCTTTTAAGGAAAAGAATCGACTTCCACTTCCAGTTCCACCACTTAACTAGGTGAACAGACATTGGGGGAAAAAAAATCTCTGAACTTCTGAGACTCAGCTTCCTCATCTTCAAAAATGAGGAAAATTCTAATACCTGATTCCCGGGATTTAGATGAGAACCAAATGACTTAATATAGTTAAACACTGCAAGCTATAAGTAGCTCTACATGTTTCTGTGTTAGAACTGAAGGAGGGGACAAAAGGACTAGAGAGTCACCTGAGTACAGAGAAAAAGAGAGAAGGAAAAAGTTTATGTGTGGGGAATATGAGGAAGCAGAAGACATGTTTCCTAAACTCAAGGAGTATACAATCTATTTAGAGAAAAAAGATTTTTATATAAGAAACAATTAGTGAACACGACCAAACAATAGATAATCAACTGAGAAATTATGTGGTACAGAATATTAACTGCTTTAGGATTTTACAGAAGGGAGACATATGTGAACTGAACAAGTTAATTAAGGCATCTAAGAACTAGATTTTTTTTTTAATCTTAAAAGAAATTCTAAGCAATCTCCAGTTCCAACTCCATCGTTTCAGAAATGAAGAACTCAAGAGTCCATCCCGTTCCCTTCAAGAAGACTTCAATCCCCAAGGGTTAAATGATTGGGTCTTCCAGAAAAGAGCTTATACCCTTGTCTGGTGCCTCTGATTCATGGGGCTGCTGTCAGGGGACACCAGCAGAGTTGATGCTAACTGGTGCCACAGGACTGTAAGCAATAGAGAAAGAATTCTTAAACAGGTACCACCCCCACGGCACAGCAAGTGGCCACAGACCTAAGAGCTCGGTCTTCTGAAAGAGGCCTATTAGCTTTACATAGCTGCAGTCTGAGAAGCAGAGTTCTAATTAAATATACTTCCAAAGGATGACTGTAAACCTTTCTTCCTTAGGTCTCAGAGGGCAGGTATTACCTTCACTCTCCCCCTCTGCCACTCCAAAGCTCCAGTATCTATCAGAGATTTTATAAGTGTCTGGTGCCCCAGTTTCTACATCTGCTGACCTGATTTTTATGGCTGCTGTCCAGGGGATACCCCTTGATTGCCTGGCTTGGTGGCTGGGGAGGCTTGGGTTCCGGGGCCTGCAGGACTGTAACAATTGAAGAGACAGTTCTTGGCAGGCTATCACCTCCATGACACTGCACAGATGGCAGACTAAAACACGCCTCCAGCCTTTCTGTGAAAGAGGCCTATTTGCTTGTCCTGGAGCTTCAGGCTCAGGGGCAGGCTTCAGGTGGGGTCCACATCTAGGAGCTACGAAGGTACTCTCAGAAAATGTAGCAGTCCCCCTCTGCCTCACTATAGCTTGTGGTTTCTCCCAGGAAGCTGCTTCTACACTCATCTGGAGCTCCGATTTTTGCAACTGCTGCCCAGGAGAGGCCTCCAGATCACCTTGCTCTGGTGACAAGTGGGGCATATGCTTGTGTTCCCGCAGGCATATTTTTCATTCTTTAAAAGCTGCTGCCTGAGAGTCTGGCTTCTAACCAGCCCAAATCTAGGTACTGATTGAGATCCTTCCCTTTGGGACACTAAGTGGTCTTGGCACACCCTCAACTACTGAGCGGTTTGAGAGACAACCAGGGGCTAAAGCAAGGTTGAACATAAGGTTCATCTCCCACACAAGTGAGACTACCTCCAACTAAACGGCTTCTGCACAGCAAAGGAAGCCATCAACAAAATGAAAAGGCAAACCACTGAATAAGAGAAAATACTTCTAAATCATATACCTGTTAAGAGATTAATATCCAAAATATATAAGAACTTATATACAACTCAATAGCAAAAAAATATATATACATATCAATCTCAAAAAATGAGCAGATGATCTGGACAGATGTTTTTTCCAAAGACATACAGTTGGCCAACGAGTACACAAAAAGATGCTCATCACTAATCATCAGGGAAATACGAATGAAAACTACTTGATGTATCATCTCATACCTGCCAGAATGGCTATTATTAAAAAGATAAGAAATAACAAGTGCTTACGAGAATATGGAGAAAAGGGAACCCTTGTACACTGTTGGTGGGAATGGGAATTTCATAGTACAGCCACTTTGAAAAACAGTATAGAGGTTGCTCAAAAAATTAAAACTAGAACCATGATATTATCTAGCAATTCCCTTCTGAGTATTTATCTGAAGAAAATGAAAACACAAATTCAAAAAGATATATGTGTCATGTTCACTGCAACATTAATTACAATAGCCAAGATATGAAAACAACCTAGGTGTCCATCAGAGGATAATGAAGATGTGGGGTGTGTGTGTGTGTGTGTGTGTGTATATATATATATGTATATTCACACACACAATGAAATATTAGCCCACCATAAAAAGAATGAAATCCTGTCATTTTCAACATGGATGGACCTTGAGTACATTGTGCTAAGTGAAATAAATCAGAAAAAGACAAATACCATATGATCTCATACGTGAAATCTAAAGAAAAACAAGCTCACAGATATAGAGAAAACATTGGTGGTTGCTAGAAGGTACAAACTTCCAGCTATAAAATAAATAAGTCATGGGGAAGTAATATACAGTACGGCAACTACAGTTAATAATACTGTATTGCATTTTTGAAAGTTGCTAACAGAGTAAATCTTAAAAGTTCTCATCACAAACAAAAAAGAATTCTGTAACTATATATGGTGATGGATGTTAACTAGATTTATTGTAGTGATCTGTTTGCAATATAGACAAACATTGAATCATTATATTGTATACCTTAAACTAATATAACGCTGTATGTCAATTATACCTCAAAAGATAAAAAAAAGGAAACTGAGCAAGAAAAGAAAAAGAAAACAGAAAATAATGTCTGGCTTGTCATATCCTAACATAGAATAAGTCGACATTTTTTTTGTCACACATTTGATCAATATGCAAGAGTTAGGTATGCCCCTCCTAATCTGAGACGCCTCCTCCCATATTTCACTTGGAGAAGAAAAAGCAAAGGCAGGGCATGTAGTTAAGTAGATATTATTACAAGCCTGTGTTTTGACTGGGAGGTAAGCATAAGGTGGCGGGGGGCGGGCAGGACAAACAAGGCAGCTACAGCTGGACTAGTTCTGAAGGCCAAGGCAATTTCTGGTTAAGAGGAACAGCTGAGAAATGTCTGGGGCAATAAAGTTTCACCTCAATCTTCCCTCCTCACCAAGAGAGAGAATCTCCTATAATTCTCTGGTATGTTGAGGATGTCATCATATTTAGTAGCCCTTCCTGGTAAGGAGCATGGAGTATCAATCAGATGAAGTTCAGATATCGCGTCGAATACAAGAGGTACCCATATTTTAGATAAATTCCAGAGGGCAAATGATTTCAGTTCAGAAAACTCTCTCTGATGCCCAAGCACCTCAAAGGTATGTTAGGAGCTAAGAATACAAATATTAGGAACTTGTCTGTGTCCCTAAGGAACTCACTGTCTAGCAGTGGTTATAAACGGAATAAGTAAACAGTTGGTTTTAATGTAATGCACTAGGTGCTACAAGAGAGAAAATCACTAGAAGCAAAGGGAATCCAGATTCAATTCAACTTTTTAACTCAACCAAGATTTTAACCCTTTAACCCAACCTGGTGAGGGTTGGGGTCTAGAAAACACTTCATGGGAACATCGTTCCTGAACTATGGAATAAGAGGATGAGCTAAAAAAAATAAACTGTGAGGTACACAGTAATGCAAGGTAGATACCGTATTGCTTATTGTTACTTTTTCCAGTCCTGGGTATTGAGAATTTAGTGTACCCCTTTTCTTCTCTCAAGTCTGGAATTAATGGAGAAACAAGACACAGGAGATAGGCAGATGAATATCAAAATGACATTTTTATGATCGATAAAACAGATTAAACAATGTGGCTTTCTATCTGTTGCTAAACTTGGCTTGCCACTGAAAAGCTTACTCACTTCCCATGGGAAGAAGTGGATCAACGTGCGGGGAAACTGGGAGTGCTCCCTCTATTTTTTCTCTCCTGGGGCATGTAGGCACAGTGCGTGATTCAAAAGTGTTTGAGTGAAAGGAAAATGTGTAAATATTTTGTCTACTAAGCTTTCTGAGAAGGAAGGAAGGCCATGTTTTCTAGTGAAAAGCTGCTCAAGCAGTGCATGTATTACTGCCATTCCTTGCTGGGAGGAATCAAAGGCAAGATGTTGTTCTATAGGAGCTGCCACCAGTCAAAGAAAAATACTGAATTTTTGCCTACTAGTTGTCCTTTTTAAAAGGACCAGGTGTCTTGTTCTTGTTTCTACTTGGCAGCGCCAGTACTTTTTGGCTCAAAATTTATTTCTCAGTTCTCTTTGGCGCTGTAACTTTAAAAGCCATTTCTCTCCCTCCCTTCCTCCCTCCCTCCCTCCCCCATTCCTTTCTCACTTCCTTTCTTTCTGTGTATATTTCAGGCCACTGTTTTCTTGCCTGCTCAAAACATGCCAGGCAAAACCTGTCACTCACATAACCATAGGTTTGACATGACCCTACCGGTAAGTACCACATAACACAAGTTGAAGGGAAATTATGATGCATTTTAATGCAGAACCAGTGCCACTGTTTTATCCAACGAGATGTTTCTCTGCACAAAGTTCCTCGTGTCTCAGAAAAAGGTGATCTTTCTTCATCTCCCTCTACCTATGTATTCAAACGGATAATGCTCTACATGGGGCAGGACATTTTTCTCTGACTTCATGGCAATCACTTTGTGCTCTGAAGCATAAGATTCAATTACCCATATCATCATCTTGGCCTGCATAGCTACAACCATTATTAATGATCATAAAATTACCTACTTCTTTGATATAAATTCAGTCACAGTTATGCAGTTCCAACCATGCATCAACCAATACATTAAAATATATTTTTTCAAGCTTCTAGGGAATAAATGTCCCCTAATAAAGTTTGCATTCTATTTAACACAAATTAAAAAAAAAAAAGCATTTGTGAAATCTAAGTGACTCTACATAGCTTTTCAATTACTCAAATTAGAAAATGCTTCGTAGAGGAAATAAGGTGGCTCTAAATAAGTTTATTTTCTCTACTTGATCTTTGTCTCTATTTGTGGTGATATGTATTATATTTAAAATACTTTTCTGAACAAGCAGTGGGTCTTTTCATTAACAGAGAACAGTGCCTTGAGACAGAGATCACAGGACACAGCAAAATTTGAGCCAGCATAGCAAGAACTGCATTTCACCTACTGGCATGATAGTGAAATAGCAGGCTAAATTTGAGGAAGCCTGTGAAGTCTTTCCTTAAACCCCAGAAAAGTAACTGCCCTACTGAAATTTCTTAAAATTCATGCCACATTGCACCTACTCTCTGTGATACTCTGGTACTGCAAAACATAGTTATAATGTATACATTTTAAATTTGGAAATCGAACTTTTTATTTTCATTTTTCAGTATACAGCTCCAAAAATTAAAGGTTCTTTTTTTCTTTTTTAACATGACCACAATATCATTATCACACAGAATAAAACTAATAATTTGTTAAAATCAGCTATCTTATAAATGTTCAAATATCTAACTGTCTTAAATATCAATTCTTGGTTAATGTTTATTTGACTGAATTAGGATCCAAATAAGGTCTGATCATGGATTAATATTATTTTAAGTCTCTCCTTTCTTTAAAACCAACTTTATAGAGATATAATTAACATATCACATTTTCTCATTATAAATATACACAAGTTGATGAGTTTAGTATCTCCATATTGTCTCTTTTAATCTATAGGTTTCCCCTCTATCTCTCTGTGTTTTTAGTTTATTTGTTGAAGAAATTGGGTTATTTGTTCCATAGTTTCCCCGTTTTTACAGAGTTCATCCCTCTGTATAGTTTTACATGGTTCTCTATTTTTATTATTTATTAGTTTTTAAAAATTTACCATTTAGAAAATTACTTTAGCAAATTTTATAAAGATAACTTAGTTTTTCATATTTATTATTTACTATAAGTTGATAGTATCAATTGGTATGAACTACCTTTAGCTAGAATATTCATTGGCAGTGGTGTCTATTTCATCAGGATGCATCCTCTTGCTGTAATGTCAGAAGCGGTTCATGATGAATACCTACCTATATTAATCCATTAGAGGTCACCAAATGGTAATATTCTAAATCTATCATTTCTTCTTAGTTTATTAGCTTTAAAATGGTCATGAAAGAAGTATCATTCTTCTAGTCTATTATTTAGTTACTCAGTGGTACAGTTTATATAGGAAAGCCAGGATGTTGGATTTATTTTCTTTTATTTGCCAGTTTTCAAAGTAATGACTTGGTTTCTGAGCATCCTCCAAAAGTGAATAATATTTTTTTATTATTATGACTTGCAGATTTTAAAATATTTCAAATTTTTTGATCCTTTGAGTTAATCATCATTGTTTCTCAAACTGCCCCACTTCTGGCCAGTGGTATCCTCCTCATACTGGCTCCTGAGTCCTTATGCACCAGCATAGATTGATAAAATAGTCCCTATCCAGACCTGGAATTGGCCCTAAGAAACCAGACATTCTTAAATTGTAATTCCATGTGCACATTATGCACTAATTAACCTCTCCTCCTGGCTAATCACTGTGCCTCTAAGAGTCACAGTGGTTACTTTACTCCCTTTCCCAAGTACAGTTCCTGTGTCTTCATTTCTTGAAAAGAATAAAACAGATGTTATCTTTAAAGTTAGACTTAAGTTATTTAATCATATTTTATTAATATATTCATATAAAAATAAGAAAGACACACTCATAACTATTTTAGTCTTCATTTCTGTAACTGGTCAAGTGGTTAAGCATGGATTTTAGAATCACCTTCATCCACTACTGACTCCATATTCCCTTTGCCATTAGCAATTTCCTCAGTCATGTGTGGTTCCTTGCTTGGTACAGTGATCCAGACCTCAATTCATGAAGGGTTTGGGCCATTAGCAATCTTGCCTACATTGGGGTGTAGTAATTTTTCATTGATTTTTGCAAGAGGATATGAGAAAATGATAATCATTATCTGCAGAGGTTACCATAGTGATGTTCCAAAACTTTGAGGGTCTGCACTGTGATCTGCCTATGGGAGCTTTCCAAAGGCATCCCTATACGACACCTGACACACCATGGAATCTGCTGGATCATGTAGTTCAAAAAGCAACATAGCTTACATTGCTGGCTGGACTTATTACTAAACTTTTCTTTCTTGTCTGAACCCAATTTAAAACTAGTAGCTTTTCAAATTTTCAATAAATGATTTACTGTAATAGCATGCACAAAGGAGATACATGTTTTTCCAAAATATAAAGAGGCCCATCAATTATTATCTTTATTTCTCAGTGGTAGGAAAGGCCAAATGCAACAATTTGCCCTTCACTCTGAAGAGGATGTCCTGACTGTCTCAGGTCAAGGGACCCTGAGAAATTTCATTCTGGAGTGTGGTCAACCAAAAAAATGTTCTCCCAAAGATAGCCACATCCTAAGATCCCAAACTTGTGAATATGTTACATTATACATTAAAAAGGACTTTGCAAATGTTATTAAGTTAAGGATCCTGAGATAGGATTATATTGTATTATCCAGGTGGATCCAATATAATCACAAGGGTTCTTATAAAAGGGAGACAGAGAGTTCAAATCAGAGAAGATGTGACAATGGAAACCAACTTTATAGAGGTATAATTAACATACCAGAAAGAGGCAGGAGCCTAAGGCCATGCTACCCTGAACAAGCCCGATCCCGTCTGATCTCAGAAGCTAAGCAGGGTTGGGCCTGGTTAGTACTGGATGGGAGACCACCTAGGAAGACCAGATGCTGTAGGGGTAAACAAAAAAAAGAAAGAAAGAAAAAGAAAAGAAAAGAGAAAAGAAAGAAAGAAAGAGAGAGAGAGAGAGAAAGAAAGAAAGAAAGAACCCCTAAGTTTGTGATAATTTGTTACAACAGCAGTGGGAAACTCATATTAGGTGAAAATTGAATTTTGGGGGGATTTATTTTCCACCATCTGTCTAAATCAGATAACTAGAGATTTATACTTCCTGCTCGTCTGATCCACTTATCATGATATAATCAATGTAAGGAAAGAATGTGATACCCTGTGAACTAGAAAGGTGAAGAAGGTCTTTGTAGACTAGATGATGACATAGGATTAGAAAGTTGATATAGTCCTGAGATCAAACAGTAAAGGTATATTCCTGACCTCTTCCAGCTGAAAGAAAATTACTTCTGGTGGTCTTTACTAATAGTTATAGGGAGGAAAGCATTTGCCAGGTAAAAAGCTGCAAACCAGATGACACGAGATGTGTCAATCTGCCATAGCAATGAAACCACATCTGGACAACAGGTGCAACTGGAATCATCATCTAATTAGATTTAAAATAATCTACTGTCATTCTTCAAGAACCACCTATTTTCTTACAAGCCAAGAAGGTTAAAGTGAATGAAGCAGTGTTAGGAATCACCACTTCGGCACCTTTCAAGTCCCTGATGGTGACAATAATTCTGCAATTCATTTAGGAATGTTGTTGTTGTTGTTGTTGTTGTTGTTGTTGTTATTATTATTATTATTATTATTATACTACTTTTGACCTTTACTACCTGTGTTAGTTTTCTGTTGCTGGGTAACAAATTACCATAAACTTATGGGCTTAAAACGACACCCATTTATTAGCTCACAGTTCTCTAAGTCAGAAGTCTTGGACAGGTGGCTGGCTTCTCTGCTCAGGCTAAAACCAAGATGTTGACTAGCTGCATTCACATTTTAAGTTCAAGGTCTTCTTCCAAGCTCACTCTTATTACTGGCAGGAATTCAGAGACCAGCCGTTGAAGAACTCTTTTTTTAATGTTTATTTCTTGTTTGTTCGTTTATTTGTTTTTTAAGTACAATTGGCATATGATATTATTTTAAAGAACTCTTAAAAATACTCTCCTCACAAATGTTTTACCACAGCCTTAGTGAAGGAATTTTGCCTTCTGGACCCTCTTGGGGAACACAGTGGGTAGATAAGCAGATCTTACTTGAGAAATGTATTCTTGCATTCAACTCTCCCCAAGCTTTTAAATATCTTCCACCACAACATACCAAGGAAGTTTTGGCAATTCTACTTCATTTAGTTTTTAGTTTGGCATGTCAACTCCATAGGAGACTTTAGGTACAGGTTTCAATCAACCAACCAACAGACTTTTAAAGAGATGCCCAATTGCTTAAGATAACATATTGAATCCAGAATTACTGTTCAGTAAGCCACATCGAAAAAGTTATCCAACACCAACACTTTATTCCTTCCACTCTCCTCCAACACACTTAGAATCCATTCCTATATTTTTCCCTTGGTCACTCTCATATAAATTGGTAAAACCTGCAATTCTTCTATATTGTACCTCTTCATAGGTCATACTCTGTGCCTTATCCTCTCCGGAATTGTCTAGACTTGAGTTTGGTTATAGGTCTAGAAGCAATGGAAGGTTCATGTATTGGGCCTGAGGAAGAAAAGTAGTCCCTGCAAAGAGAATACCATTAGGGACCCATTTCAGGTTCTTTAGACAAGGCGATACTAACCTCTGCAGATGGGAATAGGAGATGGAAAGGCTGCTTCAACTGGCAAAAGAGGCTCAGTAAAATTTAGGCATCCAACATCCATAGATTCATTGGAATATGCACATATGAACCCAGTTTTCAGGATACTACTCCTTCCAAATAAATGCCCTAATTTTAACATAAGAGACTTTGTGGGATAGGCAATTTAATTGTCTTGTAATTTAGCCATGTGCAAGTTTAGATGTTTTATTTAATATTCAAAATCTCAGTCATGAGGCTACAGGAGATAAGAATTTCCTTCAGGGTAGTCTTCGAGCTTCCTGGTGTCTTCCAAGACATTAAGCTGGGAATTGAAAGGCCTGAGCTCATAATGTTCTTTCTCTAAGTCCTCCACCACACTTAAAAGCAACCAACTAACTTCACTATACTCCTTACTTTCATATAAGTTATTCCATGCCATATTATTAGCCTCTCAAAGTCTTGCTTCTGTCAGCACCTGATTATCATGTATTGCCTGATGCTAATGAGATGAACTAGCAGATCAGCAATGACATACATGGGCTGTCATGGTACATACACCAACCTTCAGAGCATTAAAAAATGGCTACTGCTTCACTTCTAACCCGGAACCATAGAGAGAAGAAAATTCATGGAAACACAGTTCCTGCTTAGCTGACAAAGCTACCACTTAAAGCACCTTCCTGTGCCAGCCAGTTCCAGCCAGTGAGCTGACATCTTGAAGATAAAAAACTAAATGCCCCATTGGCTCTGGAAATGATCCGGAGTAAAATGTGGTTGACAGACATAAAAAAGACACATTTTAATATGATGCGTTCTGTAGGAAGACAAAGAAGAAAAACTAGCACTTTCTCTCATACTCAATCTAAGACAAAATAAGTCAGTGAGAGTATTCGTTGATTCACTGAACCCAAAGAGCTCTATGCCACATTCTAAGTTTTGGAAAGTCACTGTGTTCTGAAGGTTCTCCTTTTGCAATCTCTTTTCTGCTTGTGTTTCTTACATTCACATTGCTGCCACCTTAGAACAACATCTATTACTTTATTTATAGACAATAAGGTGTCCACCTTACTGGTTTGCTGTCCTTAATATCCCATTGTAGTCCATCCTACATACACCAGCAGATTCAATTTACTTTAATTTTGTCATTTTTCTCCTCGAAATCCATTAATAACTCATTCTCTAATCCACATTCCCCATCGACAGTAAAATGCTCTCACTCCATTCAGGACCCTTTTCAACTTTTGTCCCGTAACTACACTATACTAAAAACTCATCACTTTGATAGGTAGTACAGAGCCAGATCTAGCTAGAGTAGCTAGGACTCTACAAAAGATAGATTTTTCTCTCCACAGGAAGAGTCTGACAAGTTCCATAAGTCAGTATGTAGGTCAGATTCTGCAGTTGTTGACATACCCTATATGATCAAGTGGATTGCATAAATTCAAACAGGTCAGAATTTGTGTTCATAGGTGTTCATTAATGCAAAAAGAGTGAAGGAAGAAAAATAGCTCTAAGAAGGCAAAGTCTAAAGTCAAGGAGGTCACACTATCAAAGATAATTGAACTGAAGTACAGATATTGAGCCGAACCTTCAGAGAAGGACTAAAGCTCATTTTTCTCTTCTGCATTTTGTACAGCCTGACATGGGGTAGCTACCTCTGATCACCCAATTACCACAGTCAGAATCAATTTAAAAATATAGAGCCCTCTACTGATTGAGTGAGGGGCACCATTAAGATGAACATGAGTCTCAGTTTGCATGGAGCGGTCATAGTTTGTGCCTGTTGTCCTTGCATCACACACAGTTAGCAACCACTTTCACTTTCAAAAATGGCCCCATTTGGAAAATAAATTATATGTTCATTTCATACTTAGATAATGTCTCAGCTCCTGCAAGACTGAACTAGTTTTACATATCTTACCTTCAAACCGATTCACATGAACTTGAACTTCTCTTCCTAATTTTCATCTTTCTGGTGATTAACATCTTTCTGTGCCAATTCATGTTACTGCCCCTCAGTGATGTTGTATAATGTTGTTAGTCTGGGTGCTAGTCCAGGCTTTGTTGCCATTGTGTGACCTTAGGTAAATTACCTGTGCATCAGTTTCTTCATCTTTAAATAGACATAACAGGTACCTACAACATGAGTTTATTGTGAAAATTAAAACTGGTTAATATAAGTGAAATGTTCAGAATCGTACCTGAACATAATGTGCTATATAAATGTCTGCTGACTCTATTCGCAGCAGTATCACTGATGAGCTCTCTTTACCTGACCTCACCCAGCATTCTCATTTGGAACTTGACTTGTTAGTTAAATCTTTACTTGTGGCTATTTTGTTTCCTAATTAAATTCTAATCCTAATGACAGGGACTATGTCTTATTATTGTATTCTCCAAGTACCTACCACAATACCTTGTAAAGAGTAAGAGCTTAGTAAATAAAGATAATTGAAAGATAATCTTTTACAAATAATTCACTATATTTAAATAGAGCCAATGGGCAAAATATTAACTTTATTTCATGTGTGGGACTGCCTCTATCTTGAGAATAAATTCCTTATAGACTAAGACACTGGATGTAAATGTGAAGGAGAATGTCAGGCCATGAACTAACTCCTAGGAAATCAAATTAAAGCATATGGTTTTGTTTTTCTTAAAGGAAATGTTTAAAGAAAAATTGTTTTATTGATTTTTGTTTATTTCTCCTAAACATGGTTTCTCTCTTTGGATAATTAAGTATTTTACCTGGTCACTATATAGGTTCCATGTAATGAAAGTTTAGCCATAACTTTACTAAATGTACAGGAATTGGTACCAGTCTTAGGACCGTGCTAGGATGGGTACAGGGTGACGTTTAACAATACAAAAGATGATATCCCTATCTTTGAAGGATGCACAATCTAAAGAAAAAATTAGAAATACAGTTTATATACATCTAAGTTTAAGTAATAAAATCATGGAAACAAGGACATAAAAAATACAAGTGAGTGAGGGTATGCACAATCTTAGCTCTAAGGGATATTACAGGTAAATGAAAAGCTATTATTATTTTCTGCACTCTCCAATTTATTCCCAAACACATACATATTCCATAATTATTTTTATCTTTTGAATCAAACTACAAACCTACCAAAGACAAAAATATCGATATTCTCCTGCCTTTGTATCTTCCAAAGAAGAGCAAACTATAACCAATTAATAATAGAAGTTAGATTTTTTTTAAAAAATCACTACATTAAGGATGAAGTCAAGATTCTTCACAGTGTTTTAAAATATTACTGCTAATATTAACACTTAGAGTAACTTTCATTGTACTTGAAGAAAGGGGGAGAACAGGTGGTGTTTCCTCAGTTCAAGAGAATCTAATTGTTTTTATATTTGTCAAGTTAATAAAAAGTGAATTTATAATCACTGATTAAATATTGCAAGTTGGATATAAACTCAAATTTTATTTTCCATAGACGCATATGACAAGTAAACATATTTCCTACAATAAATAGAAAACAAGCCACCACAATCTCAAAATTAAATGTTACATAACCACATATTGCTGTAGTTAAAAGTGAATCTAGAGAACTTCTATGAGGAGGAGGCTGCTTGAACCCACATATGTCATATGTCTTACTCATAAAACACTGCTAAAATTATAGTTAAGAGATAGATATTTAAGACATAAACCCCAGAAAGCTAAATTCTAGGCCAGCAATGGAAAAAGCTAATCAATAACCAACCTGATTTATTTTGTCCTGAAAAGGTGGCATCAGCTATCTCTAAGAGTTAAAGGATGTTTACAGAGTAGTTACATCATTGATCCTTCATCAGTGGGGAATTATCTCTCAGCACCAAGAGGACACAGGATGTTTACTTTCTGAAGAAGATAAACAGAGGGGCTCTGGACAGGAGCATGCCAGACCCAGTGAAGAGACTGTAATGAAAATGGGAGAGAAGAGGAGGAATTAAGCACAAGTATGCATACCTAAACCTCAAAAACTTCATTTAGAATGGGAATCAAGGTGAATTTTGAAGAAAATGTTATATATTTCAGAAGGTTTTCTCTTAAGATTTTGAAACTGTGCATAAAATTAGCCACCCAACATCACTGTTAAAACATAGAAGTTAAAGGGCAATTTTATCAAGCTGCAAGGTCAGATATATGTAACTTCGGTGGTAGCAAAGGGCTCCATTACAGGTCTCTCCTGCTCTCTCCACATCTTCTCTGTGCAGCAGACACCTGCACGCACACTTGGATGCCAAAGGGGAAAAAGTGAAGAGAGGTGGAAACAAGAAAACTACCATGATGAAAGAGAAAAATCAATTTAAAAAGTATTCATGAGATGGACAAAAGTAGAAATTTTCCTCACCAAAATTTAGTGAGGTTATAGTGTTCTTAATGGTGCATACTTTGATAGTACTCTTTAGAGAACATAAAGAATATTTTTATGCAATTCCTCAAATTATCTTTGTTTAGCGTTAAACTTAAAATATATTTCTCAATAGGAAATGGGTTCAAATTATATAAGAAGGTGGTACTTTTTATTTTGTACTGTTGGGGCCAAATTGAGTCACTGAAGAGGTAGGTGATGAAGAGCACAGGACTTTAATATAAAGTCATGGAGATTGACATCTATACTGAAAATTGAGGATTATTTTATCATTGATTACTCGAATAAAAGAAGGGAGAATCTTTTTCCTAAGGTATGCTGTAAGTCCCTTGAGACTAGTAACTATGCATTATACTTAATATCCAAACAGCTGGAAGGAAACTTAAAGGTCAACTACGCTGGTTACTCACAGAATATATAATAACTATATAGCATCCTTGACACACAGTGGTAAATTCTGCTTACAATAATTCATAGACAGGAAATCTACTACCTCAAAAAGTCATTCAGTCCATGTTTGGGCCTCAAGTGGTTAGAACAGACTTTCTAGACTTTCTCGGCATATCGAAGGCAGTACTTCTAAGGAAATGGTGACTACATATGACTAATTTTAAAAATAATAATAAACCAAACAAAAACATCCTTGCATTGGTAAGGACAGGCTGGTTAATTCTGTCTTAAACAACCCTCATATCTTAGTAGTTCAACACAATTAAGGTTTATTCTGTTTATATGTTTCATAGATGGGGGGGAGGTGGTGATATTTTAATCACCTGGGGCCACAAACTGACATAGTTCTCATCTCTATATATGCTGCCAGGATCAGCACAGAAGAGGAAATTGTGCACTTGCTGTTGAAGCATTTGCCCAGAAGTGATATAAACACTACTGTTCACGTTATTGGTCAAAGCAAGTCATGTTACTATGTTTAATTTCAAAGGGGGCAGGAAAGTGCAGAGACCTAAAAATTTAAGGGAGCGAAACTGACTACTGTCTTTCTGTGTATAAAACTAAAATATTACAGATACCATTAAATGGCAGAGGAAAAATTGGGTAAAAATACTCAAAATAAATGTATCACAAAGATTTGCTATCTTTAATGTAGGGTAAACTTTTAGAACTCAGCAAAAAAGAGAACATTACCTCCAATACATGAATGAATGAAGGGCGTGGAAAGATAATAATCAAAAGCAGAGATATAATTTTTAAAAGACATTGCCAAATGCTCAATCTCACTGGTAACGAAAAACTAGTACTTGTCAAAATAAAAGCTAATGCTTATCGAACAGTTACATTGTGTCAGGCATTGTACTTAAAATTTACACACAAGATCTGAAAGCTTCCCAAATCTTGCTACAAGATGAGTACCACTTATTAATTCCACTTTTGAGATAAAGCTTAGAGATATTAAACTTCCTGGGATCACACAACTTACAAATCCACATGTCTGATTCCAAAACATGTATTAACATCTAAGCCACATCACTTAAATATAAATGAACACTGTTATAATTATCACCCATAATTTTTTTTAGTTACAATGTCAGCAGTTACAAAGGAATGAAATCTAGTGGAGGTATAAATTCTTACAATCTTTTTAGAAGATATTTAAATTGTGTATATCTTAAAAAAAACTCCATATACACACTATTTTGAGGATTTTATATTTTTATATACATTTTAGTTTTTCGATTATAGTTGATACACAATATTACATTAATTTCGGGTGTACAACACAGTGGTTAGACATTTATATAACTTAAGAGGTGATCACCCTGATAAATCCAGTACCCACCTTACACCACATGTAGTTATTACAATAACACTAACTCTATTCCCCATGCTATACTCTACATCCCCATGACTACTTTGTAACTACCAGTTTGTACTTCTTAATCCTCTCCCCCTTTTACCCAACCCTTCACCCCCCAATCCAGTAACCATCAAAACGCTCTCCGTATCTATAAGCTTGCCTCTATTTTGTTTGTTCATTTATCCTGTTCTCTAGATTCCACCTAAAAGTGAAACCATATGACATTTGTCTTTCTCTGTCTGACTCCACTCAGCACAATACCCTCTAGGTCCATCATGTTGTTGCAGATGGCAATATTTCATTCTTTTTTGTGGCTAATATTCTCTGGTATGTATGTACCACCTCTTCTTTATCCCTTCACCCATTAATGGACACCCAGGTTGCCTCCATATCTTGGCTATTGTAAATAATGCTGCCATGAATATATGAATTCACACGTCCCTTCAAAGTAGTGTTTTGAGTTTCTTTGGATAAAAACCCAGAAGGGGGATTATTGGGACCTTCTTTATTTCTTGTTATAACCTTTGTTTTAAAGTCTATTTTGTCTGGTATTAGTATTGCTACCCTAGCTTCTTTTGCTTGCTTCCATTTTCACGAAATATCATTTTCCATCCCCAGTGCCAGAGTTCCAAGCAAGTGGGTCCATCAGTGAGTAAGTCTGTGCTCAGGCCCTTTAAAAGAAGCTCCTAGGACTCCCGCTGCCCTCCATCTCACTCAGCCACAACCTCTGGTGGTTTTCACAGCCAGTTGTGGGGACTTCTCTTCCTGGCACTGGTGCTCCAGGATGAAGAACCTGGTATGGGGCTGGTACCCCACGCTTCTCTGGATGGACCTCTGCAGCCAAGATATCTTTCCTGATTTTTAAGCGCCTCACATGGGTGTGGAGTCATCTTGTTTCTTATCTCCAGCCCACCTACCCTTCTCAATGTGGCTTATTCTGTATAGTCTTAGTTAGAGGATTTCTGTTCAGCTAGACTTCAGGCAATTCTCAATGATGGTTGCTCTGTAGGTTTGCTGTAATTTTGATGTCATCATGAGAAGAGACAAGCACAGCATTTACCTATTCCACTATCCTGACCAGAACTTTGATGTGCATACTCTTCAACTCAACAATTCTAGTTGTAGTAATCTATTTTAGGGAAATAACAAAACTTGGGAGCAAAGACACATCGTTTGAGGACCAATCCTGTAAGCAGGAGCAACGGAGTTCTTAACCTCATACACTTGCAATCTTGCAGTAATAATGAAATTATAAAAGCCACTCTCCATTTGTAGAAAGGCTCAGGGATAGATAGTATCCAGTAAACCAGATCTGTTGCTATCCACTGAATTCAAAATTGAATCCTTATACTAAAAAAACGAATAACTAATAAACTCATTTACTTTTCTTGTGTGACCCGCTCCTACTTTTCTGATAACTTACAATACACTATATAAATGTTTCACCTGATTCCATCACCATTTACTGAGCACACTGTGTGAAGATCTGGGGGGAATGGATAAATCATAGCTCCTCTTTTGAAGGTGCTTAGCCTAGTGGAGATAATTTCCATAAAAAATGGTAAAATACTTTGAAATATGTAAGCTGAAGTAAAAAAGAGAAAGTGAAGGTATCTACCCCAACCCTGAGCATCCAAGGAAGACTTCTTAGAGGAAGAAGTGAATGATTTAAGATAATTTAATTGAAATAAGGATAAATTTGAGTTAGTCAGGTAAGAAAAGACAATAGAAATTCAGGTCCAGGAAGCAGCATAAACATGAAATGGCATCACAGGGGCTCATTGTGTCAAATGTTTTTGGTTTTATTTGTGGGCCTGACTTTGAACCTCTTGGTGTAAACTTTGGAAAAGAAAGAAAAATAGGAAAACTCGTACCTTGTTATCTCTAGCCTTCTAGCGAGATTGTCATTCGGTGAAAAATTACAAAATTGTGTCTTATGACAATCTTTTTCTTTTTGCCACTCTCCTCAAATTCAGTACAACACCACATATATTGATTTGGGATTTGAACTTGCTATATATTTAAAGAAAAGGGACGGCCAAAAATGTGAGGTGATAAATCAAATGCTACCAGAATATCTTGTGTACATTTAATGGGCCAAAAAAAAAAAAAAAATGAGGTCCCTTTTAAATGTGAATGTTATTTACTGAAATGATAAATGGGCTTTAAGTTCTATTCCTCTGAGCTTTCTTTTTATTATTACTGTTAAACGATGGTTTCAAATGAACTTCGTTACTTCCCACTGAGACTCATTCCAGTGGCATGAAGGAGAAAGGCTGCCCGGCCTGTGAGCACTCTGCTGGCTTCTTCTCTAACATACAGTGTCCCAAGAAAGCACTGCCATACTCATCGAGAACATATCATTTGTAAGAAAGAAAACATTGACCTTAAGGAACCAGGAAGACGTGAATTTTTAAACTTTACCCAGGACAACTACAAACTGGGATCTTGAAATTATATACCTGGAGACTAGCGGCACAGTGAAGATCATGCTGCAGTTTTCACAGGTATCTTTGTGGAATCATCCAGTAGCTTACACAAAAACTATAGGAGGATACAGTCAGATATTTACAATTATTTATATATTAATTTGAGATAATTGTATGTTCCTAGGCCGTTGGAAAGAAACAGTAAAGAGAGATCCCATGTCCTCTTTACCTCTTGCTTCCAATGATAACATCTTTCAAATCTAGAGTGCACTATCACAACCAGGATATCGCTACTGATGCAGAGAACACTTCCCTCATGGGAAAGATTCCACATCTTGCCCTTTGATAGCTATGACCATGTCCCTCATGTTTCTCTCCACATGGTACTCTCCTTCACGCTGTCTCTAATCCAAGGCAACCACTGATCTGACCTCCATCTCAATCATTTTGTCATTGCAAGAGAGTTATATGGAATAAAAAAGAAAGCTATCTGAAGGGAATCGTACCTTGTGGGATTGATTTTTCTGCTTAAGTATGATTCTCTGGCGAGTCATCGAAGTTGCTGTATCAACAGTGTGCTGCTTTTTACTGTTGAATGACATTTCGTAGCACAGACGTACCTGTTCTGTAACCATCTGCCCACTGAAGGACAAATGAGTTGATTCCAGTTTCTGGCTATTACAAAAAAGCTATGAACTGCTGGTGGGACTGCAAGTTGGTACGGCCACTATGGAACACAGAATGGAGGTTCCTCAAAAACTAAGAATTGATCTACCATATGATCCAGCAATCCCTCTATTGAGCACTTACCACAAAGACTTGAAAACCCATATTCGAAAAGATATTTGCACACTGATGTTCACAGCAGTATTATTCATGGTGGCTAGGACATGGAAGCAACCAAAGTGTCCTATCATAGATGACTGAATAAAGAAGCTGTGGCACATATATACTATGGAATATTACTCAGTCATAAGAAGGGATGAAATACTGCCATTTGTGACAACATGGATAAACCTCAACATAATCATGCTAAGCGAAATAAGCCAGACAGAAAAAGTTGAAAATCACATGATATTACTTATATGTGGGATATAAACCTAAAAGCAACACATGAACAGGACAAGCAAACAGAGACTCATGGACATGGACTATAGACTAGTGGTTACCAGAGGGTAGGGGATGGGGGAGGAAGAGGGAGGTAGACACAGTAAAGGGGGTCAAAAAAAGGGGGTAGGGGGAGGGTGAAGTGGGTAAAGGGGATAAATATATGATAGCTGAGGAAATTGGACTTTGGGTGGTAAACACACAGTAGAATAAGCAGAAGTCAAATTATAATGTACATCTGAAAATTATACAATTGTACTAACCAATGTTACCCCCAATAAACTTAGTTTTTTTAAAAAAAAGCTATGAATAATTTAGGGTTTTGTTTTGTTTTGTTTTTTGCATTAAGTTAAGTTTTAAATTTCTCTGGAATAAATATCCAGAAGTGCAGCTGGTCAGTCATATGTTAAATGTTTAGTTTTTAAAGAAATGCTTTTTCTGTATCAACTGATATAATCATGTGTTGACATCAATGTTGACATCTAGTAATTGTAATTTTTAATTCAAGTTGAAATTTTCCTCCTTCTTTTCTATAATTGATTTTTTATTGAAACCCAGACATTTGGAGTACAGCAGTCCTCCTTTATCCATGAGGGATATATTCCAAGAGACCCAGAGGTCCTAGGTGATGCCTGTCGATAGTACTGAGCCCTATAAATACTGTTCTTTCCCACCCACATATATCTATGATTGAGTTTAATTTATAAATTAGGAACAGGTCTATGGCCATGCTACCCTGAACAAGCCCAATCTCGTCTGATCTTGGAAGCTAAGCAAGGTTGCGCCTGGTTAGTACTTTGATGGGAAACCACCTAGAAAGACGAGGTGTTGTAGGCGTAAAAAATAAAAAAATAAAGGATTGTAAGCTGACAAGGTCCTTGCAAACTGTGAGGTCAACCAAGGGTTGCCTCGTCTAAAAATAAATAAATAAATATAAATTAGGAACAGTAAGAGATCAACAACTAATAATATAAAAACAATTATAACAATATACTCTAATAAAAATTATGTGACTGTGGTTTCTCTTTCTCTCAAAATACCTTACTGTAGTATACTCACCTTTTCACTTAAAGGTGGTTTAAGTGAACGGTTTCTCTTTGGCATATCCGAATTGTCAGCATCACTACTCCTGCTCTTTGGGGCCATTATTAAGTAAAATAAAGGTTACTGTAACACAAGCACTACAGTACCACAACACTTGGTCTGATAACCCAGAGGGCTGCTAAATGATCAAGGGGGTAGGTAGCATACACAGCATGGAAACAAGTGACAAAGGGATGATTCACATCCTGGGCACAATGGAGCTGGATGGGGCAAGATTTCATGATATTACTTAGAACAGTGCATATCTTAAAACTTATAAACTGTTTATTTCTGGAAATTTTCATTTGATATCTTTGGACCATAATTGTCCATGGGTAACTGAAACCATGGAAAATGAAACCATGGACAAAAAAAGGAACTACTGTATTATGTTATCAGACTCTGGTTATCATTTAAATCTTCTGTTTCAGCTAGCTTACTGACATCATTCCAGAAAGGAAAATGTCATGCTTCTGTGTTAATGTCAGATATGGGTAGAAATCCAGGTTCCCCACCCTGGGTATTCACCCATAACCAAGGCTGAAAGGAGCTCCTTGTACTGTTGGGTGGGGATTAGAGTTCTGGATCCTAATTAGGCCTCTGTTGTTACTATCAATGGTAAAAGTGAGAGTTTTCCAACTTCCCTCGCCTGGTGAAGGAAATAGACATACAACCCCAGAAAGCTCAGAGAGTCCCAAAAAAGATGAACCCAAAGAGGCTCACACCAAGACACATTAAAATTAAAATGCCAATGCTTAAATACAAGGAGAGGATCTTAAAAGAAGCAAGTGAAAGCAGTTAGTTACCTACAAGGGAGCACCCATAAGACTGACAGCTGATTTCTCAAAAGAAACTATGCAGGACAGAAGGGCTTAGCACAAAATATTCAACGTGATGAAAACCCAGGAGCTACATCCAAAAATACTTTATCCAGCAATGCTATTATTTAGAGTCGAAGGACAGATAAAGAGCTTCCCCGATAAAAATAAGCTAAAACAATTGATCAACACCAAGCCAGTATTACAGGAAATGTTGGAGGAACTTCTTTAAAAAGAAACAACATGTGTCAAAAACATGAATAAAGAATAGTAATAACTATATTCCTATCACCAAGTACCTCAAATGGAAAAGAATTAAGTGCTCCAACCAAAAGATAGAGTGGCTGAATGGATAAGAAAATAAGACTCCTACCTATGCTGCCTATAAGAGACTCACTTCAGATTAAAAGACTAAAAGAAAGGGGATGGAAAAAAGATAGTGCCTTGATGGATCTAGAGGGTATTACACTGAATGAAATAAGTCAGATAAAGAAAGACAAATATCACATGATTTCATGTACATGTGAAATCTAAAGAACAAAATAAACAACAGCAACAACAAAAATGAAAATAAACTCATAGAATATTTTGAGGGCTACTAGATGGAAAGGGGTTGGGGGGATGGTGAAAAAGGGCAAAAGGATTAAGAAGTACAAATGGATAGTTACGAAATAGACATGGAGATATAAAGTATAGCACAAGGAAAATGGTTAATAAGGTTATAATAAATATGCAAGTGGGGAAAAGGGTACTAGATTTAGTAGAGTGATCACTTTGTGAGTTATATAGATCTCTAATCACTAGGCTGTACAACTGAAACTAATATATTATATGCCAATTATAATTGGAAAAAAAACTCATTGAATTGTACAATGTAAATATGAGCAACTGATTGTCTATTATATTTCAATAAAGCCAGAAAAAAAACTGAGAGTTTTCCATGGTTCTTGCTGGGTGGAGGTGGAAGGAAGTTCAGAGTCACCAAATGGTCTCCACTAACACTGCAAGGGAGTAGGGGTGGTATCACCCAGGAGGGATGACAGGCCCAGCTCCCTACTCAGCCTTCTCCGACACCACCCTGGTAAGCCAGCTGGTGTGCCTCATTACAGCCTGGTGAGAGTGGAAGTCTAAGTTCCACACTGGATTTGGCCGCTATGTGTAGGAGAGGCCGGTTTTTTCCACAGTATTTGGCTGTATTACAGTGGTTATTATCTACAATTTTTTCTCTTACCAGTCTGCCCCTTTTCCGAATCCTTTTGACTATAAAGAACAGGCCTTGTTTGGAGCTTTTCTTTTTCTGCACCCATTGCGTTTCTAAGTTGCCACCTTCTTCAGCTTCAAGTCTGAGATATGTGATGCAGAAAGAAAACCCAGTGAACTCACTATGCCGTTCTGTGATTCCTGAATCCCTAGACACCACAAGCCACACAGGATCACCTGGGAGTTGCGCTGGGGCAGAGAGTGAACCAGTAGAGGCTATGGGAGGCAGGCTTTGCAGTAGTCAGACAGTGGGGTGACTCCCATTTGCCTCCATGTGATTGGCTCTGAGTAATTTTGTAGGCTGGCAGGGAAGTGAAATCCATTAGGTTGAAGACCAGGTGGAGGGCAGCTGGTCTGATCGACAGAGAATGAGCTGGTATGGGGGCCCTTCCTGCTGGGTGGAGAGCAAATCTGAAGAGAGCAGGTTAGGTCTTCTGAGGCCCTCCTGGTTTCAGATGTTAAGGCACATTATATTGATTCTTAATTTCCAACCTTATACCACAATAATGTCCAGAGTTTTTAGCTGTATTTCCCATGAGGATGGGAAAAAAACATCTACTCCATCTTCCTGGAAGTAGAAGTGGCCTTTATAATTGAACTACACATTTGCTAATGAAGATTTATCACCTGCACAATTATGCCACAGAGCATCCTGATATGGCCCTACTGCTTTCTTCAAGAAAATGAAATTATTTTCCATATTTACCAAATATTTAACACTTGCTCATGACATAATTCACTCCATTGTTCTAGCGCTACGTCACCACCTACTTATTCCTCTAATATCTTTCAAATTCTCCCCCCAAATCATCAGCAACCTAACTATGATGGAACCAGAGTGGTTTGGCCCTTTTGCAGTCGGCCCACTGCAGAACTACAAGTACTTGAGGAACAAGAAGCTGGTTAAATATCAGTCTTAAACGAAGTAAAATAACTTTAGAATTTTAATGGGAAAATAACATTCAATTTACCAACCGACCAGAAAATCTACCTAAAATTTAACAGAATCCCTCATTTTTTCATAAAGTGAGGTCTCAATAATAGCACACTAGATTAAAGACCAATGGTTTAAACAAAGAGCATAAAGAAAATATATAAAGGTAAAATTTTGGATTTAAGACGTATTAATTAACGTCAAAATTATTTTTAGGTGATATTTAAGAAAGAGTCATTTAAGCTGAATCTGCTGCAAGATATGGGTTTTCACCCATTTATTTATTTTTCCATTTATTTACTCAGCAATATTGATGTTAATAAGGGCATAACTTCATTTTAACATGCAAAGTAACATAGTCTTCCTTCTAGTGGATGATGAAATAAAAAAAAAAACCCAAAGAATATAAACAGTTTAAGCCTAAGCTACATTAACAAAAGCATTGTTATTCCTGAAACTGATAAGACCTGGATCTAGAAACAAGTAGCCAAGTTTAATACTTATAATTTTATAACTGTCAAGCTGTTCTCTGAGAAAAAAATGGGAGAAGTAGGGACAAAAAGGGAGGGAGAGTAAGAGAGGGAGTATAAAGAGGAAATACTTGGTGCAGGAATTATCTATTCTACGGACAGATTTATATGCAACTGTTTCTGTCTGAGTCCTGAGAACCAAACTCTACCCTGGCAGGAAGCATGTGCTCAACATTTGTTTTTTAGTTTATGGGTAAATTAAAAAAAAAAAAAAAAAAAGTTTTAGCTTCTCTTCTCTGAATTGTCTTTCATTTGAGGTCTGATGAATTTTGGGGGAAATAATATTTCCACTTTGAGGCATTTTGAGATTTCATCCAATTCTTGATTTTAGCATTGTATTTTCTTTTTTTTTTTTTTTTTGGAAAATCTCATACTTTTCTTACCTGTTTCAGTATTATGTATATATAGTACCTTATCCTCTGTCAAAGTACAAAATGTGCAGCCTTAATGAAGTAGATAACAGCACCCAGAATAGTGAGTTTATACCTTGCAAAGTATATTTTTAGCCATTATGAATGGATGTCGCTTTTACTATAACTTATGAGATAAATATGGCAGGTATAAGCCTCCCTTAATTTACAACGAGGAAACAGACACGAAGAGGTTAAAGTGCCCAAAGCAGTACAAATGACTGAATACAGAGAAAGTGACAAAACTATATCCTCCTGACTCCTCAACTTGAGTTTTCTCCTTCTAGATTCTTAGTTCTTTCACTGAGAGAACAGATAGAGGACTTCTGGAAAGGTCATAAGGATTTGGAAAGGCATTCTGGAATCTGTAAATACATGTACTAAACACTGTGGACCTGATAAGTATATTGCACATATATGAACAATTATTCTCAAATATAAAGATACATTTACAATGAGCTAAATATAAGTTCACTTTAGATGCTACCTGAATTCATATTATCCATATGTATTCCAAAGCAATAGGAACTAAAAGGTATCTGAAATCTTGAATGAACACTTCCTTTTTTTATGTCAAAAAAGAGGATATCTAAACTTAAAAAAGCCAGGGAACCACTGCTTTAAACCATTATTTCCTTTAAACAATGGCTCTCATGAGTTAGCTACAAACTTGGGAGAAGCAGAAACAGAATTCTGAGATAGGTAAGGGGAGTACCCTGCTCTCCTCACTGATATCCCATACATAGACCATGTGAAAAGAAGGAATGTACAGGAAAAAGGTTGTTGTACAGTTTTTCTCTAAACTAGTTCCAAAAAAGGGGCATGAAGGAAGGATTCCTCCTGGTTTGTATGCATTCAGGAATACATTGGTAAATTAGGTAACTTTTCATTTACAAATCTGTTTTATAGAAAGGAGAATAAATGGGCTACAAACTATACCCAGCAATCACAGAAAATCAGCCATAAGGTTAGCAATAACAACAATAACGCTACATTTAAACAAGGTACCCCACTAAAACGCAGGAAACCCCAGGATAATTCTAAATGACCCATTAATATTTTTCACACTACCACGCAGCACGTTTCTCCTGTGCTGGAAACATACTTGAATATTAACGACAATGGCTGCATCTAAAACTGAGTGGCACTGTTTAATTTTAGGGGTGGGCATTAGCAGAGGATTCAAGCTACCCTGTCTCAAGTGAATTACAAAAAAGAAAGGAGACAGGGGGCTCCTGCTTGGGCTTTGTGTTCACAGCAATTAGTTTTAACTGACTGGAAGCCGACTTTAAATAATTTTATAGCTTGTGCTAGATCTCTGCCATTTACCATGTGTGCCCTTCCTATTTTTATGGAAACCAGGACCTCATTCTGGAGTCTCCTGCCTGTCAGGGCTGCAGGTGAAGGCCAGCTGGGGCCAGAGGCACTTTGTGTGAATATTAGCATCTGAAGAGGGTTTCAGGAGGCCTTGAGTCTTTGGGGGCTTAACGCTATAGTCAGATGGCAATAGCCCTGCCTCGAAGTTTCCTTGCCAGGAAATCCAAATCTTTAGGAAATGAGCAGTCTGGACTCAGTGGCAATAGACTGAGCATTCTAAGGACAAGAAAAATGGGAGAAGACGGTACAGTGTTTGTTTGGGGTTTTAGGTTAAGGGGGTTTGAGAGGGAAAATCGGGACAAGGCAGGATGTCAGAGGCTGTGTGCTCTGGCAAAGCGACTGAAGTTTATTAACAATTATTTTCAGGCCCCAGGGCTGTATGCACATGATTTCATATAACACACATGCTGCCCTTGATTAATGGGTGTAACAGTATCCCCATGATGGGAAATGTTAGCTTGTCGAAAATCATAGAAAAACAGTTTGCCAGAAAGATATTTGCCAAAATCTTTCCTGTATCAGATATTAATGTTAACTCTACAGAGAGAAATCAAAGACTAATTAATTCCTGCATTGAAGGAGAAAGTAGAGTTAATCCAGTTTCCAATATCCTGAAAGTTGTAATCCTTATGAAAGCAAATCTTTCATGAAAAACATCAAAAATTATAAACGTGAAAAATCTTGAAATCCAGGAAAAGCTTTTTATGCGAAGAAAAGGTTAGCATGCTCATATTTCCACCCACCTACTAAAAGAAACATAGTTCTTGACCTTTATTCCCACCACCTACCTGAAAATCATACGGAATCTATTTAAGACTCTACCTAATTGAAGTCTAAAGATCACAAATAAGGAGAACATAATCAAATGAAACCAAGAAGTCTACATTTGGCGGGTTCAAATACAGTTATAAAATAAAAGTATTTTACTTCTGTAAGGAACTTTACTGGTCATAAAACCAGTTTCCCCTTGTCTGGCAGAGATAAAACTGAAGGCTGTAGTGTAGCAGCAATTTGAAAATGCCCCATTTTACTGATAAATGAATGCCAGGTGATACTTGATTAGAAAACAGAAGAGGGTGACAGAGTACGTATTAAGTATACAAGTTTAGCATTTTGCCTTCTTCATAAACATTTTAAAAACAAAAAATATATGTACAGAGTTTAAACAACTCTAAATTGAAGAATCATGAGCAGTCCACTCACCTTAATAAATGGGCGTTATTACTGAAACTCTCATTGTGACACTGATCACATCCTCCTCTTATTTTATTTTGTGGAGGAAAAGGCATACTTTCTCCTTCGATGCAGGAATTAATTAGTCTTTGATATCTCTCTGTATAGTTAACATTAATATCTGACACAGGAAAAATTTTGGCAAATATCTATTTTGAATTTTATTTTTACTATTCCTGTTTTTATTTATAGTTTACCACTTATGTTTTCTTGAATTTACATGAATGATTTCATACTGTATGCACTCATTAACAGCTTCCTTTTTTATTGTTTTTGAAAGTTATCGTTACATGTTAATTCATATCGCTACATCAATGCCATACTTTATTCATTCTCCTACTCTGTGGATAAATAAAACTTAGTATTTGGGCTGAGAGCTGAGATGACCCAAGTCAATATAACCGTTTTCTCTCATAGAGTCTCTCACAGAAATGTAAACCTAATAAATAACTTCACCATTACATTTTGGACATTATTGCAATTCACTTTATCCAAACAGTTTGCACATTTAGAAAAAAAAAAAAATTAAAAACTCTTTTAGAAGGACAATAGTTTGTCAACCTATATACAAGGTGAATTTATTAGAAAAATCAACAGTATGTTAACCAAAGGAAGGCAGGAATGGGGGGTGGGGCAAGATCCAAGAACAGATGAAACAAATCGAAAACAGGTGAGAAGGTAGATTTAAATCCGACCATATCAATAATAACACTAAATGTATTGTCTAAACACTGCAAGTAAAAGACGAGTGTTGTTAAACAGGATAAAAGCCAGTTACTTGTCATCCACAAAATGCCAACTTTCCATATAGGGTGAATAGTAAACGGATAGGAAAAGATATACCATGAAAATGCCAATCAAAAGAGAGCTGGTATAGGGGCATAGCTGAAGAAGCCACAAAGTAACTACGATGTGTCTGCGGATGGTGTGGCACAGCAAGAACTGCCGTCTACACTTACCCTGAGACGGAGGGAACAATGGTCCCAGGCTGCAGGAACCAGCACATTCCACTGAGCTGGGATGTTGTCAAGGATTTCGACTGCTGCTGCCTCTCTCTGCAGCCCTCCCATGACCCTGTCGTCAGCCTGGATGGCTCCTTGTTTGGGCATCAGCCCATCATAGAGTACATTTTGCAATTCCCTCCAAAAAAAGGAAACCGGCCTGCTCGAAGCAGCCAGGCACCTGGCCTGAGAAGCATAAAGAGCTGCTGCAGCTGTGACCAGGTACAGGACTTCCTGGAGAAGGAGAAGGTGGCCATCGTAAGCCAGTCTGTCGTCGACCCTTCACGCTCACAGCTGCTTCTTCGGGGAACCTCCCAGATGATGCCTGACGCATACGCAAGAGCAATAACAAGGCATCGCCTCGTTTCTGTATTCTGTCATTGACCCCCAAGCCCACCGCGCTGAAGAAGCCGTCGCGCGCCTGACCCGCCCCACATCAGGGAAGCCACCGCGCATGTCACACCTGCGCGTGTCAGTCTACGCTCAATGGTCCGCGTGCGCCTCCTGCGCGTGTGCCGCACCGTGTGCGCTGTGAGACCCGCCGCGTCACGTGCAGTACCACGTCGTCTGGGGCGTGGTCACCCTTGAGTGCGTGGAGAAGCCTATTCGAAAAGGACGGCGTGGACCTTGTGAACATGGACGAGCACTCAGACGCAACGTTATGCGGCTGCGGGGCGACACGGAGTAATGCAAAGACCAAACAAATGGGCTTAAACACACACAAAAAATTTGTAACCGGATGCCTGGGTACAAATTATTGCTCACTGCTTACCGATTTGAGTAAATTATCTTAACCTCTTTCTGCTTTCCTTTCTCCACCTTCAAAACGGGGCTAATAGTCTCTTCCTCAAAGGTCCATTTTGAGGACTAAATGAGTAAATATGTGAAGTGATTAGTACAGTTAATGGCAGATAGTCAATACTCAATAAATATTAGTTATTTGCATAATTAGTAGTTGAAGTAACAATGCACATGTTTGAATTAACTCAGAATAGGAATGCTTTGAATACTTCACTTTCTTTTTAAGTATGACACACAATGTTGGTTTACAACTGGAATATAGGCCAATTAAGAATACTTCCAGCTACAAGAATTCCAAGTTGTGGTTTAAACAGTCTGCCTGCTACTACCTACAATCTGGATGGGGATTTTTGACCTTGGTAAACTGATAATTGCCTTTAAATTAGTCTCTGATATCATTTGTGGTCCACTTGGGCTCAATTGTTTGCCTTCTCAGCAAGTAAGCTCTGGAGGTAACAATTCAGGGAGAAAAACCGTTTCTCATTTTGAGATGCAAAACCTTAACCACTGAGACTGATTTCTGAGCTCCTTTCTTCTCAAGTCTCTTCATTTAACTTACAAGAGAATTGAAAATTAGGGAGCACCCCATATTTATTTGGCTCATATATTAACGAGGGAGTTAGCTAATACTTGTAAAGCCAAAGATCATTTCACCTGAAGAGTTCATAAGACTGAATATATGATGATTCAAAACAGAGCAATTCTAGATACAGTTTTGGCCTCTCAAGGTAGAACATGCACCATCAAAGAGGAAGAATGTTGTATTTACATCTTGATATTTGTAATATTACTAAAAAGATCTGTGAAACATGAATAGAGACAAGGAGGGGGTTGTGTGGAGAAAACAATGCTATAATTTGGCTAATACTCATATCTGTTTCTATGTATGCTTCAGATCGAAGGTGGAACCTGGTTTAATTTGAGCAGCCTTAACTAATGGTTTACATGTGAACTGCATCCTGATCAAAATCCTTCTCTTAGTGTTTTCTTTTGTTGCTCAAATCCCCATTGTTTCAAATGCTCAGCCCCTACCCTGTCAAGTAATCCAACAATGATCAACCAATAGAAATAACAGAAATACTTAATATTTGTAAAAGTAAAATTGACCACTCCCAGAAACTTGATATATGATCACAGCACCTCGATCAATGGCATGGATCTGGATTAATCATATCCCAAGAGGATAATGCTCTATCTTCCAGCTCAGGCTGGAAAATGATTCCAAGGGCAAGGAGAGCGGAAACTGAGTCTGTTCAACATAACTGTCGAGATGGCCTAACATAATTAAATAACTTAAAAGACACGATGGTCTGTGTCAATGTAATTTCACTGTTAGCCTCGGGAACTTCTTACCTTCCAAGTAATCTGAGCAAACGGTTTACTCGCCTGGAAAAGTAACTTTCTTATCAGGCTAATAGTTTACCCAAAAGGACTTGTCTTCAAACCCCTCCTCTCTGTCCAGCAGTTCTAAATTACTATGCATCAAACCTAGTCCAATCCCAACCACTTTTCTGCTATGCATGGGACCCACCTCAACCATTAAGCCCAGACTTCAAGGACCCACGAAACCCTTATCTAATTTCCTCCTTTTGCAGTACCTCTAAGACTTTGTAAAGGTGGCACTCTTCCTTGCAGCTTTAATTTTAATAATTCAGATTTGCTTAATAAACCGTGGGGGGTTTTTTGTTTGTTTTTGTTTTTGTTTGTTTTTGTTTTTGAAGAATCTAAAATGCTCATTTTTCTATCTGGTTGTATATCTTTCTCTAATTGATTAGAAATCATTATATGTCATGGATAGCAATATGTGTTTCAGAAACCTTATTCAGCTTGTCTTTTTATCAAAGTGGTTTCCTTTGATAAACTGAAGGTTTTCATTTAAAATGGAGATAATGAAACTCATAGAGTGGTTGTAAGTATTCAAGAAGAAAACATGTAAATTACTAACACAGTAAACTCCCATATAGTAAGCTCTCAACACTCCCCATACAGATTTGGAAAGAAAATAATTTTTGCTTTTGACCAGTAGTAAATACTTAGTGATTTTCGTGGTGGTTCAACAGAATGATGATGTTCTTACTTGTCCTATTAAAAGGACTGAAAAACAGCTCTCAGCATTTGAAGCTTCTCTGATGCATGCATTGTATCCTTCCAAGGCTTGCCTATTTAGAAGTGATGACTTAAAAGCAGCAGAAAGCAGGAGAATCTTGATAATTCTGTTAAATGCCCTACAGTCCATAGATTGAAATCCATATAGATCCAGCTACAGAGGGGGAGCTCAGTAGCACAGTCCTGTTAACTAACTTGAAAAAAATGAGGAGGCAAAAGGCAACTTAATCCCTCACATTATGTCATTTGGTCATTTTCCAGTAATTGTGCTCAGGTAGCCTTCAACTCATTGACAGTTTTCCTAATGTGTACCTTTAATTGTTCAAGGGAGGGTAATTAAAAAACAGTAATTTGATTTAATGCAGACTTTTAAAAAATACTTTCGGCTCTATGACTCGAGGATTTCGAGAGAAACTCTTTTATAGCAGATTTCCAAATTCTTTACACTTCCCTCTCCTTCACCCTGATTACCTCTCTTTGGGGATTTTGAGAAGCATACTATTCCCGATCCTTCTTAAGCCCAAAATGCACTGATGTTTCTCTGCAATACTTATAATATTGTATTGTAATAGTTGGTTTACTTGCCAGTAGTGTCTTCTTTAGACTGAAATTCTCAAAGTCTGGGAACTTATCAATTTTGCATCTCACAGCTAGCAGTGTCTGATATCTATTGGACCTAACATACATTTCATAAATGACTATTAAATGATTGAACAAATGAAGAGCTCAGGAAACTGCATGGTTTCTTGCTTTATTTAATATATCTGTTGTCATTTCAGAACATCTTCATTTATAATCACTCAACCAGTATTGTGTGTCTGATATATATGAGAGACACTGTATTGGAGTCTTTGAACCCACAAATATCTATATGATTGTATATGACTTGGTGATTTTAATGGCCCCATGGCTAAATCTTCCTTTGGTGGGACTGACCACAAGTGGTCTATTACTCATTAATCAGCATAGTATGGCATTGCATACTGTACATTATTACTTTGGCCATGATTAATTATATAGGAGTCAATGTCTGGTACAAATATGACTAGCCAGAGGCTAGTCAGTAGCCAGTAATAGCTGAGGTGTCCTTGTACAAGAATGCTGGTCAACAATGGCTCACTATTCTGGGCTGTGACTAATTTAAATTTCTTGGGAAATTTGCATATGAGATACATAGAAAAAATGTGAGTCCACAGCAGAAAAAGCAGATACAGTAGAAGAGAGAGATAGAAGTTGAGTTAACAGAATGATAAGCATTATCATCAGGTCGGTGGCATTTGCAAAGAGCCAATGCAACAACAGAGGACTAATTCCTGAAGAATAGTAGTACTTCAGGCCACTGGGATTATTTATGTTCCTATTCTCTGTGTACCTATATAATGAACCCTGTTTAAACGAGCTAGCCAGGGAATGGTTCTGCTTCTCATCACTGGAAAGAGTCTGATTAACTCAATAGTATAGCCACTGCCTTCAAGGAGATCAGATATCAGAGTTCAGTAGGAAGGCAAATGGGACAATCAATGAATGCACTAATGTTTGTCAATTACATGCTAGAAGTGTGCTGGGGGTATAATGGGGACTCAGTTATCATCTGTAAAGGAAGAGGCAAAGTCAGAAAAGTCTTCACAGGGAGAAAATACCCAAACTAATTTTTTTAAAGAAAAGGAATATGCAAGAACCAGTATCAGCAACAGCCCTGAAATATGAAAGTAGATATTTATGGAACTACAGGTGACCACTTCCTGTATAATATATAGCATTAAGACTATAGTTATAATACTATATTGTATGTTTGAATGTTGCTAAGAGATAAATCTTAAAAATTCTCATAAGAAAAAAAGATTGCAACTATGTATAGAGATGGATGTTAACTAAACTTAATGTGAAAATCATTTTGCAATATACATATTTATTAAATCATTGTTGTACATCTAAAACTAATACAATGTCACATGCCAATTATATCTCCATTAAGAAAAATTAATTTAAAACATTATTATCAAAATTATAAATTTTGCCAAATCTGATGAGTAAAACACAACTTGTTTCACTTTGTATATTTCTACTTATGGATGAGGTTAAGTATTTTTATTTCTTCCTGAGTAAATTTCTACTTTATAACTGTTATCATGTCATAATGAGTAATTACCTACCATAATGTGGATGGGCCTCATCTAATCAGTTGAAGGCCTTTTTGTCTGTCTGAGGCAGACAAAATTTTGCCAGCAGATCTGAACTGAAAGATCGATTTTTCCCTGGGGTTCCAGCCTGCCAGCATACCATGAAGATTTTGAATTTTCAGCCTCTACAACCACATGAACCATTTCCTTAAAATAAATCTCTCTGTAGAGAGATAAATAGACACACACACACACGCATGCACACACACACACACACACACACACACACACACCTCATTGGTTCTGTTTTTCTGGAGAACCCTAGTATAACACCTGTCCTTTTATGGCCTTATATTTAACTCTCCTGTCAAGTGCCTGTTCCTATCATTTCCCATTTGTTAAAAAATATTTTTGATTAAGTTGATAGATTGTTTATTTCATGTTATCTAAGCTATTTTATTTCTTTTTATCATCTTCTTACTTGAGTTAAGATCATTAGCATGTCTTATTGTAATAATAGTGAGTATGCTTACTATTTTACTGATTTTAGTATAATTAATTATTCTAATGTTTCATTATTAAGCATGGTGTTTCTCATCCTTACTAGTAGCTATACATTGTTAAACTAAAGAAATGTCCTTCTATTTCTAATTTACTAAGTTATTTTTTAACTATATACAAGTCAAATTTTATAATTTGCGCTATCTCATCAAGATTTATCATTTAATTTGTTCGTGAGCAACTTAATTGTTTGATGTAAGCTATGTTTGTATTTATGCTGAAGCTTAACTGATTATAATGCAATTCTCTTTTAATACAATCCTAGCTTTGATTTGCTAACATCCTAATTTGGACCATTCCTTTTTTTGTATAATCTCCTTATTTAGTTTGGGGGAAATTAGGAAGCTTTGAGTGATTTTCTATGCTCTGGAATAGTACATAGAATATAGATATTTTTCTCTTTGTGAATGTTTGATAGAATTCAGTCACAAAATTATTTGAACTTAGTGCATTTTTTTGGTGAAAATTTTGACTGCCTTTTCATTTTTTTCATAGTTGCATCTCTAGTTTTTCTATCTTTTTGCATGTTAATTTAAGTAACTAACATATTTTAAGGCATAGAGTAGAAAATATTATCCTCTGATAGTTTTACATTTTCTCTATTTATGTCTATATATGTATTTATTCTTATAGCTAATATTGTATTTCGTATTTTTTTTACTTGATCACATTTACAATGGCTTTTCTTTTTATGTCTTAAAAGAACTAGATTTATTTAACAGATCGAATTTAACATTTAACATTTTCAATTTCATTATTACTATTGTAAATATATTTTAATTGCTTTATTTCAGGCTCTCTCTTCGTGTTTATTTTATAATGTTCTTTCTCATTTCCTTAGTTGAAAGTTTAATTTAATTTAATTTTAAACTTTCTTATTTCTAATATAGATATTTTAGATTAAGAAGTTAAAAAATATCTGTATATTTTTGTATTTCTGTCATTTTGGGGTGGTTTCAAACAGAAGAAAAGGTTGATGCATGTCTGATATCTTGATACAATTGCTTCTATTTTCTTTCTATGAATTCCAGTTTTAATTAGTACTAGTTAAATACGTAGTCTTGAGCTCATTAAGTCTGTGAAGAATTCACCTGTCACAAGTGATTTAGAGGGTGCTCTTGTGATCATCATTTCTGCTCACTAACTATTTCTCTGCTCCCTGCTTTCTGAACATTGTCCTTTGAGTTTAAGCTTGGCCATATGATTTGTTGGGCTAATAAAATGTAAGCAGAAGTAGTTTGTGTCATTAGAGCATAAACTTTAAGAGACAGTTCATGATTCACCTTCCTACTATTATAGTGACTGTAGAAGCAGGAATCAAGATGCAGCATCCATCAGTCTGGGCCCCTAATGACTAAAATGAGTAGAATCACCTGCTCACTTATGTGAACATCTTATATGGGCAGAAATAAACTTCTGTATTCAGCTCTCAAGAGTTTGGGGGTTTGCTACTACATTATAGCCTATCTATTCCTAATTGATACATGTGCTCAAATAACTTTTTCATAGTCAGAGGTCTTGAATCCCTCTTCAGTAGAGATGTTACTCACACAAAAAAATGAGTACTCATTATTTTCCTTCACAAGGTCACAAAGAGTCAAGATATAGTTAAGTTCCCCAGAAATGACTGATTAGTTATATCTCTGAACTGTGAAAGATGAAAGCAGAAAGATATATTTCATGAGAAAATGTAAGAGCAACATTGCTGGTAGTTACCTGTGTCTAAGCTCTTTTCAAAGTGCTGCAAGCATGGTAGGTGTCTGGAAGATAATTGTTGAATTCTAGCTGAGCAATAATTCATACAACCATTGCAGTCTCAAGGTGGCCACTGCCAAGTTCTACTTCTAATCTCCTCTGAGAACACACTTTATATGATACTTACTGATCTGGGTAGGGGAGGTTAACATCTTTGCTTTCTACCTGTATGTAGGAAGTCTTGTGTCATTGCATAAAATATTATAAAAGCTACTAATTGTCATCTATAAAGGCTACATAATTATTTACAGAAATCACCAACTCCCACTCTCCTCCCAAACATAGAATAGCAGGGAAGAAGAATACTCTGACCAAATGGACTTAGAGACACAACTAGGTGCTCTTAATCATCCAACAGCATATCTGTACTCATAGTAGGCTCATCGTATTGATCTGCACATAGACACATTTATGAGGTCATCTGTCTCTCTTAATAGTTCCCTGTGCTTCAAGAGAATGAGTAAGTACATCTTCATTCAACTGTGGTCGCATAGGCTACTTCTCTAAAAAAATTCGTTTTCGCATTTTATGAATTTACAAGCATTTGTGAGGATGTGGAGTGAAAAGAATTTAAAGCAAAATGTCTACTAGATATTTCAACATTATAATATAGCATTCTGAAATATATACTCACTGTATTAGCCATTGAAAACTAAAATAGACAAACCAATCCTTACTAAGCAGTGTCAGGGTAATAAATCTACTGCATCATCATTATTTGGAAGCTAAATATTAGATATATAAATTTTGTATAACTGTTCAATGTAAACTTCTTTATGGCCGATAAACATCGAAGAAGTATTCTTTTCATTAATTTAAAAAAGCAAAGATAGAGAAATTCAAAGTGACTTATCATATTCAGCATAATATCAAGCTATGATGAATCCATGTAACATTTCTCATCAAATATGCATTTTAACAACTGATGATACTCAAATATTAGATGAATCAAATACTATTAAATGAGGGAAATTTTTAAATCATATGTTTGAATCAATTTGCTACTATATTATGAACACAAAAATTATCAGAGATGTGTCACAGGTAATGAAATGGAAATACTTTGGGAATTAACAACTCTCTGAATGATAGCCAAAATAGAATGTTGGTAATGAAATTCTAATTTTCTGTAAAGTTGCATTCACCGAAAGTAGCATTAACGGGAAATTGTCACCAAATGGCTAAAATAAATCAAGTTGTTGTGTGACTATTAGGTAAAATATTATTACAAATGCTGGACTAAGTCAAAGGGAAACACCAAATATGATTACCTGTAATGATGAACTCAAAGCAACATTAAAAACTCTACTGAACAGAAGGCCTACAGTGGCCTCTTTTATTATTTAAATGAAAGACACCATAAACAACTCTTTGATAGTCCCATGCTGGGCTGTTGTTCTGACCCAATCAGATTTGATTATAAGTGCACATTCAGCCTTTTATGAACACCTGTGTCTAAAGCCCACAAATAATTAGCTTAGCCATACCATTTCACTCTAATAATGGTGTAATTTGCCACGCCTTTCAGGCTCTGGACAGCTGGTGCTATTGAAAAGCACCTCAGGATTAAGCCCTGACTCCCAGGCTTGAGTCTTTAGGGGGTGGGGAGGGGATCTTAGGTATCCATGGCAACACACTTAGACTGCAAATTATCACCCCTAATAATAACTGGGACAGTCTATCTTTATTTTATTTGAGTTATCCATAGAAAAAGATAATGTATTGGAAACCTCTAATATAAAAAATATACATATATATATTAGTACCTTGTCAATATATACAAGACTGAGAAAGTCAAGGAATTTTTTTTAAATCACACCTGTTCAAAGTTCATTTGATTATGTAATATAGATCAATAGATAATCAAGGAAAAATGAGGTCCACCACTGAATGTCAGTGCTAATTGATGCTGTTACTTACAGCTGCATGGAAATCTAAAGGTGAATTATCATCTTGGAAATCTCTTCAGCTAAAAGAAATGTTGTGACTGCTATCCTTTCATCTGAGTCTCAAGAAGGTTATAAATTGGACAGCCTAGAAAATGCTGATGGTCATACTCTGGCTCCCCACAGCTTCTCAGCACTTTAATCAGTGTGTTCCATTAACACACACACACGCCACGCAGGTGGAACCAAGTCATGGCTTACCTCAAAGGCTGGCCCAGTGACATATCAGTCTATGACATTTGCAGGAGACCAAAAAAGACAGTCTTCTCATATCAGTCCACACTACACTTGGTTCAAAAGAAACAAAATGAGGCTCTGCTAAATAAAATGAGCCTGCATATGTTTAGGATGAGAAGCCAATGGACATTCCTTTTCTCCTTAACAGAAAACTGTACATTACATGTGGATTATCAAGTTTTGAGGAGCTGCAGTAAGTGTAGTATAGATTATACAGGATAGCACTGTGGTTAAATACTTGAGTTTTGGAGTCAGACTGCTTGGGTTATAATCCAAGCCCCACCACTTAAACTCATTGTAGGACTCACAAGCCAATTACCCTCTTTAACCTGTTGTCTCATCTGCACAATAGGAAGAATAATAATATCTACTTTGGGGCGAGGCGGGGGGAAGGTGAGAATTAATGAGATGATGTGCATAAAGGGCTTTTTGCAATATTCTGGCACATGGTAAACCGTAAATATTAGCTACTGTTATTAACTGTGGTAGACCTGGAGATTTGCCACTCAGATCCCCCTCAAGAAAAGATCTGTCACCCTACCTGATAGCAGACAGCCTCCAGCTGTCACCTCCAGAGAGTCACCTCACCCAAATTCATACCCTTCTGGAATTAGCCTACATCCAAATGGTGTATTGAGATGAGGTGTAAAAACCCAGCATTTCAGCCCAACACGGGACATCTGTGGATGAAATCTTTCCGGTTAGCTACGGCTCTGTTAAGACTGTATCACAGTTCCACATGTCTTCCCTCCTATGGTTACAGATCCCTAACGAATACCTTGAACACCAAACTCCCTCTTTTTATTCCTTTCTTATATGAGTACTAAGAGGAATTAACCAATTACAGTAGAGACTGCAGAAGAAATTAACTGCAAGAAGAAGGAAGGATACCTGTTGTAGATATAGTTGAGTAGAGTAGCTACAGATAAAGCCAGAAATGTCATTTAAGGGTAAGTGATACAACACTTTCACCACCATGCACTCTCAGTTTCCTCCTATAAAAACTAGGTATCTGGCTACCATTTTTATATATCATTAATCACTCCATTGTTTTAAAATATCTTAGGTAAGTGGCAGGGGGCAGGGTAGGGTGCACACTGAACAACTACTAGAATGGCTAAAATTGAAAAATAAAATCCCAGCAATACAAAGTGCTGATAGGGACGCAGAGCAATTGAAATGCTCACACATTGTTAATGGGAAGGCATGACATATATTGCTACCATATAACCTAGCAATACAGCTCTGAGGAATTATCAAGTAAAATGAAAACAGGTGTTCACACAAAAGCTCATATATTTATGTTCGTAACAGCTTTATTTATAACCACCAAAAGCTGGAAATAGTCCAACTGTCCTTCAAATGATAAATGGATAAATACAATAGAGGTGTATCCACACTATGAAATAAAGAGGAACAAACTATTGATATATGTAATAACAAGAATGAGTCTAAAAAGCATTAGACTAAATGAAACAAGTCAAAAGGTAATGATTCAATTTATATTAAATTCTAAAAGGCAAAACTATAGGGACAGAAATCACATTAGTGGCTGTCAGGGTCCAGGGAAGGGGATTGACTTGACCACAAATGACTGTGAGGAAACTTTTTAAAAACATATTCACAGGTTCCTTTTCTGAAGTGGCTCATTTAGTATGGCATGAGCAGCTCCATTTTTAATTGAATTTTAATTTATATAATTGTAGATTCACAGGCTATCATGGGGAATAGTACACAGTTGCAAGAAATAGTACAGAGAGATCTCTGTAAATTTTGCTCAATTTCCTCTAAAGATAACATTTTGCAAAATTATACTTCAATATCATAAGCAGGATATTAACGTTGATCCACCAATCTTATTTGGATTTCCCATTTTACTTGTACTCATTTGCGTGCCTGTAAGTATTCAGTTCCATAAAATTTTATCAGGTTTGTGTGTCTACCACCATTGTCAATATCCCGAATAGTTCCAAAACCACAAGAAGCCTTCCTATTTTCCCTTTTTAACATCAACTCCCTCCCATCACCTCCCCCCTGCACACACACACCCTTGTCCCAAAGCCCTGGCAACCACTAATTTGCCCTCCAATTCTAAAAGTTCATCATTTTAAAATGTTATAAAAATGAAATAATATTTTATAAAAATAAAAAATATGAAATAATAATAACCTTTTAAACTGGCTTTTCCCCCCTCAGCATAATTCCCCCCTCAGCAATCCCAGAAGATTCATGCAAATTTTTGTGTGTCAATAGTTCATTCATTTTTAATGAGTTATATTCTATGGTACAAATATATCATAGTTTATTTAACCATTGGGCTATTGAAGGATACAGGGCCCTTACAAATAAAGCTGCTACGAACAGTCTTACACAGAATTCTGCTTAAAAATAAATATTCATTTCTCTGAGATAAATGCCTGGGGGTGCAGTTGGGCTATATAATATTTGCAAATTTAACATTTTAAGAAACTTCTAAACTGTTTTCTCAAGTGGCTGTACCATTTTACATTCCCATTAGCAAGATATAAGTGATCTAGTTTGTCTGCTTCCTGCCAGCTTTTGGTGCTGTCATTATTTTTTTGTTTCTTTTCTTTTTGATGCTGATTTCTAGGAGGTTGTTTTTAAATCTCAGAATTTTCTATATAAACATTCATGTCATCTGCAAATATGGACAGTTTTATTTCTTCCTTTTCAATCTGAATTTCTTTCATTTCTTTTTCTTGCCTTATTGCACTAGCTAGAACTTCCACTATTGTGTAGAGGAAAGTGATGAGAAAAAAATCCTTACTTTGTTCCCAATCTTAGGGGAAAAGCACTTAGTCTTTCACCATTAGGTTTGATGTTAGCTGTAGGTTTTTGTGGGTATGCTCTACCAATTTGAGGTAATATTCCTCTAATCCCAGTTTGCTGAGAGGTTTTATCATGAATGAGTATTGGCTTTTGAAAATGCTTTTTTAAAATCTATTGAGAGACATATTATTGTTCTTTAGCTTGTTAATATGGTTTACATTAATTGATTCTGAATATTGAACTGACTTTGAAATCCTAGAATAAATCCCACTTGGTCATAGTGTATAATTGCTTTTATCTACTGTTGGATTAATTGTGTAATATCTTATTGAGAATTTTTGCATCTAATTTCATGAGAAATATTGGTCTGTAGTGTGGTTGGGTTTTTTGTTTGTTTCTTATTTTTTGTTTGTTTGTTTTAGATACCACATTTATCTGATTTTGAAATCAAGGTAATCCTGGCTTCATAAAATGAGTTGGAAAGTGTCTCCTCTCTTTTATCTTCTGGAAGTCAATATGTAAAGTTGCTATTAATTCTTTAAATGTTTGTTAGACTTTTTCACTGGAAACATCTAAGCTTAAAATTTTCTTTTCTCAGGAGTATCTTAATTGTAAATTCAATTTCTTTGTTGGTTATAGGGCTGAATTATGAGAGGACACAAACATTCAGTCCATAACAGATAGCCTAATATATATATACTCATATCTCTGTTTTTTCCCTTCTTTTTCTTTCCTGATATTCTAATGTTCCTTCTTTTACCATTTCCTTTTTGTTTGAAGAACTTCCTTAAGCCAGTCTTTAAGAGTAGATTACATTGTGAAAAACCCTTATAGTTTTCCTTCATTCGAGAATGTTTTTATTTTATCTTCATTCATAAAGAATTTTTTTGCCAACTATAGAATTTGTGGAGGACAGGTCTTTTCTTTCAGCACTTAAAAAATATTGTGCTTCTGACTTCCTTAATTTCAAATAAAACATTTTTCACTATTTAAACTGGTGTTTCACTGTACATGATGTGTCACTTCTCTCTGCTTGTTTTTAGTTGTTATTGTTTCTTTTAATCTTTAGTTTTTCAAAAGTTTAATTACGATATCTTAGTATAGATTTCTCTGGACTCATCCTGCTGCTAGGGTTTTGCTCTAGTTCTTAGAGCTGTAGGTTTGTGTCTTTCACCAGGTTTGGAAAGTTTTCAGACATTATTTCTTCAAATATTCTCTCAGCCCCACTCTCTTTCTCCTCCCCTGGGACTTCGATGATATGTCTGTTGGATCTTTTATTATTGCTACACAGGTCCCGACTTTCTGTTCATTTCTCAAATCTACTTTCTCTCTGTCGTTCATGATGAGTGAATTCTATTGTTTTGTCCTATTGTTCACTGATTCTATCCTCTTTCATCTCCATTTTACTATTGAGGCTACTTATTGAGTTTTTTTTTCCTGTTATTGTATTTTTCAGCTCAATAGTTTCTATTTTTTAAAAACTTCTACTTTTTGCTGAGATTTTCTATCTTTTTAAATGTTTCAAGAGAATTTGTAATTAATTGTTAAAGTATTCTTACAACAGCTACTTTAAAATCCTTTTAAGATTTTACCATGTTGATTCACCTTAGTGTTGGCATTACTTGACTATCTTTTCTCACTCGAGTTGTCATACTCTTGGTTCTTGGAATGATTGGTGATTATTGTATACTGGACATTTTGTCTGCTATATTAGGAGATCTTGGGTTCTGTTTATATCTTATATTTTGGCAGAGAATCACCCTACTGAGATTTAGCATGATGGTCTTGGCCTACCCTTGTGAGCTGTGATTCTAGTGGAAGTTTAATTTTCAGAGATTTTTTAGTATGTTTGGTCCGCTTGGTTTATCTGATGTTCAGGGCTCCCACTGGTTGCTGCTCCTATTGCCTGAGGTGTAAGAGGGATTTCCTCAGGCAAGGCCCCCATGTATCTCTCAGTGGGGAAAGTGTGTAGAGGGGACTCACTACCATAAGCTCCTAACTGCCCCAACATCTCTGAGCAGGGGAGGAGAGACTTGGGTGCATAGAGGTAAAGAGGTTTCTCATATTGGGCTGCTTGCTGTGACCATGTCACTTTTCCCCATTTTACCTGCTTGCTCTTGTGTCTGTGGGTGGGAGAGTAGAGGCTCAGACCCATAAAGACAAAATGGCTTCCCATTCGGGGCTCCTAACTATGACTAAGTCATCGTTTGTTGGATTCCTTTCACTTTCTGTTGTCAGAGGGACGTCTGTTCAATGTGGGGAGGAATGAGCTGACCTTGGCTTCAATTGTGGGCTAAGTTGTGGGTTAGGAAACACTGAATCTTTGTGGCCTTGCTCTCTTGGGAGAGGAGAATGCAACTGTCCTGCTATTGTGCTATTCCCCCCATCATGGAGTCCTGAGCCAGTTTGCCTTTTTTTTTAAACCACCTTTGGTTTGTCTCTTGTGTCATTTACCAGATTTATACTTGTATAGAGCAAGAGGTATGGGAAAAATGAGTCTGCACCCTCTTGTCAGAGATGCAGGATTATGGATAAACTTTTTGAGTGCCTAGAGGTACATGAAAATATTCTATATCTTGATTTGTAGTGGTGATTATAAGACTGAATAATTGTCAGAATTTACTGAAGTTAGAATAGGTGAATTATATTTTATGCACCTTATAAATTATACTTGAATAAACCTGAATTTTTTTTTAAGTGTGGGTAACACCATTAAAGGCATGCAGCTTATTAAAGAGAACAAGAGCTCCCGCTGGAACTAGAAGTTACCATCTGGGTGAAATTAGCAATATGGCCTTGCAAAAAAATATTTGGAGAAAGGCAAGTCTGCATCCTGGTTTTTGTCTGCCAGTTTTATCTGCTTGACCCTGGATATTAAATATTCTTTCTGGGCTTCCATATCCTTATCCTGCTTATGAAGGAAATGGCTCATGGAAATTTTTCCACCATTGTGATTCACTCTTCCTTTCTACCACACCATGCTGATGACATCTATACTTCGAGATTTTAACTTTGAGATTTATAATTTGCAAGACAGGCACTCTGATTTAATGCTTGCCTACTTACTTATGTTTCTTAGTGGTTTAGAAATAGAGGTTTAATTAAATTTCTTTTCAGATTACAGTAATACTTAATTGCAAGTAAATATTTTGCAAAAAAAAATATGTATTAGGGTTTGGAGCTTCTATTAAACCAATGTTTCATATAGTAAAAGAAATTACACTAACTTAAAATGGGAGTAATCACATCTGAAAGATGGTAACATTCAGAGGTACTTTTGATCTGAAAATCAGTGCATTTCAACAATGTCTTTAAAACTAATTTTACCCTCAAAAGAAATTTAAGAAGCCCAAAAAGCATTGCACGCTTAAGTTCAAATTTTATATATCTTATATATCTATAGGTATAGATAGATCAATAGATGATAGATGATAGATAGATAGATGATAGATAGATAGATAATAGTGGAAACAGGATAGATAGATATCGGTACACACACACACACACACACACACACACACACACGCACGCACACACCCACCCACCCTTTTTTGGAAGTGGGAGCCCTCTTCAGCAAGTGTACAACTTTATGAGATAACTGCATGGAGTCCTGAAAGAAAATAAGGACTCCAGATCAACCACTTTTATCTGTGTTCAGAATTAAACTTTCCACAGGAAGTTCACTCTCACATGGTGCCTTTGGATAGTGCTTCACCATCCACAATCATGAATCAACAGCCACTGACAAATGCAAGAACACGGAGCCAGTTAAATATTTAAATGGTATAAATTAAAGTGCACTATTTTCCCTCAACTAGCGCCCTCTAAGTTGAAATTTGGCCATGATTTTTGGGAAGTCCATAGTGTTTCTTGCCTTTTTTTTTTTTTCAGTCTTTAAGAGCCCATATGTGAATGCAAATGCCATAACAAAGCTGGCATCTTACATGAATTTCCTGTAGGCAGAAATCATGTCTTAGGCAAATCTTTGTACTCCTGCATATGGAGCATAAAATTATGTCCATTGAAATTCAAGATTTTATTCCATTCACAATTCTTTCTCTCTCAATTCTTCTGTAATATCGCAGAAAAAAAAATGTGGTTTAGTGCTTGTTTTTAGCGCTTGTCCCATATATGGCAATACCCTTTTCAACAAACTGAGCATAGAGCTCAGGAGGAGCATCAAGAACAGGCCACAGTGTCCATTTAAAATATAATGTTAAAAATTATTTAGTTTCTCACCTGCCTTCTCTTTATGCCAAGTGATGCTAGTTTTACATTTACAAGAACAAATGCTACTTATATGTAGATTGCATCAAGAATGCAACATAAATAAACTTGAATTAGTCTAAGGGTGAGTTGTCTATACCAGGAAAAGATAACACTAGATTTGAGTTCTAAGGGATAAGAAAAAGTGAGATGATAGAAAAGATGAAAGGGGTATTTCAGGGAGAGAGAAAAGCATGGGCAAAGGCATTGAAAGGTGGAGAAACATACCCTAATTGGGAAATACAGTTTAAAATTACTGGGACAAAGATTATGAACTTTACCCTAAATCTGTAAGAAGTCAGTTTGAAGTTAGATGACCCATAAGCAGGATGACTTGTGATCATATTTGCTATTTCAAAATATTAGTCAAACAGCAATTGGTAAGTGGACTAAAGGGGCAAGAACTAGCAGCTCAAGAATTGAGCCAGAAAATGTGTAATGAAGAGGTATTTAATCTGTGTCCAGAGTACATTTTATCTTTATTATCATTAGATTTTTTTAGTGGCTATTGTTCTTTCATGTTTTTCCATACCTTCTTATATTCCAACCGCTGTTTTTTTAGAAATGCATTCCTTTACCTAGGTTTTCCAATCTGTTAGCACATGGCAACTGTTCATTGTATTTTGTGCCTTTATATGATCTACTATATTTTAGAGATTTTCACATTTTTCTTTGAATATGTTTATTATGTTTCTTCTTTTCATCTTAATCTGTTTAGCTACAAGTTTATCTGCTGTAATTGGTTTTTCAAAAAACATAGTTTTTTAAAATTGTCCAGTTTTCCTTATTCTATTGATTTCTGGCCTCATTTTTATTACTTCATTCCTTTTTGTTCCTTTCAATGTGCTCTGTTTCTCTTTTTCTGGCCTATTGAATTGAACTTCATGTATCTCCAGCTTTTATTTTCTGATAATTACAGTCAAAGCTATATATTTTCTTCTTGGTACTCTCTAGGAGCATATCACACATTGCTTTCATTTTATTTGGCTGTAGTAGTTTACAATTTCACTTTTGATTTCCTTTTTAATCCATGAGTTATTTAAAGGCATGATTATTATAATTCCCATTCATGTGGGAATGTTAAATATGTTCTTTTGTTAATCATCTCTAATTTTATGGCATGGTGGTCAAAGATCATAATGTGCAGTGCTGATTCTTTGAATTTATTGAAATTCCTCTGTGGCCTGATACAGGAATGCTTTTGAAGAATGGTTCATGTGTGCCAAGGAAGAAATGTGTTCTCTGTTTGCTCAACCGAGTGTTGTATTTGTGGTCTTCAAGTTTTCTAAATGCTTGCATATATGTTACATATATAGTATTTTGTACTAATCAGGTGTTTTGTAGAATGTTCCTCAGTTGGGAGTTGTCTGATGTTTTTGTCATGATTAGATTAGAGTTATGGATTTGGGGAGGAAGACCACAGAAGTCAAGTGCCATTTCACCTGCTGATGTGAATCCTGGTCTGCCGATTCAGGGAATTGTCAGATTTCTCCAAAGTTACACTTTTTCCACTTCTCCAAACTGTACTCTTTGGAAGGAAGCCATTATAAGCTCTCACTCTTACAAGCGAAGAGTTATGTTCCATTGCCTCAAGGGCAGAATATTTACACAAATTATTCAGAATTCTTTTGCATTAGAGATTTGTCTATAATTTGTCTTGCAAGAAAATTACTAATAATAATTACAAATAGCTCCTCTCTAGCACTCAAAATGTGCCAAATTCTATTCTGTTTTATCACATATATGTACATATACATATACATGTGTGTATACTTTTTATTCCATTTTGTTTGACATTAAAAATGCAACTATTCCAGCTTTGTTTTATTTTATGCTTACCTCGTGGCTCTTTCCCCATATCTTTATTTTCAACCTTTCTCTATGTTTAGTTTTAAGTTAAAAAAAGAAAATTCTGAATTTTTAAGTCTCTTCTGAGTCTGTATTTCCGAATTTCTTATTTTCATCCATTTTTATTTATTATAATACCGAGGAATTAAGATTTATTTTCATTATATTTTTGGTTTGTTTCTAAAAACAATGTTCATTGCTTAGATCTTTCTTTTTTCTTTCCTTCTTTCCCTCTTATTTCCCATTGCTTGCTTAAACTTAGGCATTTTATCACATTTTCTAATGGTTACAATTCTTTTATTAAAGCATATAGATCTTTTTTTCCTGGCAAATGTCAGTTTCTTTAACACCCATGTCTCCCTCTCTCACATGATAAGAACCTTGTCAACTTTTATCTCCCTTTGTTCTCTCCTACAATTCATGTCACCAGTTTTGACGTGACATTAAATTGTAGATTAGGTTTTGTAGATATAGATTTCCTTCTCATCACTGTTTACTATAATAAATAACATTTATTAATGCTCTTATTTATTCCTGTTTTCCATAATTATTGTTTTCTTGTGAATTAATTTATATTCTTGTTAGGGAAAATGCTCAAAAAAAAAAACTTTAGATGAGTGTTAAGGTGAAAAGATTTTTATTTTACTCTATCATTTAAACTATCTACTTTCCATTTGCAACAGTATGGATGGACTTTGAGATGATCATTCTAAGCGAAATAAGCCAGATAGACAATGTTGTAAACCACATGATATTACTTATATGTGGGAAATAAACCTAAAAGAATCAAGCAAAGAGGACAAACAGACAGAGATTCATGGACATGGACAATAGACTAGTGGTTACCATAGGGTAGAGGATGGAGGAGGGGAAGGGGAGAGGTAGATGGGGTGAAAGGGGTCAAATATGTGGTGACAGAAAGAAATCTAACTATGGGCAGTGAGCACACAATGCAATATATACATGCCTTACTGTTGAATTGTATACCTGAAACTTATTGGTTTCATTAACCAATATCACCATAATAAAACAAACAAACAAACTATCTACTTTCTGGATAATCTAGAATTAATTCCTTCTCCTGACTCCCTGCAATACATGATTTTGTTGTCTTGTTGTTTTTGAGAAATATGGTGTCCTATCTCAAGTCTGTGGCTTTGTTTTGTTTTACACTCTGGAAGCTCTTTGTTAAATTTCACTTTGATGTGTCTGAATATGTGGTTTTCTTTCTTTCTTTCTTTTTTTTCTCTACTGTGTCCTGCTTCACTCTCTGAAACCACTTTTAACCTATAGTCATGTGCCTTTTATTTCTGGAAAATACTTACTTTTTCTTCAAAGATTACATTCTGACTTTATCTTTTTAATATTTCTTTCTGAAATTCCTACTAAATAAGTATTTGCATTCTAATTTGATCTTCTTTATTCCTGAATTTTTTTCCAAATACTTTCTGCCTATTTATGCCCTCCCTTTAATCTGGATAATCTTCTCAATATGATTTTCCAGTCCATTAATTAAGTCTTTAGAGCTATTCTGCTATTTAAATTTTTTATTGAATCCTTTATTTAAATAATTACATTGTTTCACATCCAATAACTCTAACTGGTTCTTCTTTAGAAACATCTGCCCTTTTTTCATGTTTAGAATAAATTTCCTTATTTCCCTGAGGATATGTATTACGCTTATTCAAAGTTTGTTTTTTTCTGCTCCATTAGCTCTGCTTTCTCTACTATACATTTTTGTTGTCGTTACTGCTGTCACACTCTTCAAATATTTTGTGATTTTAAAAATTTTACTGTTATCTTATTGATATTCCTGAAAAAGGAATATCAATTAAATTATAATCTCTACATCTTAAATTTTATAATCTCTACATCTGGGAAGAGTAAAGTCTAATCCTAACCTTGTTCTTCTAGCTGTGGTTTGGGGGCAAGGGAGCTATATTCTAGGTGGATTATCTATTGATATGCAGTCAATCCTCAGTATCTGATGGTTTTGCATCTATGGATTCAACCAACAAGGATTAAAAACAGTATTTCAAACCATGGTTGGGAAGCCAAGAGTGTAGATGGCCACTGTATGCGTTGTTCTATGCCATTTTACATAAGGGACTTGAGTATCTTCGGATTTTGCTATCTGCAAGGAGTCCTGGAACCAATGTCCCACAGATGCTGAGGGACAACTGTCCCTATGACATCAATTGTCACATCACCCAGGGCATCTTTTATCCAGAGACATTCACCCATTGTGCAGTTGTCTGGCCTATGCTGGAGATAGAATATGGGGGAAATTGCTCATGGTAAGTTATCCAATTACTACATGTTTATTGTCTGTTTTTTCCCTTTAGAATGAACATTCCTTGGGGTGGGAACTTTGTATTGTTTAGCACTTAGAACAATGCCTAATATAGAGCAGCCATTCCATAGATATCTGGTGGACGAATAAACATAGCAAGTCAGCTACCTACCCCATCAGGGCTCTGGGCTGACTTGCTATAATGCACGCATGTCAGGATTTTATTACAGGCTCCTTATGACACATGGAGCAAATCTATAATCTGGGGTAGACTTTCAAGGCAGTGTGTAGCCATTTATTCCAAGCCCTTTTTCTTTAGGGCTCTAGGAACTTAGTGAGTGCCAACCAAATTTTGCATTACTGTATTGAGGGTATAATAAGCTATAGCCAAGGGAGTTCCCTGCTGGATCGTTACTTCTAGCCTGGGCAATCTTAGAGAAAGAAGTAATGGCGTGCTTGGGACTTTCCACCCGAGTTGTCATTTCTTTCACTTAAAAAGAAACCCAGACACTTTAAGCCTCCTAAGGTATTTTCACAGTTTTGTACCAGTTATTAAAAGAAGCTCCACATTCACTCACATGAATTGTATCTTTTCTAGCACCTGTTAAATTTGACATAGAAGACAGAGTCAGCAGCCAGTGCTTAGTTTGACTTTTTGACAAGAAACACAGCTTTCAAATTTATTTTGATATAAATTTAAGTAAACAGTAAATTGATTTCAATGACAAATATTAAGAAAGTTGTTTTTGAGATGATATGGCAAAAATCATGGAAGTATTATAAAGAGTATGAGCTATGAGAGAAATTATGGGTGTTAGAATCAATGCCTTGAACACAGTGTTCGACAGAAAGTTGTTGGATTAATGGAATGTATGAATGATACTTTGTCAACTAGTATAAACTCAGACCTCCATGGAGATCTTATTCCTGCAGAGATGTGACAGGGGAAAGCCAGGAATGAAGAAATAGCACAGAAAGGGGAGATACAGGTAAAGACTAACTTTTCCAAACTTACAATTTTTTTAAAACCAGCCCTGCTTATAGCAATTAAGAAAAAGACAAATGTTAAAAGCTCTGACAGGCTGAAGCAAAGCCAAGGAGAACTGGAATATTGGATCAATGTTTTAATTGACCAGGGGCAGCACAAAACAAATATAAAGATCCCAGCACTGAAAGGAGCAAGCTACTCAAGCACACAGTCTGCTGAGGAAGAACCGCACTGCAATTGACAGTGACGCCTGGACCTCAGCCCTACAGCTACGTGTCCGATATCTACGACATTGTTATCCCTTCCCTGCAAGGAACATGGATCTAAATGAAGAGGGGGGGAGGGGAGTGACCAGAAATTAGAAGCCACTTAAAATCTATAGATTTCTCATGCATGAGAAGTGATAAATGGTTGGCAAGTTAAAGCCAAGCAGAAGGTAAAGGAAAAAATCTTAGTGTCACCAATGGACTTGGGAATCATACAGGTCACTGGATGGATGGATGGATGGATGGATGGATGGATGGATGGATGGATGGATGGAGCCAGCTCTCGATTCCACCATACTGTTTCCTCATTTCTAGGTCCCATGTTATTCATTCAAAAAAAAAAATCTGCCCATAAAATTACATGTTAAAAGCTCCTAAATACCCAATCTCAGTATATTGGAAGTTTAAAAGACAAGGAAGCATCCAAAATACCATCTCTTACGCTGCACAATCTCTTCTTTTTCAATGGTGTTGATGAATTCATGCCTCTCACTGGCCCTGTGCTTAAATGTAGCTTCCAACTTCTGCAGCTGTGAGAAGTGAAGAATATCATACTAAATGATGGCAGTTACAGACCATGAAAAACAAGCAGGTGAACCCAGCTTCTGGTGGATAGAGCAATAGGCTAAATATCAGAGACCTGGTTTTGACTACCTCTAAGATCTTGGACTCTATCTGAATCTCAGTAAAATCATCAACAAATGGAGGGAGATAGATGAGGTAATCTCTGAGTCCCTTTTGGTTTTGACATTTTTGTTTATCTTTGTCAGTGTTCCTGCAACTTGAGCCTCATCATAAGGATGGCTAATATAGAGAGAAGGCAGAAGATTTCTTGGTTATTTTACACATTGCTAAAATCGAGAGCTTTGGACTGGTTCTGAATCTTGCTTTCCATTGTTTTCCTCATCTTTTCCTAGAGATCTTATATTGCTAAAGTCCAAGTAGACCTCTTAACTTATTGGGCTGAGGCTGAATAAATAACAGATATAACACACACACACACACACACACACACACACACACACACACGCACACAGCTTTTCTGTAGTCTGCTATGTTAAGAAAACATGGAATCTGTTAGCTAAGTTTTGCCAGACAAGATCCAATTGTAGGTAATCTGTTAGGCAGTATAAAAGTAAACTCATTTTAGACAGACAGGTTGAGAACAGTTTGGTCTAGAAAAAGAGAAATGGCTAGACAAATTTGGGGGAATTTATTTCCTTTGAGGTAGAAGTTAAGGTAACGCTTTATTGACTGAATTCAAAACAAAGGGTCAGCAACATCAACTACAAAAAACATGATTGGGATTAACCCCTGAATTGCTAAAATACGATTTCCAGAAGTGATGCCTAAAACAGAGCATCATGGAAAATTTTTACTAAATTAGAAGTAGTTTACTTTGGAGATTTTTCTTTCTTGCCAATGTAATAAGGATTACAGTAATACTTGGGGAGAACATTCTCTCTTCTCTTCTACGTGAACAACCAGTTAATTGTCAGTTCCAAATTTAGACAGAGATTTGAAATAGGCTTAATTAGACTGGAAAGGATTGAGTTATTGAGTAAAATTTCCACTCACCATCTTATGTTTTGTAAAGCAGAGAATTCCATCATCGAGCTGGCATTTTGTTAAATGAGGTGGAAAGCTGAATTAGGGAGGAGCAGGAGGCTAAGCTGATGGTTTTATGTTGCCACCAAAGCTAAAAAGTAGCCCCAAAAGTTGCAAGGAAGCTCTGGTAAAAATCAAATTAAAACCTGAAAACCTCTTCTGATTTAAAGACCTGTAGTTTTCTTAGTGGAGAGATTATAATAACAATGATGATTTGTTTAGGAGAATGTTTAAACCTATATGTATGGAACCTGCATCATATGAAGAAGAGCATGTGCATTGGAACTTAGTCTTTAATTCAGGCTCTTTCATAAACTAGATTCATATTCTAAGACAACTAAACTTCAGCTTCTTGGTTTCTTTGAGTGTAAAACATGGATAATAAATACTTACGTCACGTCCTACAGCTGTAAGAATTAGAAGTAATGTTAGTTTGTTGCTCAGTGCCATCACAGTTGAGCAACTCAAATTCTACAGCTAATATCTTTTCAGTTCAGTGACAAGCATAAATCAAGATATTTTAATGTTCAAGAAGTCTGTTATTAAAAAAAAAACTTTGCTGCAAATCATTTTATAAAGTAAATAATTCTGCTGAAATGTGGCCAGTGGTTTATCATTCTAGTTCAGATTTTTTAAATAAGATTTTTCTTAAAATAGGAGCACATACCAATGTTTTTTAGGACATGATTTGAACAGATGATGTCCTAAGCCTTTCTACATCAGAGGCAGCTTGACCTAGTGATCTACAGGTTAGGACACTCTTCCAAGAAGGTTGCAGCAAACACTCCTTCAGAGATAAGAATTACTTTCTAGAATGCTGCAGTTCAAGGTGGAGGGAGATGGTATTAGCATTGTTTTTTCTCCAAAGAAAGAAAATGCTTAATTTTCTGTGGTATCTTCCCTGAATACTTTTCTACCCTAATAAATTTTTTCTTTCTCTATATTCCTGAAGCATTTGGCTCATAGTTCAAACTCTATTTTCGATAAACACCAATAACAGCTAATGTTTATTAAGTACTTCTCATGTGCCAGGCATTCTTCAAAGTGTTTGACATGTATAAACCACCAAGGCACAGAGCAGCTCAGGCATTTGCCAAATGATCTATAGATGAGAAGTGGTCTAGTCAAGGTCTGAACACAAACTTTGTTTCTGTAATCTAGACTCTTAACTACATCAAGCTGTGTTGTTTCTCTGGGCTACACAGCTGAGAATCAATCTTTTGCAACTATTAGAGTTATTTTGTGGGCTCTTATAGTTGAGTCAGGATCTGGAGGAGTTGGTGAACCTGACAATGTAGAAATAATCTTTCAGAGAAACAGAGGGTGGCCAGAGAAACTGTTTTTATCCTTCAGTGTTTTTCTAAAGGCTGTACTGGAATGAGAACAGAAGTCTCGGAAGCCAATATGTTGCTAAATTGCTTACCAATGCTGAACAAATTTATCAACAATTGCATCTCCATATGTTAGATATGAAAGAAAGCAAAATCATTTAACATGGCCCATTCATTCTAAAAGGAGGACTAGAAAGAGAGTGCCCTTTCCAGACCCCAACCCACAACCCACTTATTAAAGGCAAAGGAAGGCGCCTTGGGGATTGGTCACTGATGAACTTTTCCAGCCTCACGTTTTCCTTCTTTTCTTTCAAATTCTACACTCCAATCATATTGAAATAGACTCATTTACCAGAAAATGCTACAGTTTCTTTCTTCTGCAGGTCAAAGTACCTGCTGCTCCCTCTGTAGCCCCACATCCCCATTTTCAGGCTAATTCTTTAGGTTACTTTGCCCAGGAACCCTTCCCTGACCCCCTTGTCCAGGTTTGGGGCTTTGCCTCTTGTTCGCATTACATTCTGCGTGGTTCCCACTAACTCCAGGTGCCTGGTCTCCTGCAGAGAGGGTAGAAGTTAAGAATACAAAATTTGGAGCTGGAATCTTGGTACTACCACTTACTAGTCACCCAACCTTAGGCAAGTTATTTATATTCTCTGAGTTTCAATTATTTACTTGTTTAATGAAAATAATAATAGCACCTATCTCACAAATTTGTGGCGAAGATCAAGTGAGTATAATGAAAGAAAAAGTTTAAGAACAGCGCCTGGCACAGAGTAAACTGTATATGCCCGCTAATTATTAGTAGTGTTTCCCATGAAAGCCTACCAACTCGGTCCAAATAGTTGGAAACTGAGATCAGAATATATGGTCACCTTGGGCTGTTTTATCATATTAGGGGGATTTGGAAATTGTGATTCTTAGACGTCAGTTCTAATTACTGATTTCAGGGTGACACAGGGACATGCTGCCCTTGCTAGGGGACATTTAAAGGGACCCACTTTGAAAAACTGCTATGCCTATTCATTCTTTTTCTGGACCAGTTGCTTTCTCCTCTGAACTCAGTTTCAAATATCGCATCAGCATTTTCTCTGCTGACAGCATTACAAGTTCAGGGATAACTGCTCCTTGGGGCATCATTGGCTGCTTCCGGTAAACAGTGCTCAGTGTGTTTGCTTTAGTTCTGCAAAGAAGCTGGGAAGAAATTGGGTTTGAGGCCCTGAGGATCTTCATATACAGAGGCAGGGGTGGGGTGGGAAGGTGGGTTTGCCACCTCCTATTAAAGTTGCAGAAAATTTACTTTTTCTCCCTCCACCTTTCAAAATGGCCTTCTCCCTTTCAGCATTACTGTTCTTTATCATCAGTTACCGATACTCAGAGCCCGTTGGGGTACCATATTCTGTCAATCCCAGACTTCTGGGCTGCTGAGAGACGTTGGCAAGAGTAAGTCAGGGTTTGTCTCCTGGTACATCTCCTCACGTTCCATGTCCTACTCTCATAAATTAACCTACAATATGCACATGCATTTATGCCTCTGCTCCTGGTTCCTCTGTGCTTTGGCTGTTAGTGTGTGTGTTTGACATCTCCCTTTTAAGTAGTATAATCACTTACTTGAGATAGGCTTGCAGGTAAAGAATGAGGAAATAGCATGAGGTGGGGCTAAAACAACAAAAATCTATTTCAGTTCTACTTTTATATTGCTGGGAGACCTTAACCAAATCATTCTACTTCTTAGGTCCTTAGCGCCCTAGTCTCTGAAATCAGCAAATCGGAATAATTTCTCTGGAAACTCACTTTGAGATTTTATAATTATGATCAAAATGTAAGGCTTTTGGAAAGCGTGATAGGTAGGTATTTGGGGACAGGAGAATGTCCTGAGATCCCTTCACCATCCCATCAGCATCTCTCAAGAACTGGATCGATGTACAAATCTTTATTTTCTGTTGGAGAGAAAGGTGCTTTGTAAGGCTAGCTGTCAGATAACCTCTGTCATTGCCTAACTGGGTACCCCAGAGCCTGGGATAAGTAGGAAGAGCACCTACAATAAGGTTGTTCCAATTTCCTGCCAAAGTAACTCTAAAAGACTGTGTACTTCAGAGGGTCCAGGATGTAAATCAAATTAGCATGCTGCAAGGCTGAAAGTCTTTTTGCGTCTCATGTTTCACCTTTAAATTCATGCAAATTTCACATTTTACTCCATGATATTTGTTGTAATAAAAATAATGCTTGAAATCATTTAACATGAAGGGAAATTAATGTTCCAAAAATATGCATTAAGTTTGGTGCCCTGGGCACCCTCCTAGGGTATGTGTCCTCCAATTTCAGAAGCATAAATTTACCAACAATAATAATTCATGAAGTACACTCTTTTGCCAGCTACCTTCCAAATGCTTTGCAAGAAGGAAATTCCTTTAGATCATAGGATGTTTTACGATTGGTGAAGTAAAAAAGCAGAGAATGTTGTTTCAACAGTGTCTCTCTGCTCATCTATAAAGTAGAAAAAATAATAACAGCAGACCATGACCTATAAGTTTGAGGTAAGAATTAGATAACATATAGGAAAATACTTTAAAAGATGACAATACCACATATATGATAGCTGCCCATGCGAGCTAATGCTAACCTCAACCAGAACATCTCCTAGAATAGAATAGACAGAGACTATGGTTAAATTTGTCCACATTGCCAAGAGGTCCGCGGTTGGTGAAATTCTCAGGACCTTAAAAGTCTCTTGGAGCAGTACAGGGAGCCTATAGGAATGGTGTATTCCGGGGCAGAAATGGATCATGTTGGACAAAGATCAGAACATATCTATGTCAAACTATACTTTTTTTTTTTAAACTAAAGTACTGTTGGATGAAGGCAGAGAGTAGGACTATTGTTGAATCACTTTATTTTCAAATGTGTTCTTCATGTCCATTATCAGATTTTTGACCAAATACATTCTACTACCAAGGAAGAGAATTTTACTAATAAATTTTGGCCCAATGAAGCTTCTTATTCTTCTTCTCTCTGGAGAGTACGGCTTTCTTTCTATTGCACTATAAACACAATCTTTGGGGATTTTTTATGATATTGGTTATTGTTATCTTTTTCTGTAATGTTAATTTTGAATTCAGACTTGAATCTTACGTATTTAATTTAAAATTTAATCGAACATAGCAATTTAAAATACAGCAAGACAGTGGGAGGAAAAACTATCGATAAATGTATATTAAAAGAAAGATTGCTTCCAAAGACAAAATTTGACTTCCTCTCAGGAGATCCAGTTTCTGAAATATGAAGATATTAAGCAGCAATCAGTTGGGTTTCATTCTACTTTATGTTTGAGCTCACATTATTGGTCAAAGACCTGGCATAGCAACATGGACACCTGGGTCAAATTTTAACTCTTGAACTTGTACCTTTTGGAATTTGTTTATTTCTTGGGAAAGATCCAATTCAGGGACAAGGTTTCTATAAAAAAAATAGAGAGGCAGATGATCTCAGATCACCAGAGCCCCATAACCTTCCCTCATCCTGACAGTAATCAATTTCCATCCTTTTTCTATTAATTTCTATGAGTAAGTAGTATAACTAATGAATATCATGAAATTATTTTTGAAAATCACTCTAGCTATTTTATAAATGTGTATAGTTAGTTTTAGTTATATAGTTATATATAGTTGTATCCAAAATAGTCACCCTGGTGCCTACTGCACTTATTTTGATAATGCAGATATTGCTCATAAATTTTGTTCTTCTTTGAGATGTACGTTAGAGTCTAAAAATTGAAAATCACACAATTAAGTAGCCCTATAAATCTAGTTCAATCCAATATATTGCTTTTCAAACACGATTTTAGGCATTTATAGTGTAATAATCAGCCTGTATGCAAATATCTCCAATTGTCCCAAGAATGTCTATTACGGCTATTTTTCCCCCTCCTTCCCTCTCTTTCTTTCCTTTCTCCCTCTTTCTCATGCTATCCATGTTACTGAACCAAGATCCTATCAAGGTTAATGCATTCCATTTGTTTTTTATGGACCTTTAATCATTTGTAATAGATTAAACAAGAGCCCCACCGCCCACCTTTTTTTTTTTCTTTCTAACACTGACCTTTTTGAAGAATCCAGGCCAGATTTGTTACAGGTATCTCACATTTGGAATATGTTTGACTTTTCTCCTTGATTTTTAAAAATTTGTTTCTCTACTGCTTTTCTTTTTCTGTAAAACCAAGATTAGAACAAGAGGCCTGGTTGAATTTGGGTTAAATATTGGAAGCAAGAATATCTCAAATAGGAGATGTTTGATACCGCATATGGGACAACAACATGATCCTTAAAGGGTTGGAGAATGTCAAGGGGTCTCACACTGTTCACGCCAACTTTGATCGCTTGGTTAAAATAGTGATGATGAAACCACTCTATGTTAAGATATAGTTCTCCTCTTTGTAATTAGTAGGTAATCTGTGGATTCATTCTTTGGCACAATGTAAAAATACTGTTCCCCAACAAACATTCTCCTAATTGTTTTAACACACTTTTTTGTCCCTTGCCTAAACCAGTTTTTCCACTGGAGTTTCCAAAATAATGATATTTAAATTCTATCATGTCTTCCTACGTATTAGCTAGTATTTATGTAAAAGAAGGATTTTTGCTCTCTTCTATCTTTCGACTATCACTATAGACTCAGAGGTTTTTATTTATTTAAATGTTATAATTAATTACACTTGTTATTCACACGATGCTTAAATTGTCCCAAATTTGGCCAGTAAGAACACGCTTAAGCAAGCTCTTGTGTCTTGTTGACATATTTGCATTAGTCTTTGAATACTTTCAAAGTATGATTTTCAACATAATCAGAAGTCCTAACTCACATTTCATTTTCCTGTAGATATGTGTGGTGGTTTTATAACATAGTCACAAATTCTTTGACATATTCCCATCAAAGGTGGATTCTAGTTTCCTTCCCCTTGGATATGAGCTAGTCTTAATGACTCACTTCTAACAGATAAAATCAAACGGGAATGGTATTTCTCAAACTTCATCATGAAAAGAGATACGGTTTATACCTGGCTTTCTCTTTTTTGAGACATATTCCTTAGGAATCCTGAGCTAACATATAGAAGTCTAGTTATCCTAGCCACTAAGGTACAGAGACCACATGGAGGTAAAAAAATAAAAATAAAAATAAAAAATAAGATGTGCAAGGAGCTCCAGCTGTTCTAGCCCCAAGATCTTCTAGCCCCAAACTATTTGGGTCTTGCTAGTATAACTCACCAGCCATGAGAGTGAACCTTCAAGTGATTCTAGCTTCTAGGCTGTGAGCTCCAGCTGACACTGAGAGGAGCAGAGATAAGTTGCTCCTGCTGGATTCTGCCCAAATTGCAGATTCATGAACAATATTGATGCTGTTGTTTTGTAAACCACTAAGTTTTGGGGTGATTTATTGCACAGCAGTAGATAACTAGAACAACCTGAAATCGGTCAATTTTTCAAAGAGCTTTGTTTTCTTTTAGTGGGAAATGGTATTAGAAAAGAGATTTGGATACTGATTCCCTCATCAGTACTGGGTAATTTCGTTTTAAGCCTTTTTAGTGGAAAAGGAAAAACGTTTGAAAAATTATGATTTTGTATTTATATTTCTAATTAAATTTATCACTAAAGGGAGTTTAACTACTTTTATTTCATGATCATATCTTTTTACCCTAAAAAATCTTTATTCATGATAACATAGTATATTTGCTTATTTGCTTCTTCCTATAATAATAAAGCCTACTACTAAAAGTACTACTATTAGCATTAATAAAATCTTATCATTAATATTACTATTACTAATAAAACTACTGGGGTGAACTTAAGACTTCCTTGTAATCTTTTTTGTTTGTTTTTGGAAAATTAGCCTTAAATGATGTATAGTCCTAGTACTGGGTTCAAAACCACTTAAACTAGCTCTTGTCTCTGAGTGCATATGTTACCAATGTGATATTACTTTAGGTTTATTAGTTACTCTTTGGTTCAATTTTAGAATTTGCTTTTTTTTTCTAATGCAACTTTATCCTTAAATAAAAAGACATTTGCATGGTTTAAAAATCAAAACTACATAAAATGGAAAACATTGGTTCAATTTTAGAATATATATACAATTTTATTTTTTCTTCTTTCTTATTAAAAGTAACAATAATCTTGCTTTTTTCACTTAGCAAAATAACTTGCAATTCACGTAAGTCAGCTACTAGAGCTATTTCTCACTCTTTCTTAAGGCTCTATGGTACTCAATCCTATTTATCTACTATAATTTATTCAACCAGTCCTTTTGAAGGACATTTAAGTTATTGCCGATCCCTTGCTATTACAAAAAAAAAAATCCACAATTGATAACTGTGTGCATATTTTTGTTATGGTGTTCGTTTTGTTTTTGTGGAGGTATAGCTATAGGGTTAATTTCAAGAAGTGAGATTTAGGGATCAGCTAAATATATAAAGCAAATATTAACAGACCTAAAAGGAGAAATAGATAGCATTACAATAAGAGTAGGGACTTTAATACCCCACTTTTACCAATAGATATAATACCCATACAGAAAATCTAAAAGGAAACATTGGCCTTAAATGACACATTAGACCAGATAGATTTAACAGACATTCCAAACATTCCATTCAAAAGCAACAGAATACACATTCTTCCAAATAGCCATGGAACACTTTTGAGGGTAGGTGTCCTAAGTGCTTTACTTGTATTAATTTATTCAAACGTCACAGAAACACTTTGAGCTTGGTATTACTATCATCTTGATTTTATCAATAAGGAAATTATTGATAATAGATAAAGTAAAATTATTATAAAGGAGGGTTGATATGCAAACTGATTAATCATTTGAAGCTGAAATACCATTTTCCATTAATCATATTCACAAATATAAAAAAAAGGCTTATAAAACACAGTGTCACTGAAAGTATGTGGACCCTGATGGTCTCATACATTTTGGGGCAGTATTAATTGCTATAACCTCTTAAGAGTATCTAGAAATTTGTTAAATGTATATACGACTTTAAACTATGGGAATTTCTAATAGAAATTTCTCAGAAATATATAGTATCACATGTATGCAAATCTGAAAATATAAGGATTTTTATTATAGTATTTTTTTTCTACTTGCAAAAGACTAAAACAATTTAATTGCCTTGTCAATTAAATAAAGTATGTTACAGTCATACAATGAAATACTCAGTAGCCAGTTTTGAGTATGAGGTCCATCCTTATGTACTGATTATGGAAATATTTTCAAAGGCAAGATACAGAATTGTGGAAATAGACCCTCATTTATCATGTTAAAATAGGCAATGTGCTTCCATATGCAACTGAAGCTCCTGGAAGATATATAAGCAACTCTTAACAGTATTTGTCTCTGGAGAAGGAACTGAAGGTCAAAGGTGAGAAAGACATTTACTTTTCATTAAACAGTGAAGTTTTTGCCATATGCAAGTTTTATCATTGAGATTTAAAAAGAAAATGATGGAGAGACAGTGGGAGAGGCAGGGAGGGAGGGAGGGAGGGAGGGAGAGAGAAGAGAACAGAGAGCCTAAAACTTAGCTATCTTAAGTTCTAATGAGAGAGAGAGAGAAGCAAGATTTAAAACAAAACCAGCCCTTGGGACAAGAGTCTAGTCTCCCATGGTGACTATGTTGAAGGGAGCCATTCTCTTTGCAATGTTGAAGATTTGTTCATGTGTTAAAGTTAGACAGATGATATATCCTCATACCTTAAATTTGGGGACTGTTTACTGATCTCTGACTCTTCAGTTCTCATTGGACTCTTTCCTAAATTGGTTGAGAGGGTGACAAGCACAGTTTATATTTGTTTTGTTTTGCTGTTTTTTTTATTTAATTTAATTTTATAAGTTTCAAGTATACAGTACATTGGTTAGGCATTTATATAGTTTATAAAACAATTCCCCTAATTGCTCTTTCTCTTCTCTGGTTCTCCACCTAGCTATTACATTAATGCTGACTGCATTCCCTATGCTGTGCTCCCCATCCCTGTGACCACCTATCAACTACTAATTTGTACTTCTTTAACCCGTCACCCCATTCTCCCAGCCCCACAACCTCCCTCCCCTTTGGCCATCACCAGATTGTCTTCTATGTTTGTGAGTCTGTTTTTGATTAGTTTGTTCTTTTTGTTCCTTAGATTCTGCATATCATAGTAGGTTTTATTTGATAGAGAAATCAGATACTGTAAGGCAAGCTTCCGAGTAGATCTTGGTAATTAGAGCTACTGCAGTACTGTTTATAAAATGGAAAAATGCTTTGAAACTGAGGGTTTATTTTGTAGCTCAGGAAGTCTGCTCAGTACATAGGATTTCACTAGCTTTAGGTTCACTTGAAAAAGATTTCTGCCTAATGCAAAATCATATAATAAGCAGTTTTCAAACTACTTCCCTAGAGACCAAGCTTGTTAAAATTGTTCTTCCCTATACAAACGTGTATTTGAAGAACTGGGGAAAAATACTTATTCCACAGCTATCTTTTGGCCACATGGACGACTCAGAAATTCTCTAGCTGAATTAGGACCAACCTGAGGGACATATTAGCTGATGCTGGCAGGGGTCAGTCCTGGGCCCAGAGGTACTCTCCGATGTCTTCCTGCCCACAAAGGACAGATTCATCAAGGGTGCGGTGCATATGGTACCAAGCAGCTAGGAAGAAAGCAACACTTTGCAGACAAGTACAGAATTCAAATTATTTTAATAAGTTGGGAAAGTGAAGAAGAAAAGTAGAAGGAGGGAAAATATGAGAAGTACTTAGAATGTGGAAAAGGTAATGGCAAAAATCTAGGTGAAGAAATGCTTACAATTTAATATAAGCACCAGAATAGATGATAAACCTTAGTGAGTATTTAACCAGAAAACCCATTCTTGGATTACAATGGAAGAAAAGCTTTCTCTTATACCAAGAGCTAGTCAGGTATAATTTTGAGGTCTCCTTTTATTTCTGGGTTCTAATGTCTGCCTGAAAGGATATTTAAAAAATCAAACATGGTGATATGGCTGAGAAATACAACCTTAAAAAAAAACTATGTGACTTAAAAAAAAAACTATGAGCAGAAAGCTTCAAGTACACAGATTTCTAAGAACTTTATTGTGCATGATTTCTGGAATGGTGCCTTACCCTCACTAAATCTACAGCAAAAGTTCATCTCAGGACTATGTTTTGTTTTGTTTTTTTAATTAATTAATTAGTTAGTTAATTAATTAATTTTTATGGTGACATTGATATGTGATTTTCAACTTTGTCTGGCTTATTTCTCTTGGCATGATTATCTCAAAGTCCATCCACGTTGTCACAAATGGCAGTATTTCATCTCTTCTTATGGCTGAGTAATATGCCATTGTGTAAATGTACCACAGCTTCTTTAGCCAATCATCTATCGTAGGACACTTCAGTTGCTTCCATGTCCTGGCCACTGTGAATAATGCTGCTATGAACATCAATGTGCAAATATCTTTTCAGATATATGTTTTCCAAGTCTTTGGGGTAAATATACAGTGGAAGGATTGATTGCTGGGTCATATGGTAGATCAATTCTTAGTTTTTTGAGGAACCTCCATACTGTTTTCCATAGTGGCTGTACAAATTTGCATCCCACCAGCAGTGTCTGAGGGTTCCTTTTTCTCCACATCCTCTCCAACATTTGTTATTACTTGTCCTGTTGATTATAGCTATTCTAACAGGTGTGAGATGGTATTTCATTGTGGTTTGGATTTACATTTCCTTAATAGCTAGCGATGTTGAGCACCTTTTCAAATATTTGTTGGCCATTTGTATATCCTCTAGGGAGAAATGTCTGTTCAGGTCCTATGCCCATTTTTTGATTGGATCGTTTGGTTTTTTGTTGTTATTGAGTTGTATGAGTTCTTTGTATATTTTGGATATCAGGCCCTTATCAGAGGCATTGCTTGCAAATATATTTTCCCATTCAGATGGCTGTCTCTTTACCTTGTTGACGGTTTCTTTTGCTGTGCAGAAACTTTTTAGTTTGATGTAGTCCCATTTTTGCTTTTACTTCCTTTGCCTTTGAGGTCAAATTCATGAAATCCTCTTTAAATCCAAGGTCCTTGAGTTTAGTTTCTATGTTTTCTTCTATGCATTTTATTGTTTCAGGTCTTAATTCAGGTCCTTAATCCATTCTGAGTTAATTTTGGTGTGTGTGATAGACAACAGTCATTTCATTCTTTTACAGGTGGCTTTCTAGTTTTCCCAGCACCATTTATTGAAGAGGCTTTCCTTTCTCCTTTGTATGTTTTTGGATTTTTGTTGAAAATTATTTGCTCATATAAATATTGGTTTACTTCTGGACTCTCAATTCTGTTCCACTAGTCCATGTGTTTTTCTGCCAATTCTATGTCATTTTGATTACTGTGTTTTAATGCTGATGAATTAAGCCTCCTAGAAGCCTCATTCTAGTTCAAATATCTCTAGGAGTGGGTTAAGGAGATAACTATTTTTGTGCTATAGACTCTTAGGGAGTTCTATACTTCTTATTCACAATACTTATTAAAATTGTAAATAATTCTTTCCACAAATATTTATGAGCTCTTACTGTCAAACACTATTGTAGGTACTAGGTATATATATAATCCTTTTAAATTATATTTTCAAACTAGTCAGTTCTTGGCATAGTGTACTTCTTCCTTAAAGTAATATACCTTTTACAGGTATTAAAAGCCAGCTGACACTATCATTCTTGCCTAGAGATCTCTTTGTCCAAATCCAAAAGATCATTAGTTACATTTTCCATTTTCTGAGTTACTATAAGATACTGCTTTCCCAAATCTTTCACAATTATACAGAATAACCCTCATTTTTTTGGTTTCCTATGGCAATTTCTGTGACATTATTTTAGTCTGTGGTCCACTTCCAGAGATGAAGCCAATGACACATATTTTAGGTCTTAACATCTCATTCCTGGCATCAATTTCTGTATAAGCTACCTTTAGCCATAAGAATTTCATGCAACATCAACTACAAAACACACTGGCTTAAAGTAAATAGATGGTCATGAATCTGTGAGTCAGCTGGGCAAGTCTCCTGATCATAGCTGATCTCATTACTGTCTGTGGTCAGCTGCAGGTTGGCTAGGCAGGTTGGCTAAATTGGCTTTCTGATCTAGAATGGGCTCAGTTTGGGCAACTGGAGTGACTTGACTCTGTGCCACATGTCTTTCATTCTCCAGCAAGACAACCCAGGCTTGTACTCAAGGCGATTGAAGAGATGAAAGAGAAAAGGTAGGAATAAGCAAGATTTTTCCCCACATTTACCAAAGCAAATCACATAGCTAAACTTAAAATCAATGAGAAAAGAACTCTTTTCCACCTCTAGTTGAAATTAACTGCAAAGACATGTGTGGAAGTCATGAGTACAGGGAGGGGTAAATAATTGGAGCTATTAACACAGTAAATCTACCAAAGAAACTATCCCCATAATCCATATCAAAAATGATGAAAAATAGTCAAATCCTGGCTATTTATGGAGGTAAAGATGATACAATATTCTGACTGAATAGATGAAGGGTATGAGAAAAGAAAACTGAGGTTGGCCAAAGTTTGGCCCAAGTAAGTGGGAGGTATTCATTGAAGTTGAAAGACTGAACGATAAAGAACTGTGAAGGATATATCAGGACTTTCATTATGGACATTGTTCCAGTTAAGATAGCTGCAAAACAAACCATATCAAAATTTAGTGGCTTATAACAACAACCACATTGATAATACTCACAAATCTGTGGGGACTAACCGTCTTTGCTCCATTAGTCATCAGCTGAAAAGCTTGAAGGCAGGGGCTAGAATCATCTGAAGGCTTGCTCTCTCACAGTTCTGGTGGTTGATACTAGGAAGACTCAAACAGCTGGGTTTCCTCATGCAACGCTATCTTTGTACAGTCTCATCACAGTCTCTATAATATGGAGGCTTTGGAGTAGCCAGTCTTCTTACATATCGACTCAAGACTCCCAAGGTGTGTGTTTTAAGAGAGAGCCAGCTAGGTAGAAGCCTATTAACCTTGTTAGCTTTTCTAAACTAGTCTCATAAGTCACATAGCATCACTTCCACTGCATTATTTTCATGAGGAGTGAGTCACTAAGGTCAATCAACTTTCAAGAAGAAAGAGATTTAGACTCCATCCTGGGGTAAAGGAGTGTCAAAGTATTTGTAGACATATTATTCAAGCCCCACAAATGTGATAAGCAAGATGCCCATTAAACTTTCAAGTAGAGAAAACAAGGAAAGACTCATGTTAACAAGCCTGCAGTTCAGAGCAGAGACCTAAGCTGGCAGTATAAATAAATTTTATAATCAGAGAAGAGATTCAAATACCAAGTCCTAGAACATTCCAAAATTTAAAGGTGGGGAGATAAGGCAGAAGCAACAAAGAAGATGAAAATGAACAGAAAACAATTCTATGGGACAAAAACCAGAGAATGTGATTTGTCTACAATAGTTTACAAACAAAATGTAAGCTAAATGACATTATTATCTTTCCCTTTGTGAATTTCCAGCACAGTGTCTGTATAAACTCAACAATAAGTAGTTTTTAGATAAGTGTTGAACTATAGGAAGATTCAGGATAAGGGCTCACCGACTGGGAGGCAAACAGAAAAGCATGGGTAAGAAGTCTAAACCTTGGTATATACATTAAGCAGATGGAAATACATTTCTTGAGTCCTATAGTAAGTTTGAGTCAACCACAGAGATAACATTTGACAAATTGGAAGAGGATAAATTCTCCAAAGAAGGAAGGCAGTAGAGAAATCAATGACAGAATCTTAAGGAATATAACTCTTACCACAGTCCCCCAAGATCCAAATGATCTGGTTCTTTTTAGCTTTCCAGCTTCACCTTACATCTTCCTTCCCCTTGATTTCTGTGTTCTAGCTACAATAATACTCCTTTTTTCCCCCCAAAAAGAAAATGTCTTTGACATAACAAGCATTGTAAAAAAAATACTATTTGACATCGTTTGCCATGTTTCAGGTATGCTTGGTCAATGGCCTCACCTATCTCTGCTACTTGGTATAGGAGCAGGAGCAAAGGAACAGCAAAGGAGAATAAAGTTGGAGTCTGGCATATCAAGACTAATAAGTTAAAGGATAGGCAGGATGGGAATAGGAGAAAACATATTGAACATGTGTAACATAAATTATTTGTTATTTAATTCTCACAATAACCATGTGAATTTGGTATTAACTCCATTTTACAGAATACAAAAACAGAAGGTTATGCAATTTTTTTCAAGGTTACCTAGGTAGTAGTGGGAGCCAATACTCTAAAGCAATAAATGTAATAGGTATGGGAATTCAGTCATGGAAAGACAGGGGTTCTAGCTCAGGAAACTCAGCAATTGGAAACTAATGTTTGAAGCAGCAATTAGTTATCAAAATCATAGGTCCTATCCTTGGAGTCTTGGAGGACAAGCTGGAATCACAAGTTACTGGGAAAGCAGTATGCCAGGCACTATAAATTTGAGCAAATGAAATCACAGTTGATATTTCTAAGAGAATTATAGTATCTGCATGAGCCTTTTTGAATAGCATGTAGAGATAGCATTTGCATCTCATATGTTTGTGATAATTAGCCATTTTGAAAGGTAACGTTGGTGGAGATAATTACACAACTGCACATATATTTATAGTTCCCTATACAATCATAGGTGAGCAGCATACTTCACTGTTCAATTAATGACTGTTTAAATGATAGTCTGAACCACCAGATCAGCTCTCTTGTTGAGATAATATAGCTTTGCAAAATAACATCAGGAGTGCAGAGAAATGCTCTTGGAAACCATGCCATAATGTCCAATAGTGGGAGACTTGGTCCACAATAAAGAGACCTGAGGTTAATACGCATAAGCACAGAGGTCTTCTTTTTTATTGCAGTAGAGGAGCCTAGCAATTAAACAAATATTCATTGAGAATCATATTATGTATTAAGTGTTATTGGGGATAGAAGTATGAAAAGGAATAGTCTTTGTCCTCAAAGACCTTATAACATGTAGCTAACAGTCCAGGTAGAAAATCTCAAGTATAATAGAGGTATAGAAAAAATAATAATTACCTTTCCCAAAGTTCCCATAAAAGGGAGAAATCACTATGGGTTGAGGATACTTTGGAAAGGAGTCCCACGATCTATGAAGAGATAGATGAGCAAATTTCTAGAGGAAAAAAGGTCCATAACGTGTTCAGGGCATGGTCAGTGGCCAAGTCTAGCTCAAAAGGAGAATTCACACTAGACAGCAATAGAACTTGAGACTTAAGTGGAAAATTGAGCCTAGGTTTCAAGTTCAGACTCAATCCATTGAAAAAATTTATGCAGAAATATGACAATAAAATATTTAGGAAGTTTTTTGGTAGAATACACAAAATGGTTTGGTCCTTCTAACACTTTTCTCCCCTCTTCCAATCTAGAAAAATAATGTAACTGTAATCTATGTCCTAATGAAATGATCTATTGTCATTTTCTATATGTTAAAATTCCTCCCCTGCCATAATGTCTCTTAATAATCCAAAAAAGATAATGGCATAGCTGACACTTTATGGAATTCTCAACCTTAATATTTAATTCTAATTTTAAATCAAATTCATTTGTATATAACCAAACTGGTCCATCCACAAGTTTTGTATTTTATCATCTGAAAACAAGGGAAGGAAGATATCAATCCTTTGGAAAAATGCTTTGCTGTCAAAAATTTTTTTAAAAATAATTTATAAGGCAAGTAACTCAAAACAAAGTTATTTTACAACTTCAAGGATAATTTCCAGCCATGCACCTATCCTGGGTGAGGATCCATGAGTAATAAATTTTTTTCTACAGCAGATTAATATTGAAACTGGGTCTGATGGAAATAACTAATGAAAGATGAGTATGAAATATACAGCCAGTGTCTAGCCCATAGCAAGGGATTACTGACAACACCTTGACTCAAAGATCAGCCTCAACTAGCCAGATGGTCCACTTCTCAGAGGGCCCAGGAAGTTTCTGGACAATCTTTTAATTCATGAGATGCTCTTAAGAAATGGCCAAAAGTACAGTGAACTGGAAATAGCACACATAGATACACATAGGAGAAAGGAAAGAAATAGCTGGGGCACTTTTATAACAATTTGGTAGGATGTGGTTCCATAGTGTAATGGTTAGCACATTTGCTTTACATGCAGAGGTCCTGGGTTTCCGCCCCAGTGGAGCCATGGTCTACAGCCATAGCACCCTGAACAAGCCTGATGTCTGATCTCGGAAGCTAAGCAGGGTCAGGCCTGGTTAGTACTTGGATGGGAGACCCCCTAGGAAAACCAGGTGCTGTAGGCATAAATAATAATAAATAAATAAATAACAATTTGGTGAGCATCAGATCATTTTTTGGTGATGTGATCTGCTTCCAATTTTCACAGACCCTGTCAAATGTGTGGGTCTGAGTCTGAGAAGAAGGTGGGATAAACAGGAGGACCACAAAGTAAATTACAGAGCAGAATGCAGTAAACTTGTTTCCTTGGTCAAAGGGGATACTAAGACCTCAGGGCAACTTGGATGCCATGGCTAGGAATAATGTTACTTATACTTCTTATTTCTAAAATTAAAAAGAAAAAGGAAAAGATATAGGCACTTGAGGGAAATAAAGGAAAGAGTTCCCCAGAAAACACAAAGACTTTATAGCACTAGGAGATTTGATTTTATTTGCTTAAATCACAATGATTTGCCTAAATTCTTTCCTAATAAAATAGAACAAAAACCAAAAGACAGCTATCATCAGTTGCTAGCTCAGAATTGTGTAAGGCCTCAAACTATTAACTCATCAGCCTTTATTTTAGGACCCCTTTGCCTCAATTCCTTTTTAATCACAACTGCCATTAAGCATCTTTCATATGGCAGGTATTGTACAAAGCACTTAACATTTATTATATCACTTAATATTTATAATACCCCACGGTATTGCAAATATTATTATGCCCATTTTATAAATGAAGCTTAGAGAGGTAAAGTTAGTGATTCCCAAATGCATAGGAGCTGAATTGTGAAGAGGACAAGAAGGCTCAAAAGAGCTGTGATTCTCTGATAGCAGTTACATCTTCTTCATCAACAAATTCAAATCCTTTACTTTTCATATTCCCTCTCACTGACATATCTTTTAGCATCTCCTTTTATTTCTGAAGAACACTGCTATTTGTGAATTTTCATAAATAATTCACAAATATCAATGTTGTAAATTTCATAAACAATTTGTAATCTGAAGTTTCAAAATTGTACAGTGATTACAAAAAAAAAATCTTGCAAAAGAACTTTCTTTTCCTTCCTCTTTGACAGTCGATCAAGAGTAGAAATAAACTGTCTGTATAGCAAGCCTATTTTTCCAAATGCTGTATGAAATCAAGCAGTTAAAAATACAGTCCATCTTTTTCAAGGATATCAAGTGGTTACAATATGTCAGGTTGTTACTTTGGAAATGATTGCAATATCAAAAGGGGAAGATTAGGATTTCAGGCAGGAAAGAGGCAGTGGTAGTTAGGGGAAGATTTTATCTCTAAAAGACACTATCTCCATGTTAATAGCCTCAGGAGAGAAAAACAGAGAAGGAACCCACTGCCAAAAAAAATCTACTTGATATGGAAAAGATTCTGATCTGAACTTAAAGGCTTTTCAGAGTTTTAGATGTCAAATCAACACCTCTTCAACCCTGAAAAAGTAGGACCAGAGTATAATTGATTAATTCAACAACTTCAAGAGGCTCACACCCTTCCAAGCACTTTTTTAATAAGGCAAGGAGAAACAGGGAGCCACGAAAAAAAAAAGCATCATAGTGCATTTCTGTAAGAATATAATGAAGAAAGGGAAGTGAAAATTAAGGCACAGGACATGGCAACAGCCTGAGTCACCGAAATCTGTCAGCATCTCTTCTCCCAATGGGGAAAAAGAAAAGTATCATGGTAAACAAAAGGTGGAAATGCTTGCAAGTCAGAATATACTCTCTTGTACGGTTTAAGAAAGATGTTCTTGTTAGGAAAAGATAATTGTTCCTCATAAAATGAACCGTTTCCAAGAAAACTACTTACCTGGTTTATACTTTTCTTTGTCGATTCTGGCTTATTTGAGGCAAAATATTTTTGCTATTGTTGTTGAAGGTTTTTTTTGTTTTAATTCCGAGAAATGAAGAAACAAACAGATCTAAGAACTCTAAGGGAAACACTTTAGAGTCCTTTAGATATGTCAGTAACTTCACATGAATCAAGATGGACTGCAAAGGGGAAATTTATGAGCTCAAAAATGGCCAGCTCTGAAATCCAGTATAATTTATTCTGTTAACATCTGTTGCAGGGCGACCCACCACAGTTCACACAACTCTTCTATCCTGCAAAGGAGGAATAATTTTCCCATCCCCAACCTTACAATCATATAACAAAACTTAATAAGATAATGGTTCTTAAGGGATTTCAATAACCTGAAACAGAGAAGCAGTAAAACATATCTTATTAACAACATATGCATTTTAGAATAATTATTTTAATGGCTCGATTTTTTTTCTCATAATAATGAGGACTACAAATTTGACTAATTTAACTGAGGAGCATGTTTCACGCTTGAGTTACTATACACAAGAATCAAATAAAAGGCTCTCTCGTCGCTTCCTGTCTCCCGTTCTTCCTCCCTTCCTTATTTCCTTCCACGGTTGCTGTTGCTTCGGATGTAAGGTATTTCCTCCACAGGGCAAGTACATTTTTGCCTCCCATTACACTATACTTTCTGACATATCCCTATGGGATACCTCCGCTGGCTGTAGTTAGTACCTCCACTAGGTTGTTGTGATGCTGCCTCTTTTCTCACCTGGCTCCCATACACTATCTATTCTGATGAGCATATATTCAGAACAGCATCTTTGGAGTATATTTTTATCTAGCTTGACTTTGCAGAAAAGAACAAACAGGAAGCTAGAAGGGCTAACTGTGCCAACGAAAGAGCCAGAACTATAAAGCATTGAAAATAATATTTCTTTGTATGACTTTCAGAAAAGGGTGAAAACTCTCTCAAATATTTTGAAATATTCAGGAGACAAAGTGATTACCAACATAAAGAGGAAGTCAGTATAAACTTGTGGCATCTGATCGTTTCCTTGCAATGGAGTTGACATTATGGAAGTAACCAGAACAAAAAGAAAGGGTTTGTTGGAGTCAAGATGTCCCGTGGTTGGCCAAAGTCTTAGCCAGGGGCTTGAGGGAACTCAAAGATTAGCAGGTATGAACTCCAGTCTCTTCCTTGCTGTGGACTTTTTGTGTTCTCGGACCTTTGATTCAAGAAACGCTTATCAAATACTTCTAATGTGCTAGATAAGTGCAAAGTGCTATGGTTCTAAAGAAGAGTAAAACACATTCCTTTCCTGTGCCAGTTACTGTGTCTGGTTCTGTTTAATATCCTTTTTAAAGATAGCTTATTTATTAATTCAATAAATGATTATTAGATGTTTATGTAGATCAAAGGACTATGTTGGACAATCTCAGGGAAGAAAGAAGTTTGAACTTGTTTGAATACAGAGCATGAACTTGAATGATTAGTGTACTAGACGATAAGGTAAGTTCTTAGTGGGAGATGTAAATAATAAATAATACTAATTACTATAATTATCCTTCAATGGCAGTCCGGAGAATAAATAGATGGTTTCTAGCTAAGAAGACTGATGAATGCCTCATGAAGTAGGTATGTTTTGGTTCTCTATTAAAAGACAGACATGTTCTTATCGGAAAGAGATGGGAGAAGGGCAAAGGTACCTAAAGAGAAACGCTTGGCAGAGATATAGATGGGAATATACTATGCAAGATCAAATAACAACATATGGGCTATTTGGATTGGCATATGGGGTTTATAAAGGGTGTAATAAAAATGTCTGAAAAATAATGACTTTATTTTAGACAAGAAATTTCAATTCTATTGAAAGAAATAAGACCACAGATCACAGCCGGGTACTTCTCAACTCATGTCTCTTCTCAGATGTCAGCATTTTTGGTCTCAGTTATTTTTTATTATTATACTGTGTTTTGTTTTATTTTGTTTTTCATAGCACCTACTAAATTAAGATTTTTAACGATAAATTTACTTTTTTTAACTTTTAATTATCTGCCTCTTCTCCACACGAAAATTCATGAGTAGAGACGATGGCTCTTTTGTTTATCATTCCACAACAAGCACCTAGTATGATGCCTGGGAGCATATTGGGGACACTTTAAAAATATCCCTTGAATATTTCCTTTTAAAAAATCCTCCAAAGTGGCATTTTAGGAACCTTTTCGTGACTATCAGGTAGATTAGGTGTGAAGAAAGAATCTGAAGCCAGGCAGGCACAGAAGCTCTATCACACACAGTGTCAAGTGATGAAAACCAAAATCAGGGAGTGGGGGTGAGAAAAGATCACGTGGATAGATTTGGGAAGGAAAAAATCAATAAAACTAGATTTCCGGAGCCAAGAAAATGAGAGTATACAAGATGTCTCAAGTTTCAGATCAGAGGGGTTGGGAAGGTAGAGACCTCACTGGTAGAAAACGGGGAAAGCCAGAAAAAAGGGATGATTTAGGAAATAAACAGGTCAGACACATTAAGTTTAAGATGTCAAGAGAACATGCAGGTGGATGTGCTCAGCAAGCAGCTGGAACTCCCGGCTGGGGCTATGTAAGCGAGCAAAGCTAAGGATATTGATATGGGATCACCTGATCTGCGATGAGTTTCCATAGTAGTAAATGTGTTCACCAAGGGTGAGTGTAAGGAGAGTGGGGCTGAGGGCAGTAGAAAGTCAGAACTGTGAGGAATGTCCATCCAAGTTGAGGAACTGGGAGGAAGAGTAAAAAGCAGCAAAAGAGATAGTGCTCGAACACTCAAGAAATTATAATAAAGCCGTGGATCAATCATCTGTGGTTTATAACCTGTAATAAGAATAGCTTCTAATATTTCACTCCCTTGCCCTGCTGCCTGTTCTCTGCTCCCACTCACCTTTTAGCAGATCTGAATCGCAAGTTCTCATGTGTGAACCAGAGCTGATTCAATTTAAGAGGCAATTCTGGATCCTTAGCCCCTCCATAATCACCATTGGCCTTCCCAAGCCATTCCCTGACAAGCATACAATTTAAATAAAACCTCATGTTTGCCATGTAAATAAAACTTCCAGAAAAAGTCCCTGGGTGGCAACTTTCCCACCCAATTGCCACTCCCGCTGGCCTAAGAAGGCGAAATCTATGTAATGCAACTGGAGCACACTGTGGTGCAACCTCAGCTAAGCAGGCCCAAGGGGCTCTGAAAAGGGTGAACAGTCCCTCCCTGATAATGACCTGTGCACTTTCTAGTTGACTGAGGTAACATGGCATTATTGACCATTTTTCCTCAGAGACCCTAAGATCAACTTACCTGAGCATGCACATGTCTTTCAATTGAACTGTTTGTTATGTAGTCTCTCTTGGACCAGGGGTTAGGACACAGGTCATCTGTGGTCCATTCTTAAAACTTCTAAGATGAATCAGTTCTTCTGCTGGCTCCTCACTTCCTCCATTTAGAGAGAACGATGAACTCTTATGATGGCAGTCACTTTAAAAATGGCTTAAATCTGATCACCCAGGGAAGATGGGAGAATTTTCTTGTGGGGACTGATGGTGGTGGCAGATGGAATTCATCAGATTCTGGTCTTCCCTGGAAGCAGGCATAGAAACCAGGAAGATGCCTCAAGGTTACTTCTAGTATGATGGTTTTTCATGAAGAGTGATAAATACTTAGAAAACCCTTTTAGTGATGAGTAAGTTAATAAATCAAATTGGCCGTATTAATCAATGTATAAAGCCATAGCATTGACCTCGTATTTGAAACAAAGGGTGCTTAAGCTGCAAATCTTTCAGAGTATTTTGAAGCTCTGTTCCAAAAAACTACAACAATAGGTCACAGTCTTGTCAGGCTACAGTCAATTATTTCATAGATTTAGCTGGTATGAATCCCCGGATAATACAATGTCAGCCTGTAATCAGGGAGTTTCAATAGCTAATCAGAGGTTATAATTTAAGAAAATCAGGGTAAGGCCTGCTTTTGACAAGGAATGATACTTTGCTTTTAAATTTTATTGAGGTGATAAAAATAATTTAGAGAAGTTTTTAGCACCTCTTTCAAAAGGACCTCAAAGCACTTAGCAAATATCAACTTATTATTCCTAGGGACACTTCCAGTGGAAGTAGAGGAGAAAGCAATTATTAGGTTGTAGAGTTTATAGATTCAGCAGAGGAAATGCTATATGCAGAGTTCCCTTTCTTTTTGAAAATAACACATTTTATTCAAGTTCATGCAAGCACTTTGGAAATGATTATTAAACTACAAAACCCACACCGGGAATACTAGGAACAAAGGTATCAGACTTCGGGTCAAGGCATTCCAGCTGCAGTTCTGATTGGCAGTGGTGCCATGCATAGTCACTTTATCTTTCTGTAAAGTGTGTGTGGAGGAGGGGCGGGGGGCTTGTTCTAGAACAGGTTTCTCAACTTGGCATTCACATTTCGAGCTGGATAATCCTTTCTTGTGGGGGCTAGCCTGTGCATTAGAGGATATTCAGGGGCATCTCTGGCCTCCATCCGAGGGATGTTATCAGCAAGCCCCCATCCAGTGGTAACAACCAAAAATATCTCCAGGTCTTCAGACATTGCTAAACGTCCCTTCAGGGCAAGGATGGAAGAAATGGTCCTGGTAAAGAATCACTGCTTTAAAACACTTCAAATCCCTACCTGTTCTACCATCTTATCTTTTTGTCTCAGATGGTCACAGTATACAATAAGAGTGTGTGATCAGAGGAGCAAACATATGACCTCTAATAAAACTCACTAGAACGCCACAAGGCTGCACTTGGCCAGAGCCAACACCTAGCTACATGGCACTTTTCGTGGAAGTTGATTTAGACCCTTTTGCTCTCCTCATGGTACTCTCTTGCTCAATACCCTGATGTTACAAATGTCTGGCTCTCTCTATCTTCTTGGCTTTACTGGTACAGCCTAAGCAAGTGAAACCTAATGACTAATTTGGTTTTTAGAGGTTTGGACCGCTGGTTGTGATGTGGCTTCCATTCATTCCTCCATTCCTCATTTTGAATCTCTCTGGGCAATTATCTTCCAATTTTTCTCCAGAAATCTCTTCTCTCAACTAATAGGTCAGAAAAATATAGCATTCGTATTAAACAAATATAAATTTTCAACCATATGTTCCTTTTTTTGTTGCTAGTTTGAGGTAAGGAAAAGGAAAGGGGAAATGTTCGAAGCAATGGGAATTTCAAAAAAATAGAAATAACACGAGGCTTTAAAAGGTATTATTTATCACTTATTCAATAAATCATTCCTTTGTTTATTTAGTAGGGAATTAAGCATTGTGCTACACACTAGTTTAAAAACAAAATGCTATCCAAAGGAATTAAAATCAAGGACTCTAAAAAATACATGTACACCAATGTTTAGAGCAGCATTATTCACAATAGACAAAAGGTGGAAACACATCAAAGGTCCATAGATGAATGAATGAATAAATAGTGGTATAGCCATACAATGAAACATTACTCAGCCTTAAAAAAATGCTGATGCATGCTACAAAATGGATGAACCTTGAAAACCTTATGTTAAGTGAAATAAGCCAAACATAGAAGAACAAATATTGTGTGATTCCATATGAGATACCTAGAATAGGCAAATTCATAGGGTCAGAAAGTAGATAGAGGTTACCAGTGGTTGGAGGAAGGGAAAAATGAGGAATTTCAGTTCGAGGTGATGAAAAAGTTCTGGAGATGCATGGTGGTGATGGTTGCATGACACTGTGAATGTAGTTAGTGCCACTGAACTGTACATATCAAAATGGTAAACATTACATATATTCTACAATAAAAAATAGAAAAAATATGAAAACAAAGGTATATAAGTCAGTTTTTGCTCTGAAAATGCACAATAGCTGTGGTATACATAACCATAAAGGTCTGAGAGAAGCAGAATAAACTGTTTTAGGAGAAACAAAGGTGGGGGCTACTCTTTTCCAGAATAATTTAGGGATGAGAAGAAATAAAAATCAGGAGACTGCAAGATTCTTTTTTTTTACAATTAAATAATATATTGGGTGCAATCATTTCCTAAAGGGCAGGTAGAAATATGGGTGACCAAAGATGATGCTGGGGAGTTAAGCAGAGAAGCTGAGAGTCCATTTTCAGTAGCTAAACTGAAATCCTGAGCTAAGTGTGAAAAACTCAGGAAGCGTGGGCAAGGTAGCAGGAAAGTGGACCATGAGAGCAAATGCACGTAAGCCTCACAAAGGCAGGGCCACGTCTGCCACGATCACGGCCGATGCAGCACAGGCACTTAGCAAAAATGCATTGAATGAACTCATTCTGCCAAATTCATTCTTCTCATCTAGGCCTTCTATTAACTGGTTGTCTATAGACACTGTCACCAGAGATAGAGTGGTCCATTTGGTTGTGTTCCTAGAGGAGGAACTGCTTCATCTTAAAGATAAATCAAAATTTACTGAGAAAAGAGGTTAAAGGGCATTTTGGGCAAAAGGGATGGCATGAGAAAAATCACGATAGGAAGTACATAGGGAAGGGCAAGAAGCCCACTGCAGCTGGCCTGTGCATGTGTACGTGCGTGAGTGTGGGTGCGTGCGTGTGTGCCCTGTGCGTCTTGAGGTTGGAGATGGTGATGAAACTCGAAAGCTCAGTTAGGGTCAGATTATTTGTTACCTTTTATCTCCCACCTTTTGTAACTATACAACCACTTCGTTGGTTGATGTACTCCTATATCAAGCAATAGTTATGCACTTGTTATTCAATAGAATACAATGCAGTACCTATAAGCAGATGTACTCTTATATCAAGCAATAGTTATGCACTTGTTATTCAATATATCTTGAATGTTTGTAACTTTTTAAAAACAAATTTACTAGACTATAAGGAAACTCATATTCTAGTCTGTGCTGGATGATAGAATGCCAGCTCAACATGAAAACAGAATAAACCATGCTGTATTCCTCGGCTCTAAAATGAGAATATTAATGCTATTTCCTGGGTTTCTTGTGTGGATTACCTGAAATAAATGCTAAACACTTTTCACGGTGCCTGGTGTGCAGCTAATGTGCCATACAAGGTAGTGATTAGTAATGCTCTTATAAAACAAAATTACAGTGCAGCCTCTTTATCTGTCACAATCAAAACTAGTAATCAATAAAGTCCATTAAAGCAAAAAAATCATTAAAATGATACATACAGGTATCAAATATTTCACTTTAACTGAAACAGCTAAATGTTGATTTATCTGTGAAACTTTTGATATAGGAATACTTTTGCGAGTTAGTCCTCTGGTAAGGATTCTGCATTAACTGTATTGCGTAAGCCACACCTTCAGTATTTCCAGTTCACTTTCTTTAAGAATTTCAAAATCACTGACAAAGCATTCTGAGTTCAGAATCTATCTAGATTTTGATGACACTGAGTGACTTGCCCCCACACTTAATTAGACCTACTTTCCCCCCACCAGGACAATTTGTCTTTATTGAAATTTTCAGAAGTTCTTAAATTATTTTTCAGAGTAACATGAAGGGGTTACCTTTTTTTTTCACAGTATATTTTATTGGTGTTTAAAATATTTAACTAAATTACAACGAGTTGACACCTCTTGCAAACAGGATGCCCTGTTTGAGAAGTAACAGCCGACTCAATGGGAAAAGCAGCAAGAAGTAGGCCTATACGAGCCTCTGGCATCCATGGTGGAGTGGCCAATGGTCATTTTGCCTCTGGTTCTGGGTTTCAGACTGTGGTTCCCTCACTAGAATGGGCATCACTGGGGAGCTCGTTAAAATGCAGCACCTGGGGCCTCATCCCAGCCCTGCCAAATTATATCTGCATTTTAGCAGAAAACCCTGGTGAGTTTCATGTACATTACAGTTTTTTAAAAGTTTCTCAAACATTTACCAGCAAGAATTCAGACTGGTTCTCAACTCTGACTGTACCTTAGAGTCCCCTGGGGAGCTCTTAAAATCCCTGGAGGTGGCGCTCCAGACAGATTACTTCAAAATGTTTAGGAGTGAAAACTCTCAAGGCTTTAAAAAAACAAAAACAAAAAACCTTACCAGGTGATCCCATTGTGCAGCTAAACTTAATTTATAGTATTCTCAAAGTTGAGGTGCATCAGAACCACCTGGAAGACTTGTTAAACACAGATTGCTGGGCCCGAACTTCAGAGTTTGAGTCTGTGGGCTAGTGTGGAGCGAGGCTGATACTCACATGCTGGTTCCGAGAACTCACTTTGAGAACTGCTGCTCTAGAGGTCAAGACTTCACTTTAATCTGATGAGTTTGGATTGACATTAGCAACTTGGTTCAGTAGGGTTATTTAAAACAGGGTCAGCTGTTTTCAGCTTTTGAAGTTAGGATCTGCTCTAGTCAGACTTATTTAGATGCATTTAGTTTTTAAAAGGGGGATACGATGAAAGAGATAAAAAAAAAAAGCAATGAACATAGTTAACACAAATAAATATGTTGAAGAAGTTTCTGTGTGAGGAAAAATATAACTTTGACTAATTGGTCTCATTTTCTGAGCCAGTCTTGCTAACACTATTGAAGCTTAATTGTTATCACAAATTTCTGAAAAATTAAACTTTCCCCAGTTTAAGAACAGTTCCCTACATTTTCCCCCTCCCATCTAGTAACCATCTGTTTGTTCTCTGTATCAATGAGTGTTTCTGTTTTTGTTTGTCTTGTTCTTCAGATGCCACATGTATGTGAGATCATATGGCATTCGTCTCTCACTGTCTGACTTATTTCACTTAGCAAAAAACCTTCTAGGTCCATCCACACTGTCACAAATGGTAAGATTTCATTTTTTATGGCTGAGTAATATTCCATTGTATATAGGTACCACAATTTCTTTATCCAATCATCTACTGATGGGCACTTAGGTTGCCTTACCTTGGCTATTGTCAATAGTGCTGCAGTGAACACAGGAGTGCATATATCTTTTTGAATACAGTCCCCTACATTTTTATGTGGCAGGCATTTTTCTGAATCAGACTCATTTTGTCCTGCTATAGATAGTGTGGACTCTGGAGTTGGCAAAAAGTGAATGGAGTGCTAAGTAGTTTTCTTCAAAGGACTTGTAACAAATTGCTTAAAGAATGTGCCGGATCTCAGGTTGCATTTTTTATCAACCAAATAATTTTTCAGGCATGCTTCTTACTTTATAATTCTGCCAATTTAGCCTATGACAAACCTTGTGAATATTTCTTTGGATCATGACTCTAAGAGATTTGCAGTACCATGAATTATCTGGGAAATAAATGTTCTCTAATCTTCAGCAGAATTTCAAATAAATGTAGCAACACAGTTTAAGGACAACTAATGTATAAAGGATTGCTGTTTAGCGTGAACTAATCCAATTTTACAGATAGAAAAACTAAGTCATTGCAAGGTTTATCCTGTATTTCACACAGATATGTAACATGATCACTCTGGAATTTTGCTTACCAGGTCAACACATTTGGAAATAAAATCAGCTCAGCTACATTTGCTATACAGCAATAAGGTACAACCCTAACAAAATGAGAGAAATCAGGCAGGGGACGAGTCCTCTCCTGACTGATGATTGGAGAGCTGATTGTTGGCAGCTGTCTGGCATACACCTGAATCCACAATGGTGGCTCTACACACGAGTCATACGCTGTATCTAAATGCCACGAGCATGAGTAAAGGAATCCGAAGGATAGAAATGCTTGCTTAGTGCATGTTCACAGCAGCTCCTCTGAGGGACGCAGATACCACCAGAGAAGAGCGGGCCCTCTCTGTAGCTATTTCTATGCCTCACTGTGCCAGGCAAGGCAGGTGAGAAGCTGGGAGGTCAGGATGGAGATTAAAAGATTTTCTTGGTCAGAACACAAAAATAACCAGCAGCTGACAGGCTTGGCAGAACCAGAGTCTGAAAGTATGGAGTGTCTGTGCAGAGCACAGGAGTGTTAGGGAAATAATCGTGGGAGAGCACAGTCTGCCACACTGTCACACTTCCTTGGAGCAGTAGATGATAGAAGTCCTTGACGTGTGGAGCAGAATGTTCTCTGGAGGATGAGTGGCAATCCTGAGGACCAGGACATCCTAACTTCAGTGTCTTTTCATCCTAGAAAAAGCCCTTGAGAAATCCATATTCTGTCTGTGGTGACTTTTCCGAAACTGTGGGGGGCGGGGAGTGGGGAGGGAGTCAGATGGGGAGAAAGAGAAAATAGATTTGAAGAGAAAGTAGATTTGAAATACCCACTGGGAAAACCACAGCAAAGTAAGTATGTCATTGTTTTGGGTTTCTCAATTAATAGTTGGGACCTTATAACCCCCTACTTCTTCCCAACAAGGACCCAATTATCTCCTCTGTTCTCTGGGATCTAAGTTGATCTGTCCTGTGATTACATTCTGTATCAGCAGAAGGTAGCAACAAACTTTCCTGGCAGTGAGGATACTTGTTCTTAGAATAAAAATATCTCTGCAGTAGATGTTCAAGCTTGCTTTCCAGACTTGCAGCACACCTCGGATTGTTGAAATGAATGTCTGGTCTTCCAATGACATCTGCATGAATGCTGTCTGGCTTGAGTGCCCAGCTTCTGAGATGCCTGCTCAGCTACTCAGCTTACTGCCTCCCTGAAGTTACAGGTCCCTTCCTGCCTGCCCTGTCCATCCCCTGCTGAATGGACCAGTACTGTGGTTTTGAACTATCCTCTTATCAAGTCACCAAATACTCTTTTTATTCCTTCCTGGCTCTTGGCTTTATAACCTGGTTCCATGGGAGCAAAGGAGCAGTGCTGAGTGTTATCTGGACTCTGCAGACTACTTAGCAAGGTTCAAACCCAGCTCTGCCACTTCCCTGTTGGGTAACCCTGGACAGGTTAGATGACCTCTCTATATCCGATTTCTAAAGTGGTGCTAATGTTATAACCTACCATACAGCGTTCTGATAAAGGTAAGAAGGTTAATGTCAGTAGAGGGTTTACAGTGACAGCACACAGCAAACACCATGTAAATGATAAACCTATTCAAGTCCATTCCCTCATGTTGGTCCCCTACCCTGCTGCTTATAGACTGAATGTTTCTGTTCCACAAAACTCTTATGTTGAAACCCATTCCCTGATGTGATAGTATTTGGAGGTTGGGCCTTTGGGAGGTGATTAGGTCAGAGGGTGGCACCCTCATGAATGAGATTCATGCCCTTATAAAAGAGACCCCAGAGAACTCCCTTGCCCCTTCTGCCACGTGAAGACACAGAGAGAAAATGGCTAAGAACCAGGAAGACACTGAATTTGCTGGAGCCTTGATTTTAGGCTTCCCGGCCTCCAGAACTGTGAGAAATAAATTCTTGTTGTTTATAAGCCACTCAGTCTATGGTATGTTTGTCGTAGCAGCCCAAACAGAACAAGATACCTGCTTTTCTCTTATCCTAGAATTTCATTCTCATTTTTCATTCTTCCCATTTCATAATCTTCTACCAACATAGCAATTATAACTCAAGCCCCTTTCTGCAATTTTCAGTTCAGAGAAATCTTCAATATACTTATTCAAGCACTTTTCCCCTGGAATTCTAAGACCTTGTTAGGAGAACATTCTTTCATAGCACTCTGAGTATATTATACCAAGGTCTTAAAAATACCACTTTGGAAAGTCGTTCAGACACAAAACCCAGATAAGCCATTCGAGCCAGCTATTGATGATACCAGAAGACTCCATTTGTCCTCTGGTAGCTAACATAATTTCCAACCCCAAAGCTGTGAGCTCTGAAACTATTTTTTTTAACCAGTGCCATTTAACTTTATAAAAAAAAATAAGCTTGAACTGATTAGAAATTTTCAAAGAGGAAGCAAACTCTTAACTCATTCAGTGGATGGAGCCAGGTCAGTTGAATGACCTCTCCATATCCCATAAATAATATAATCTGTACCTATATAAAAAGGGCAAAGTATTGAATGGCTCAGTGGTTTTGAGTTACAGAGACCTTCATCTCAAGGTCACTAGTCTGAAGTCAGCGCACTTTGAGGAGAAGCCTGTAAATCCAGTCATCCTCGTGAGCCAAAAATGTATTTTTGATAATTAGTATTTATGTGAGTCTAAAGGATAATGAAAATATATCAATTCATTTACTCTTCGACATGAAGCTAATACAAATTACCCTGAGTATCCATGTTCATCAATTCCACAAACACAGGTTCTGTGAGAAGGAGGGAAAAAAGAAAGCAAGAGAGAAGGGAAGGCAAAACTATGGAAATAATAAAAAAGGTCGGGGGAGGGGAAGAGGAAGTGAGGGAGGAAGAGAGGAACGAGTAGATGGAGCACAGAGGATTTTTAGGACAGTGAAACTACTCTGTATAATACTATAAAGGTAGATGCACGTCATTATATGTTTTTTCGAGTGCATAGAATGTATATCAAAAGTGAACCCTACTAAAACTATGGGCTTTGGGTGATAACGTTGTGTCAGTGTAGGTTCTTTAGTTGTGACAAATGCCCCGGGCTGATGGAGGATGTTGATAATGAGAGAGGCTATCCATGTAGGGGCAGGGAGCATATAGATGATCTCTGCACTTTCCTCTCAATTTTTTGACGAACCTAAAATTTCTCTAAAAATAAAGGCTATTCATTTAAAAAAAAAAAATCTTAGGAAGAAAGGAAAAAATACCAGAACAAAACCCAAAAGCATTGTCTAAAAAAGGCAAAGAAGGGCAGTTGATACTCAGTATCACTCAGAACAAGTACAGATGACTCTCTTCTATAAAGTTGAATGGGACAACGGTGGTGGAGCAAGATAAAGGAGACCTCAGGAGTTATGACTTAGAGGGAGTCAAGGGACCGGGACTCTGATCTTGTAGACCACCCACCCCTGCCTCCTGTGCCCTGGCTCTGGGACACAGGCCATGTCACTTGTCTCTAAGTTCGTACAGTGACAGCGCTGCTCTGCGGTAACTTAAATGAAGAATAGGAGAAATGTTGCCAGTATTACAAGATGCATATTGATAAGCAAAATGGAAAGAAGCCATTAATAATTAAATTGGCCTTGCCATATTAGGAGTGCCAATCAATTATGTAGTAGTATGTATTTGGCACCTATTATATATGAAACACTTTCAACATTATTTGAACTTTGGTTCAAAGATGTGAGATCTGCCCTCACATGTAATCGGGATCCCTTCCAAAATTCTGACAAGCATTGTCTCTATCATTAGCTTGATACTTACAGTATGTTAGTCCAAGTCTATTTATGCATTGTTACCTTTTATGTATAGTTACCTTGTCTTTCTCACTAAATTGTAGGCTGTATATAGATTTAGCTAAGCAGAATAAGCAGACCTTCATTTCTGCCAATGAACTGTCACTTCTCTTTGCCTAACAAAATCATCGAAACAAAGTTTTCATATTTATTTTATATTTCATGACTCACAAATATATTCTAATGGTTTTTGTTTTATTTTGTCTACTTAGAGAACATCACAGGTAACCTTGACTTTTGTATTATGAATATCACCTTTCAAAACTGATTTAGAATAGTCCTCCTTGGTCCTTGGTCAGGGACATAATATTCTTTTATACTTTCTAATGGATAGATTTCTACAGTATTTATCATGCAAACAAAGAGATAGATCAGCCATACGATTAAACATGTTAAGATGATGACTTGATATATAGCAGCAGACAAGCAGATGGCCTTTTCCTATGGTTGCTTGAAAGACATCCATCAATTCTCTCTGCTATCAGAGAAGGAAGAATTAAGTTGGAGAGAGTCACAGATAGTGGCAGTCGGTAAAGATAGGAATGAAATCAAACAAAACCCGATAAATGGAAACTAGGGTGGACTGGTTAAAATCTGGTCAGCTGCCTAGATATGTATGTCCAAATGCAAAGGTTAATAGTTAAACACATTCATTTCATTACTATCATAAGAAATCATGCCTTGACAGCAAAATCTCAGAGGGCCAACACCGAAAAATTCAAACGGCAGCTGTTATTGCCTAAATGACTAAATGCCCTTAATAAAAATATCAGATAATCCAAACCCAATTAATTCAGAGCTCATTTTTCTGGTCCCTTGCATTTCAAATTAACAAAGTTTTTACTCTACCTGACTGGTAAATGTTTCCTATCACATTCTATTTGCATCTAATTATTTCTCAAGGCAGCAGATTTGAGTGGTCTATGGAGCATGGGTTATTACAGGCTTTCTCTACAGGTGAAGATATCAACATTGTCATACCTCACCTGCATTAGTAGTCCTTAGCATCAATGTCACATGGTTATCACATTTCACTACAAAAGACAGATAATTGCCTTCTAATAAGAGATAATAAGCTTATGCCATGTGGCTATACCAGTACATGGGTGTGGAATACCAAGTAACCTCATTTGTATTGACTATTTGCTAGGCCCTGAAGGCTAAGCTATATTGTGGGGAAGGCTCACAGTGATCCCTGCCCTCAAGAGCTCAGGACGTGTGTGGGTATGTATATACTTAAGTTGTGGAAAACAACAACAACGAAAACACACATATACGCACTACTAGAAAGTGCATAGTGAAAATTCTATTGCACAGTTATTGAAGGCAAGCATTTTCTTATTTATTATCTGCCCTGAGATCTATAAAAATTCCCGAAATACAAGAGCCAAACATTAACATTTGTTAAGGAAATAAAATCATGAATGAAATTTTAAAATGCTAATTAAAGGATAAACATCAAAAAGGCTATGAGGATTTTCAGAACAGATATACTGGCACAGGTGGGAACATTCACGAAGGAGGCAAAAACCTGAACTGGTTCTTGAGACATAATTAGAGTCTAAGGAATTCAGCCGTAATCCACATAATTCAGCATTAGGTTCCCACTATGTTTTAGACACTGTGTTAAACACTTTTGAAAATGAAAATCTGAATTATGCCAGACTCTTGTCCCCTTTGACCTTGTAATTTAGTACAGGGCATACAACATAAATAATAAAACATGTTAGAAAGTGCTGTAATAGAGATAACATACAGTATAGCGGAAAGTCAGAAGGAGGCTTCACAGAGTCTGTGTTGGAGGAATTCAATCATTTGAGTTTTAACAGATTAATGGTAACCAAAAATGCAATGACAAGGAAAACGGATGGGAAGAAAATGTCATTTTGGGTGAAAAGAACTGTTCTTGATAATAGTAAGAAATTTCAAATTTTAAAGTATTAACAGTTGAGTAATGTGTCTAGTAGGTTGAATTTTAAATGTGTTTAGTAGTAGAAGTTTCGTTACTTATTCATCCAATGGATATTTATCGAACACTTATTCTATGCCAGCTACTGTTTTAAGCATCAGGATTATAGTAACCAATAAGACCAGATTAAGCTCCTGAGGAAATACAGATAATAAAAAAGCAAGACAATTTCAAATAATCAGAAGTCCTTAAAGAAGATGAGACAGAGTGAATTTTCCAGGACCTTCTTCCCTATACCTTTGCCCTGAAGCCATGTTAAAAACCCATAGACTACAGTCTCAAGAGGTGGAGTTTAAATAGAAGGATGTGGCCTGAATGTAAAGGTTCTTAAACATCAAATTAATGATTTTGATTAGCTCATGGAGAGCCACTTATGAGCAAGAAGGTGAAAATGTCTAAAGCTTTATTACAATGCTACTCAGTCCCTGTGGTCCAGGAATTGGTTCTGGCCCATGAATCGTCTTATGGGTCGACAATGTGACACTGCCCTGACATCCAGACATTCAAGCTATGGACTCATCTCATTGAACAGATTATAGACCGATTTGACTCTTGTCAAATTTAAGTGTTAAGTGGCATGTTGTGTGAGCTTCGTACAAGTCGCGCACAGTGAAGCCACAAATAGGCTCCTGATGTACTAGAAATCAAGCAAACACATAAAAAATGATCCTTTACTACAGAAAGTTTGAGGAGTATTGCTTTACAATAATGGCTACTATTATTTATTGTTTATATGTCAAGAACTATTGTAAGTGCTCACGTGGATTATCTCATTCCATCATCAAGGAAAATTTATAAGATAGGTGCTACCATTATCTCCATTGTGCAAGCTAGGACACTTAGATTACCCAGAGCCATGTGGCTAGGAAGGGTCAGAGCCTGGATTAGAATCAAGTGCCTTTGACTACACTCTTCACCATTACACTCCACTGTCCCTGCGTCTCTGTCTCACTGAGTTCTTTGAGGTGAAGGTCAATGAGTTTTTCATCTTTGTTCACTTGGTACCAAACATACAACATAGGGTAATAAATGTGGGTTATATGAATCAGAAAGAGCAATGGGGAAGAAATATGTAGGATGGAACGTATGTGTAGGAGGGAAATGCTGGAGGAGAAGAAAACATACTTTAAAATCGGTGGTGCCTCTCAAGAAACTGATGATAAGAACCAAGAGGTGCTGAAGGAAATGGAGAGGAAAAAGACTTACGAAAAATAGTGCCCAGGAAGAACCCACAGGACTTGATGACATATTAGA
>NW_006442107.1:2231260-2309436 GCF_000325575.1 Pteropus alecto
AAATCAATGACCAATGTTAGGAGCTGAGTGACTCGGAAGAGTGAACCAGGAGGAGGGCAGGTGCTAAGAGAGGTCTGTGGGACACAAGGGAAGATATCCAGGTGGGAGATATCCAGGTAGGAGATATCCAGCTGGAAGTATAAAACGCCCAACGAACAATGTTTTATATCATGTGCACTGATTTAAATCGGGTAAGGACCTTGTGTAATGGCACCTGAATTTTCTTAGGGGCTTGGCAACATGGAAATGAAGGGGAGAATTGTAGTCCTGAAGCTACACTTCATTAAATTAAGAAAATGTCATCAATCGGCCATATCACAGAAAGGCGCCTGGGGTAGACCAGGTAGATATTACCAGAGAGAACTAAACCTTTCCGATTTGTTGTTTGTCCCCACCACCACGGTACCTGGGGTAAGCTGCTCTATACTGTAACTGATACATTCCAGCATTCACAAGCTTTTGTTTTTAAATGGAGAAATCTCTTTCCTATCCAAAGCTCACAATTTTTCTGAGAGTGCTGGATATTCTTGGCTCTTTTTAAGTAAGAATGAGTTTGTGTCAGGGTAAGGACCTAGAGTGGGTGATTTCCCAGTTCATAGTGTTTATATTGATGACATAGTATTATCTACAAAATGAACAGTCATTTAATTATGTCTTGGCCTATAAAAGGACTACATGGGACTTACCCAGCTTTCTACTCTATTGTACCTATAATTAAGATGACTTCTGTATTTTCTAAAATTAATCTATTATCCCACTTCATAGTATTTAACCTTCTGATCTTTTTATTCATTTAAAGTCTCCTTAAATTTAGCAGAATCTCATTTTCTTTCATAGGACAGTTGACATGGCTCTTTCTCACTTTGCTGTATCATAAATCTTGGCAAGGACATTCAATGAAAATGAACAGTCCATGAAAGGGACTCTGGCTCAGGGACCCCAGGGAAAATGAAACAAGCTGACAGAAGCCTGGTCCCTATCTCCAGGGAAATTTAACTCAACATTCTAAGGCTTAAGGAGGTTAAGAAAGATACTGCCTAAACTAATAGAATCCTTTATTTGTAGTGTGAGTTTTCTTTATGAGAATAAGATAAGGTTTGAAATCTGGAAAGGTCAGATTTGGAAAAACTACAGTGGCCACTATATCCAGTCTATCACAAAAATGTTTATATTCATTAGCTGGTGTGCTAGGGCTTGGGCAAGATAGCACTGGAGAGGCAATTCCTACAGGCAGCTTCTGCCAGGTGCAATATTAAATTACTGTCTCTACTTCCTATTCCATTGGGAATCAGGAAACCCAAAATTCTGGCTCCTCTGCAAACTTCTTTTTGTGAGCTTAAGGGGTTTATTTTATCCTTGGTCTCTGTTAAGCAAAGAGATTTGTACTCGATTAAACTCTGGGGTCCCCTTTCACTTATAATGTTCCATAATCAGTCAATCTCAGCCCCCTCCTCCTAGATCACAGTATTTGAGGTGAAGATGCTGGGGGAAAGGGGACAGGGAGCATGGATGGGAGAAGTGAAATAGAGAAGGGATAGGGAGGAGAGCAGGGTGAGTCAGCATGAAGAAAAAGAAAAGGAATAGTCGACATGCCACAGCATGGGTGTCTTCTGTTGCCCTCCTTTCTACCACTAACATCTCAGAAACAATCCAAACTATGTCACGTTTTCAAGAAGCTTTTCAGAGACCAAATAATGGATAACATATTTGGGTAAGAAAAAATATATAAAAAAATAGAAGAGAGAGCCTGAAGGTGAGTTTCCTTTAAAATTAAAAATAAAGTAATAAATGAGACTATGAAAGAAAGGAAGGAAGGAAGGAAGGAAGGAAGGGGGATTAAATGTGATAAGATAGGAAAAGGGAGAAAGAAAGAAAGAAGAAAGAGAGAGAGACAGAGAGAAGAAAGAAAGAAAGAAAGGAAGGAAGGAAGGAAGGAAGGAAGGAAGGAAGGAAGAAAGAAAGAAAGAAAAAAAGAAAGGTCAATTTGAAATTCACATGAGAGAATGGTTTCTGGAGGATAACTATAAACATGTAATATTCTCTAAACTTTTACCCAAACACATACATATTTAAGTGTTCAACAAATATTTACTGGGCACCTATAATGACAGGCACAATCCTAGGCACTAGATATGATAACACGAATCAAACATCTGATTTTCTATTATTAATTTATAAAAACAAACACTTTCTCATATGCCATGCATTTGGATGCGAATGTTCTTAGTATGTGACAGCTACTGAATTTAGGATAGATGAAATATCTGTTGGGTTTCTGATATAAAAATAAACCCAAGTATGGGACAGTTGCATTCTTCCAAAAGCTTCTATTACTATGAACTGGATCATGAATTCATCTAACAATTTGGAGAATTAGTTCCAGTATCTGCCATAGTCCCTCAGATCACAGGAATCGAGTTGCAGAGGAAAGTAAGAAGGGTGCTCCTCTCAATTTAGTTCAGCAAATATTTTTAAGCACCTTTTCTATTTGGGGGGTTTAGGAGAAATACAAAAATGAGAGTGACAACAAGAACTTTACAGATTAGTGGGAGAAAGCAAATTCACAAATAATGAACTACTTGGCAGAATATACTAACTTCTGTTACAGATGCATAAAGTGCTATGAGGGAAAATCGAGAAAGATTCTATCTGATGAGGAATAAGCAAAACTTCATGAAGTAAGTAACATGTGCATAGAGCTTTGCAAGACGTTTATAATTTCAAAGGGCAAAAAACTGGCGATGCTGGAAAGTAAAAGAAGGTTTGATAACAGGTTGGATCTTATGGACATTTATTGAGCACTTCCCCTAATAAGGAACTGAACAGGATTTCCTTTAAATCTCACATCTCTGTAAAACAAGTACAATATAGTATCAACTCTCTATCAGACAGGATCTAGCCAGGAAAATGAACAGCTTCCAATATTTATAGCCAAGGACATGTAAAGCAGGAAAGAAGGTAGCACAAATATTGGCCAAAGCAGGAACGCAGTGAGGGACAGAGGGGGAAGGTGGGATGACAGGTGCCTGGGGCCTGGGTCACACTCTCGGGGGTAGTTAGAATCACAAAGCAGACACAACCACTCAAGAGAATGCAGAGTTGCCTCCTGCTTCTCCTTTCCACCTCCCCTTCTCTCTCATGCTAACACCTTCCTGTAGCCAAACCCAGTCAGAAGCCAGCTTACCTGACCACCTAGGAATCTGCCACCTGCAGGATGAACTCTTTCAATATAAAGCAGAGCAGGGGAAGGTCAGAAATACAACTGAGGACAAAGGGACACAGGCCAGGGCTGACACACACACTCCCTTTACTGATGAGAAATTCAAGTGCAGATGGATGGAGGTGACCTGACCCAAACCACTCAGTAAAATGGCAGAGCTGATCTGGACCCAGTTGCTGATTCCAAGTCGAATCTTTTTTGCAGGTCACAGTTGCCAGTTTCATGAATGCCCAGAGCACTCATCTCCTGCAGACAGAGTTGCTTTGATGAAGAAATCAAAGGCCATTCTAAGAGATGAGAATTCGTGTATGTTACTGGCAAAGTTCATGGAGGAATGGAAGCTATGATGAACAAGAAAATACACTTGAAACCTCCTAGTACATCTTAGTGAAAAAGAGAAGGAAACTCATTCCTCTCCATAACTCCCTACATTCTCCCACATACAATTCTGCTTTTGCTCACTGACCAGAAAAAAGGGAAAACTAGGTAAAAAGGTACAAAAAAGAAGCAGTCAAGACCACTGGCAGGGGGTAGTAGAAAATGTCAGTGGGACCAAAGTAGCATCCATCATCTCTGGATCCAGACACCATTAAGACTGGGTTACCTGACGCTATTATACAGGTCGGCTCAATCTCCAAAGCCTTCTTTCCCTCCTGGGCAAATAAGACAACAGTGTTTTATACTCTCACGATATTTGCTTACTGACACTTACAGACAACCTCAGTTTGGTGTGTGGATCCTCGAAACGTTATCCACACAGTGGCATGAGGGAAGGAGAGGGAGCCTAATTTGCAAGCACTGAGAGGTTAAATGACTTGCCCCTGGGGTCCCACAGAGACCCAGCAAGGAGGAGAGAAAAGGAGAGGTCTCCCAATTTCTCCAGCTCGGGGCTCTATTCTGCCACTTCAAACAACCTCATAGCAGGGAAAACAACACTCCTACGGAGAGGCTCGACCCTGGCAGCCCCTCATTACAGTCTGGAGATCGATGCTTGTTAGTGCCTCTCCCTGAGCACCTGCCCAACATGAAGCAGGCAGGCAGGAGAAATGCCCTGATCTTTATTATTTCTTTCATTGATGGGCTTCATTTCACTTTCCCCTCTATAGATAAGAGATTGTAAGAGCAAGAAAAACCTTGAGCGTCAGACTTCCTACATGAAAACCATAGACTGGCAAGGTAATTGCTGGAAATCACCTGAATAATTAGTAGATTTTCATTTATATTCCCTCCCATACCAGCAAAAGTTTAAGAAATAGCTCTGGACAGAAGGGTGGGGGGTGAGGGGACCCTGAATCCTTGAGTTGTGTTTGGCGATTTCCATGGCAAAATCCCACTATGATGATTTCAAGCAAAGATGGTCGACTGCTTGCAAAACTCCTGAACATTTAATAATTGGCTCTCATGAACTTTTAAGAGCACCAGCAGAGAGCTTTGGATATCAATTATACTGCATTGTATTGTATTGTAGTCCAGCACACTACAGACAACTAAACTCCAAAACCTCCAATCCTATTCGCCTTTATGTTCAAACTCATAGTCTCTGTCAAGATCCAGCCTAAATGCCAACCACAGTGCCTAGTATGTGGTTGGTACTCACCCAGTATCTTTTCAAGAAATCAAATGTGTGGAATGATACCTAACTAAAGGAGCCCTTCCCAATCTCCGCTATACTCCCTGACAGCCAGAATTAAGTTTTGCCTTTTTTAACCTTATAGCATTTCACTGTATGCCTTTATGGAATTCTTGTTTTTTTTATCCTTTTTGATCTACATTATTCAACATTTATTCAACACTTACAATTCTGGCACACATTTCATCATCTGAGCTAGATGCTAAACTCATTGAGGAGAGGAATCATGTCTTGTTCATCTTTGTATCCCTGAAGGATCTTCGCCTGTGCCTTGCACGAAATCAGCACTCAATAAAAGTTGAATGAATGAACTCAGATAAATCAAGGTTTGCCCTTGGCTGCTTATGGATTGAAAATAACTCAATGTTGCTCTGTCTAAAATGGGAAACTTTGAAATGTTAATGTCTTAAGCTATGATGTGCCTACAGGAAAAATGAATACAAGTTGCCTGTCTTCTTAATGAAATTGTGCTCCTTACCAGAGCAAGGTAGCAGAAAGAGCTTTTCTTTAATTAGGGAAAAGCAGCCTGGGGTGGGGTGGGGGTACTGAAAAGTGAGAAGGAACCACATGAATGCTCCACTCTCTACTCTGTTGTCTCTTATTAGACATTTCTGTCTTTATCTCAAGTGTCCCTCACTTGGCTATTACCCTCAGTAGCTGATAAAATGGCATGACAGTAAGATCAGGCAGAGTTCAGAGCAGGCACTGGCCACAACACTGGTTCCAATGCTTCTGGCAAGGGAACACAGACCAGGGTTCTGCTTGGAACAGACTGGCGAAAATTCAGTTTTCTAAACTAATAACTGTATCGTAAGAACACTTTCATACTAACATTTTCATAATTATTGTGTTCAATGTGAAGTATATTTATTAATATTTTGGACAGTATTTAGACAAAGAGAAGTAAAGAAATGTTGAAGATTTATTAAAGAAAGCATTGAAATATTGAGTGGTTCAAAGTGAAATGTTTGCAGATAAGCAAACCAATATAGTACGGTTGGTATCAAAAGGGTTCTGCTGATACAGTTTACCTCTGGACATTCTATAATTTAATGTTCAAAATAAAACATATTGGTAAAATTTTATTCTTTCCTCTTTGTTTTAATTTGAACTCTGTCATATGAGTTTTTCTCCTCTTAACAAATGCTCTTCTCTGGAAACCACAGTATTTTATTTTTGCTTATATTTTTAACATTGTCTATTTTCCTATCATAAAGTATGATATAAAGCCTGTATTTAATCTTTGTGGTGAGTACTATTTCAAATTCTGTGGAAGAAACGCTTCATGGTGTTATAAATATTCTGCCACAGAATTCCTTCTGTCTACATACTTTCTCAATTAAGAATATGATGTCAAACTCTACCTGCTGTGTCTTTGACAGTGTTTCATTGTTATCCACCCTTCTTCATTCCATGAAATCATATCAACACTAAATGCAAGGCTGCAACATGGAACCAGAAAGTGCTTGAACTTTTGAGACGTTAGGTGGGATGGATGTGGTGCTAGCATAAAGAGAGCAAATGAAGAGACTTGTTGGTACAACAGAAACTTGGTACAACTTTTTGAAGTTGTCCAGATGCATCTCTCAAACCCATGGCTTTGGTGAGAGAGCTTGTAAAGAGCAATACTAGCAAGTGATGTGCGGATGTGTCTTGTACTCAAGGGGTACCCACGTGTGTTGAAAGACTTTAAGCGAGTTTGATTTCTAGGTACCTAAATTGGTTAAATGTGTTGAGTGAAATGATATTTATATTAGCCCTTGTCAATGCTGTGAATGCTGTATACTAGATAATGTCTTGATTTTGATACATAAATGGAGCATGTGAATTAATGCTGATGGAGGATTATGATTGAGAATATTGACTGAGTTTCTCGTGGCTTTGAGGCAGAAATCACCAATAAGGTCAGCATTCGTTTCAAAGGAAGAAGGGAATTCTAATAACTATAACAACCACAAAAAATGCTGTTTGTGGCAATTTTGAGTTTTAGACCTGGATACTTTTTATATGATTATTAATGTTGAAAATTCTTAAGTAAAACAGTCTTTTAAAAAAGGAAATTGATCTTGCTTTCATTTTAGATTAGAAGCTGAGATTCAGAGAGATTAAGCAATTTGCCCAACATCCCACAACTGGTAAGTAACAGAGATAGGACTAGGACTCAGATCACTCAGTGACTCCATATTAACGATCCTCTGAAAACTTTCCTTCTCATGTTGTACACACAGGGCTTGTGTTAACACCTATTCCTGCTCCTTCTGCAGTTTCCACAGCTTCTCCTTCCACGTAGCTACCCTTCCGTGGCACCTACTGTTGAGTCTATCAATAAGTCTTGCTTGAAAGGCTACAGTAGAGGCATATGGCATAGGCATATTACCTTACCTTGGCCACAAGATTTAGACCTCAAGTAAGCATATGACCCAATGAGACTAATCGGTTATTTTTAAGGGACTGATATTAATGACAGAAGAGAAGGCAATTTTTCTCACATGAGTGTGACCTGTAAATACCACATACCCTGAAACTTCTAGATGCCATTTTTATACTCTGGAGAGATCTTGCTAAAAATGAAGTGAATACAAAGGGAAGCAAACTGAGAAAAAATTCAAGGAAGTTAGAGATATCAATTGAGCCTCTGGATGCAGCTTTACCTGAAGTTAGTGAAGTCCTAAATTGCTGGATTATTAGAACTAAAAATGTTCCTGCATTATTCAAGCTAATTTTCCACTTTCTACCAAATCGTTCTGATTATTACTTCACCTCTGCATTGGACACCTCTTGTGCTCTACCTCACATCATCTGCACCAGCCTTTATTGTTGCTGTGGCCATTGGTTCCTTGCAGGTAAAAACTCGAAGCATCTGGAAAGCATTGCTTCACCTATACCATGAATCTCTCGCTTCTTGCCCTGGGTTTCTCTAATTCTGAGAGGGAGCTTCTTGGAACCACCAGGCACAAACCCAGGAGGGACTTCCCATCCTGTGGGTAAGCGTTGAGCAGTGGAGGACTGAAGCATGGATAAATGCTTTCCTTTTCCATCCCTTAGGCAGTCGGTTCAGGGTTATGTCCTTCATGACTTCTAAGAAGATCCAGAGGAGTCTAGCCTCTCTTGTCTAGTGGAGGTCAGCTAGATAGCTCACCTGATGTTGGTTTCCTTCTTTCCTTGGCATTACTGCCCAAAGAAACCTACCTGAGTGTTTCAGGATCTGCTTTCTGAGAGGAACCCAGGCCAATACAACCTCTTAGTGGCATTTAATAGACCCCGTCAACCTCTTGGAACTTTCTCCTCCCTTCACTTCTGGGATACTGTATGTCTTCTGGGTTTGCTTGTTCCCTTCTGACCCCTCCTGTAGTATGTCCTTTTGAGCATCTCTTTCTCCATTTGCCCCTTAAATGCCAGTGCTCTGAGCTCAATCATCTTCTCTTCTGTACTCCAGAGATCTTCCACATCAACAGCTTCACCAACCACTTACAATCATTCCTAAACCTCAATCCCATGCCCATATAAAAGAGTAAGTAAATGTGTCTCTAACTTCCAGAGGAAAGAACAATCAGACTATACTCTATTTGTGTCTTCTTTTATTTTGCACTAATTTGATGCCTAGCATTGAGCTAGTAGCAGACATGGTGGCCAGTTAGGTGAGTGCATTTCATGCCATGTTTACTTGGCCCCTCCCAATACCTAAAGAGGACCTTATACTTCACAGTCGCACACATTTCCAAAGAGATGCTGGAGCCTATTCTCCTCTTTTACAAATATCATTTAAAATTATTTTTAGAAAGTTGGAAATTAATTTTTATACTGCCCTTTAAGAATTATAAAAAGGTAAAGACTTTCCGCAATCGTTCTTAGTGGCACTCATATTTCCTTGATGCAGGAAATTTGGAGGTTTGGGGAGGTGGAGAACATTTTTGAAATTGTGCTGCTGTACCTGTTGGCTCCTTTCACCTCCCTGAGTCACTGGGCAGGTGTAGGATTTGGTTTTTAATTTATTTGCAAAACTCCTGGATGCTGGAATTCTGGAATTCCTATAAATTGTATGCAACATAATAGATCTTAAGTCTAAAGCTCAAAAACACCTAGAAGAGAATTTAAGTGACTAAGAGATCATAATTGAGCCTACAACTTTACTCTGTTCTCCATTACCTAAGCATGCCTCCACTCCAAGATTTACTCCCCAGGGGAAAAATTAACTGGAGCCCAACTAAGCAGCCAGCCACTCAGATACCGGAAAGGCGCGTGTCTATGCATCTCGTCAATGATTTTTTTTCCTGCTCCCAAGGTGCTAGGTTCCTGAACTTGATCACATTATACCCAATTGCTGTCTGTAAAATACAAATCCAAACCATGCTCTCTAATTATTCTATTATGTTCAACCCAGCTTGCATTATAAATTGTAGAAGCAATGCCTGTAATTGCTTTTCTCTGTGGTTAGGCTTATTAGAGACCTGTTTTAGAAAGGTGCTCTGAATGAGAAGTTTTGATACCAGCACTACAACCTTGTCCTTTGACTGCCTCTTCTCTGGCTGTTTAGAGGCTAACAGATCCAGAGTCTTAAGTTAAACTCTCTCTAGCCAAACTTCTGTCTTCTTAGGACTGAGAAAGTAAGCACAGAGCAATGGGGAATTGATAGAAGCTGACTCCAACTTCCCTTCCTAAGATCTGGGGTTGAATGTGAAGAGAGGACTTGGTCCTGTCTCATAATAAAGCAAGAATCTGACTCAAAATCCTTTCCCCTGGAAAGCAGGATGACAGTATGATGAAAGATAGGAGTTTCTCACTCACATGCTACTCTACACTTAGCCTCCAGCTATTTAAAATATCAAAATCACTATTTAAGTATACATACCAGCTTACAGCTCCAGAGATTTTGGATCCAGGTAAGTGGATCTCAACTCTGATTCTCTGAATTCACCTGTCTCTCTAGATTTCTGGGTGACAGTTTGCCCTGAGACCTCAATTCTCCTGTAAGTCCAAAAAAATCATTGAGTTTTCAGTTTGTCTATTTTTTTTTTCTTGTAAGGATGGGAATGGCAACGTCTCAACTCTTAACATGTCAAATGCATTTCGATGTGTGTGTGTGTGAGTGTGTGTGTGTGTGTGAGCTTTTGTGCTGCCAATACCTTAGACTTCTTTGCCAAGTGAAGCAACGTCATAGTAGTTGACTCAGTGCAAAGAATGCCACGTTAGCACTCTGTCATTAGACTTTTGCTCTAAGCTTTTCCTTTGACAGTGTCTCTGGGTCTTCATTTTCAAAATGTGAATAATTATCCACAAAAATGGCTTTACCATACAGAAAATCCCAACTGTTTGGATAGGATTTGGGTTAATCCAAAGTTTCATCATATATTACAGGTGAAAAGTTAAATTGTATTAGCCACTTTTGATCACCGTTTGACGGGTTACTCTAAATCTAAAAACATGCATATAATATACCCTATCATGACACGGTGATTTTACTACTAAACCTACATTCAGAAAAAAAGTAAAATATGTTCCCAGTAACACCATTTGTAATAGCCATGAACTTGAAACAACACAAATGTCACTAGAATGGATAGATTGTAATGTAATGAAATAAACTGATGAGAACTAGTGACGAATTTTGCAAATATGTTGAGTGAAAGCCACCCCCCCCAAAAAGTACGTACAGTATAATATCGAACTATTTATTTCATAGTTTAAAAGAAGGCAAATGTAAGATATGGTATTAGAAGTCAGAAATGTGGTTACCTGTTACATTGAGACTATTAGTGATTAAATGGATGTAAAAGAGGGGCACGTGGGATACTGGTAATGATCTGTTCCTTGAGATGTTTACATGGAATGATCAATTTGTGAAGACCTACAGAGCTTTAGACTTACAATCTGTGCATTTCTTATATGTATGTTGTACTTCACTAAAAAAGTTTAAAGAAACATGAATAATGAATCCTTCAGCAATCTCACTTGGTTCTTGTTAGGTTGTGGCAATGTATGTGGAAATGCTATGAAAATCCAAACACTATAGTGATGCAATGAATTATTAGCAGCAGCAGCAGCAGCAGCATCTACTTTACATATTGGCAGTTCATTAAAAAGTTAGAGACACCTACCATTTGACCCAGTATTTCTACTCCTAGTATATACCCAACATAAATGAAAATACATATCCTCATAAAAACTTGTACACAAATGTTCATAGCAGAATTATTCATAATAGCCAAAAAGTAGAAAAACTCCAAACTAATGTCTACAAACTAATGAATGAATAAATAAAATGTGGTATGTCTATATAAGAGAATATTATTTGGCAATTTTAAAAATAAAATTTTTTAAAATGCTACGATGTGGAAGAACATTAAAAATATGATGGGAAAGAAGACAGACCCAAAGGATCACCTATTATATGATTCCATTTATATGAAATTTCCAGAATACGAAAAAAGTCAGAAAGTAGATTACTAGTTGCCTAGGGCTGAAAGGCTGGAGGAATTGAGAGTAATGACTAAGGGTATAGGTTTCCTTTGGAGGTAATAAAATGTTTTAAATTAATTGTGGTGACAGATGAACAATTCTGTAAATATACTGAAAGTCATTGAATTGTATACTTTAAATGAGTTGCATGGCTGTTAAAAATAAATTAAAAGTGTGATGCCTGAGACAGGGGAAAAGGCACTTCTGAGAATGGCGAACGTAATGGAGAGAAGGTAATAAAAACCCAAAGAAAAAACTTCATGTATGCAATTAGCTATTTTGCCTACAGAGGACCTGTAGGGGTAAGACTCTGAATTTCAGGGCTCATTTTTCCTGCATATGTGCAACTGTAAATGGAGAAAGAAACTATTAAAAAATCAGGACATGTAAAAATAAATCATGATAAAAACTCTTTTAGTGCAGATTCTAATATAATCAACATGCAAAACCAGGACCTCTCAGAGAAAAACAACATCAAGGAAAAACATCCCCTGGCAGGTCCATGCAATCACAACATCTCTTTTGCCAGAATGCATTTTCCTTCTCCAGGTAGGTCTCTCAAACAGCTCTTAAGAATTCCATTAAGAGCATTTCCCTTTGTGCATGTCTTTGTAGTTCAGTCATTGTTGCTGATACAATACTAAATGGAGACCTTTTCTTTAAACCAGACTTCTGCATATTATTAAAGCGTGAAACAAAGAACAACATGTCCACGGGTCTGACAATTTCTAGTCATTTTTTGCAGATATGTCTGCCATTGTTCGTTTTTTTCTTTCGTAAATAAAATGTCTGCACAGTTACGACAAAGCTTAATTCCTGTCTCTTAGCTTGAAGAATATAAAACTAGTGTTTATTAGACAACTCCAAAAGTTCATCTGATATTTAGTAAATTTTTATAAACTTTCCAGAGATATCTATGGGGCTTCTCTGCTCTTATAATAAAAATCTTGTGTTCTTACTATGAAAATCTATGAAACTTAGAGACAAAAGACCATAGTTTTAATTGATACCAAATAGAGAGGCTGTTTGGGTCTCTATCATTCTGTTTGCTCTGCTCTTCTGATCAGGCTGGTACATAAATCTCTCCTGACCCCTTCAAAATTACTCTATCTTATATATAGATACATGTAAATTCTGCACGATAATGAGAATAAAGTTGGCAAATTGATATATTGTGCTATTTACTGATATTGTCAAAATAGGACCTGAAGGTTGGAAAAGACCTAAAACATCATATAGTTCAACCATATACTGATGACATTTGAACGCCCTCCAACAAGCTTAGAGTCAAATTTCTCTAAGTAGTCAATTCTATTTCTGTAGAGCTTCAACTGATTTAAAGTGCTTTACAGGTAATTCAAATTATTCTGCATCTATTACCTGAGAGTTATATCGAAAAGTAGCCTATATATTCTTTTATCTTACTTACTATTATCTCACTGAATCCCCACAAAAGTATAGTAAATTACATAACATTATCTCCATTTAACCCAGGTTTAAAGCGAGACTCAAGTAACTTAATTAATTTTCCCAGGCCCATGCTGTTTGAGAGTGGCTGAGCCAAGATTCCAAAGATGGAGGTTTGCACAAAAGTCTGTGCTTTTCCACTTTGTTTCCCGAGTCCCCTGAATCTCTTTACTTCAAGGCTACTACTCATCCAGGAATAATTCCTCATTCTTTCAAGACCTAAGATTTTTGGAATTCTACTCAACACTGTCTTCTGAATGCGCCCCTTGTAGTTCTATTTCTATCCTGATGTGTGATATTTAGAACTCAACGCTCCTGGAATGGTCTTTTCAGGACATAGCAGAACAAAATTATCACCTCTCTCTTTTTGTAATTGCATCCATGGAACAAAAAATGCACTTGCTGAGTTTTATTGATGGTAGAAGGTTTGGTTGTTTTGTTGTATTACGATTAATATTCTGACCTATATTTTGGGAGTATTCAAAGTGCCTTTTAATTGGTCACAACATTCACTCTTATTCCCATGATTTGAAAATCAACCACATAAAGTAGGTAGAGCAGTTATTAACTCTATTTTACAGAGAAGAAAACCACAACTCAGAGAAGTCAGAAAAGCACTGCAGAGGCAGACGGAGGACTTGATTCTAATGTATATCTTCTGACTCCAACCTACTGTTGTATTCACTACGCAACAGTGCAAGCAAAGTTGAGTGTCCTGCCCCTTAAAGCCCTGCCTCATTGTCATATGTGACTGTAAAGCACATCTCCCCTAACTTATTTGTGAGCAATTTTCTTTCTTTTTTTTTTAAATGTGACTATGCATCCTGTGCTTGACTCTGATTAACTTCACCTTCCTAGGTTTAATTATCAAGATCTGTGAGGTTGGCTTCCACAACAACAACAACAAAAATGTGATAAATGGCAATGAATACCAATGCGGAACTGAAAGTCTCAGGTTGATAATGTGTTTTATTTCTTCAGCATTTTTAAGATGTCGCTCCACTGATTTCTAGCCTCCATTATTTTCGTAAGAAGTCAGCTGAAAATTCTTAACATTGCTCTCCTGCATATATTGTTTCTTCTTTCCCCAGATTAGGGGTTGGCAAACTTTGACTGTGAATGGCCAGATAGTAAATAATTTATACTTCTGTGGCTCTGCTTCTAGATTATAGGTCATATGTTCCTGCTTTTTTGGTGTCCTGATTATTTTTATTTTTGTAAGCCAGATGTCGTATATAAAAATACCAACAGTAGAGATTGAATACATAATGTTTATTCTCAGATAAGTTCATACAAAGTCCTTTCTCAGACCATCATTTTGGGGAGTTTAAGTCTAATCTATATTTGAGCTGGGTGTGGGCTTTGTCATAGCTTTAAAAAGATTCAGTCTACCACTGGTTTCAAATGTTTTTATTGTAAGAACAGACTATTCCCTTAGCAGATTTTAGGATCAGAACACCCCCAAGACTCCAGAGATCTTTTTATGCCATATAGTCAGTCACCAGCCTTCTAAACTACAGGAGCTGTAACTCTGAAATCACAGTTTTATAGCTCAGCGACCACCTTTTTGGAGTCACTGGGGAGTGTCACTCTCCATCCCTGCACCTGGCTGTCTACACTCCGGGAAATCTCTCACCTCTGCTGCCCTACCCCTCCCTATCTTTCTGAGAAGGCTCAGTTCTGTGTATACCCGGGTTCTCTCTTATTTCTTCTGCCTTATCTCAATCCTGTTCATTTGGTAAGGCCCCCTGCATCTTTGGGGGTGGGACCTTTCCTAGCTTTCCTGCCTCGTTTCCATTCTTTGGGGTGGCAATTTCTTATAATCATAAAAACTCCATGCACCGCAGGATGGAGGTAAGGATCTTGCTCCATTCTTCTACCCTGTTTTGGCTAACCACCGACTTGCATTCAGGGAAGTTCCTTTTGCCTCAGGATGTCCTCTCTCAGCTCTCCTTCTCTGCCTCTAAACTTTGGAGTGCTTTCCCTGTGCACGCATGAGAAATATGTGGAGATTGGATGCATATTTGCTTTATGACTGTGGATCCTTGGGATTTTCATTCATCCTGTCTGTCTACAAGTGGACATTAAAAGATTGTCAGATCAGGCTGATTTCCACTTAGCCACATCTATGAGGGTTTAATCCTCTTTCTATCATGTCCCTAGGGAGGAAAACAGCCATGAGACTCTTCTTTCCTAGGAAGATCCTATTCATTTCTAAAGCTTAGATGATTTGTATCCTTAGGTATTCTATGGGTTTTGAAAATTATAATTTTTTAACTTATCCATTTTGTTCTTGTTAAGACCTAAGTGATGGTCTCTTTCTCTTGCAAACTTTCTACATTCTAACCTGGGTTAAAATTCTTCTCAACCATTCTTTTGCTATATAACTTTGAGCAAGTTACTTAAATTCCATTACCTCAGTTTTCTCCACCACAGAATGAGGCTGGTAATTATAGCAATCTCATTTGTTAATGAGGATGACAAGAGCGAATACATGTAAAAGCATTTGGTGCACAATAGATGGCAAGTGCTGAATCATTAAAGATTGTACTAGGCATTATACTGGACATTTTACCTAATTTACACGTTGCTTCTCTCTCTCTCTCTCTTTCTCTCTCTCTCTCTCTCTCTCTCTCTCTCTCTCTCTCTCTCTCTTTCTCTTTCACACACACACACACACACACACTTGCAAAGAAGTATTGCCATTTTATAGATGAGAAATTGAATCTCAGTGAGATAAGTACTTTGCTGAGAACTCATAGGTAGCAGGTGACCTATTAGGGAACAAAACCCATTTTTCCCTTAGTGCTATATACATTTTTTTTTTTTTTTTACCATATCACAATCTCCTCATCAATGAATGGGTCAACTAGGGATCAACTAGCCTAGTTAGGAAATCTGAGATGTAAGTACTCAAAGGACACAGCTCATTTTTCCCCTCTCTTGCCTTATTTATTTATTATTTATTTAATTTAAATTAAGTTTATTGGGGTAACATTGGGTAATACAATCATATAATTTTCAGGTGTACATTATCATTTGACATCTGCATATCCTATTGTGTGTTCACCACCCAAAGTCCAGTTTCCTTCAACTACCACATATTTAATCCCCTTTACCTACTTCACCCTCCCCTTATCCCCCTATATTTGACCACTTTTACCCTGTCTACCTCTCCCCTCTTCTCCCACCCCACTAGTAACCACTAGTCTATAGTCCATGTCCATGAGTCTCTGTTTGTTAAAGGACACAGCTTAGAAATGTGAGCGAACAATTTTTTGGTATCAAAAATTCTAATCTAGTAGCAGCAATCAGTCACAACTAAATCACAATTTGATAATAAATTGGGCATTGGGAGATTTGATGAACAGTAGTAGGATGAAAAGTAAGATGTGTCCTACCCAATATCTTCCTATGCCTTATATAACCCAGTTCCCTACTAAGATATGAAGATCAGATAGCTAAACTTTTTAAGGCAATCTCTAGCCAGGAACCTTTAAGGCTAAGGTCTATATTAATCACCTACTTCCACTATCGATAATGCTGCCTAACAACCCACCCCAAACTCAGTATCTTAAAACAACACTTATTTATTTTTCATACTCTTGGGTCTACAGATTGGCCATGATGGTTCTGCTTTAGTAGGTTTGGTCTGCATGCTTCGTTTTTCTGCTGGGCTGGAAATGTACTTCTCATGGCTGAGGTCAAAAGCTCCCGGAGTGCTGAGCAGAAATACGTAATGTCTCTTAAAGCTTTGGCTCAAACTATCACTTTTATCTATTTTCTATTGGCCAAAGCAAGTCACACGGTCAAACCCAACATCAATGGCATGAGTATATACTCCCATACAGGTGCAAGGAGTAAATGCTTTTAATAACTTAATTTGCCACATCCAAAGACCAACATTGTCCTTTAGAGTCATGTTTCTACCTGTCAGGAAAGATACAATTCCCTACATCTATCAATAATTGAAAGAAGGGAGCCTGGATAATGAAAACATGGCTGACCTGAGATCATAATCCAGAACAGGAGAAGACTCCCTTATAATCATGACCACTGAGTTCTTTTGACATTTCAAAACATACATAGTACAATGCTTATAGAATTTCAGTTACGAGATATCTGAGGAGAGATACTCTCCCCCATGCAATCTAATGACAGCCAGGCTGGTTTTCACATTCCCAGTGAGCTGAAACCCTTGAAGTCAGAGGCCTTTGTTTGCAGAAATTGCAGTGTAGATGTCCTGGCCTGGAAGCTTTCACAAAGATTTAACTGCTGGATTCCATGTTTTCCAACTTACTCCTTTTATCCTTTTTCTAGGACTAAGGCTGGAAAGGCCATATTTAGTGACCCGTGGACTGATTCCTTCTTCACACCAAAGCAGAAAACTCTAGTGACCACTGGACTGATTCACTAGCTGCCATCTTAACTGATCTAATTAAAAAAAATCAGAAGTTGGAAGAGAATTTTAAAATTTCAGCAGAAACAACTATGTCTTTTTATCTTTGACTCTTTTCTCAGTGAGGGGCAGTACTAAAATTTGATTTTTTTCCCCCCTGTAAACTTTAGAAAACATCACCTCTAAAAATTTAGTATTTAAAACTGTAGATTATAAGGGCATATGTAAGAAATATTTAAAGTCATATATCATAGAAATTTTTCTCTAGAGGATTGCTTAAAAGGTAGTTTAGCTCCTTGGTGACTGCCCAGATCCCTGGGGTATTGTAGTTAAGTATTATAACGTAAACGGCTCCCATAAACTTAAAATGAATTATTTCACATATTCAAAGGTAACTTCTTACTGCAGATGCTTTATTGGTATCATGAGACCTTAACTCTGCCTGATTAAATACACTGATAAATCAATATTACTGAAAGGTACTAGAGTGACATGAATTATTTTCCAAATTGCCACAATGACAAGAATGTCTATTGGGCTAGAGCTTAAAAAAATAAGCAAGAAAGAAAAACAGAACAAATGATAGGTCTGCAAGATCTCCCATGAGACTGTCTTGAGAGCTATTGACAAATCCATGAGGTGATGGATAAAATTCATTGGGAATGAACACCATCACGCATAAATGCAGAAAATGGTGACTCAGAGTGTCCATTACCTTTGACTTTCATAGGTGGAACAAACAGTGCTAAGAAGTGCTGTTTGTACTATATTATCTTGTATTTTTTCTTAGATTCTCTGTGTTTGTCTTGAGTTCACAACTAAAAATTTAAGCACGTTGGGGGCCATACCATAGTAGCACAACCTTTATACTAGCGCTTACCTCACAGCGGGAAGGGCCCTGCACGCTTTATGTCAATTAAGTCAGTTAATTTTCACAATTACCTCATAAAGTGGGTTTTCTTATTTTCCCATTTTACCACACAAGAAAACTGAGAAATAAGGGGGTGAGTAAAACTGGCCCAAGATCGCAAGCAGTTAAGCAGCAGAGCTGGATTTTGGACCCGGATGTTCTGACCCCAGAGTCCATGGTCCTAACCACTGTGTTAGACTGTTTTCTGCTCTCCTATACCCGCCGCTCCCCACCTCCAACCCCAACACACACACACACACACACACACCGTTAGACTGTTTTCTGCTCTCCTATACCCGCCACTCCCCACCTCCAACCCCAACACACACACACACACCTCCTAGCTACATGCTGGGCAAAGAGGATTCCTTGATATATTCCTCTTGAATGAAATTCTTGCTAACAAACAAAATTTCATGTTTTCTCTCATTTTCTAACAATTCCCTTCACCTCTACCTCAAAGTCTTCTATTGGACCCAGATACTCATATATTCCTCTATTTATATTTGTCAGAAATGCCAATTATCTTTCATATATTATGCCTGCAGAGTTGTGTTCATAAGAATTCTGGGGCTACATCCAGGCTCAGGAAAAAAACAAACAAACAAACAGTGCTGTAATTAATTAGCAACATCTGCCATGGGTATAGCATAGGATTAGGAAACAGTAGTACACATCCCAAGGTTATATAAAAAAGTACTATCTGACTCTTCCTTGGAGTGTCCAGACCCCAAATGGTACCATTAGTGATCTCCCTCCTGTCCTATTGCTTGTACTTACTCAATGTGTAACATGTCATTATAAATATTACAGGAAATTGTAGCGCAGTTTAGCAGAATAAGCGCAGGCTTTCAGCTCTAGGATTAAATTCTGTCTTTATACTTGCATATTAAAAACTAAACAAACAAACAAAAAAACCCACCTCAGCTTCTCCATCTGAATAATGTGTATATCTCCCTCATGGTATAATTGTAATGAGTTAATGATAATAAGGCAGAGAGCAGCAAGCTTTTTTGGTAAAGGGCCAGATTATACATATTTTAGGCTTTGTGGGCCATAGCCAATGCCTGAAATAAGGGAATGATAAAGCACATTCTAAGGAGGTAAAAATGATAATTTTCTTCAATGCTTAGAGATTAATTTCTCTTATTTTAAGACACTGAAATAGCCAAATTATTTCATAATAAAGTGCCAACTATATCTTGGTGATCTATAATAAATTATTGTTAATTAATGCCTTAATATGGATGTGTCGGTCATACTTAAGAATAACAATCTCATTGTAGATAGGTCAAATTGTTTCAATCATGTAACTTATCAGTAATTTTTTTCCTTATACCCCAATATGCAAAGATGTGTATTCATAAATTATATACATTATAACTCTCAAATTATGTTTTATACCTTATAAAACATACACAAAATATAAATTATTTAAGAATAAATGAAGATTGAAAGGAGCTCTAATGTTGTCTTCCCACCTCCCCTGGTGGGTTAGAACACGCCATTCTACAGAATGGAGAAGAGAATGAGCACTCCTTAGCTGGGCAGGGTTTTAACTACGCAGTCCTCTCAACCAGCCTGTGTGAAAGGTATTATAAATTATTACCCTATTTTTACTGTTAAGAACATCAAAAAGCGAATAACTTCTCCTAAGTCTACAGAGAGTAAGTGGCAATTTCAAAACAGTTCTGTATGAATCCCAAAATACTCTGTTTCTTCTACAAGGTAATAAGAGGAACAACATTTAAGCATCACCTAAAGAGATGATTTCTAGAGGGGACGTGAAAGGATTGAGCTTCCAGGGCCAGGTTCTGTACACAGGGGAAGTCTGAGTTCTGTAAAGCTCCGGCTAGGAATGACTGTGCTGTTCGTAAATGTTTAACTAGTCTAAGGGGAGACTGGGGGACTCCTGGTTTGTAGCATCTGCCAATCACTGAAATGTACATAATCGACCTCCATGAAATCACTGGGGCCAGCTTCACTACCACCGGACGTGGTACAGGCCACCTGGGCACAAGGATGAAAGGGGACCAGATCTGAATGAGGCATTGAAACAATGAGGCCACCTTAGCTTTGCTCACTCCCAAGTAGTAATGCTGTCACTTAGACATTGAGCTTCTTTCATAACTGAGGATGGGGTACCAAATGTACAAGTTGGAGAGAGAAAAATAGGGTGTCGGGTGTTCTTCAACTCTATTTGAGATGAGAAAAGGCTATTTGAATGTCTATTTCATGGCATTGAAACGGCATTGGGTCCACTGGGCATTCCAGAAGTGATAATGTTTGTCTCTCCTTCCTGGTTCTTCTAATTAGTCATTATACATGAAAAAGGATAAAAAAAAGAGAGGAAAAAATTATTTCTTATCTTAGGAACCACAATAGATTTCTTAAATGCCATTGCTTCTGTACAAAGAAATATACACACAAGGTATTATGTGCAAATTGATCATCTTGGAATTATTGTATTCACCATAGCACAATATTATTAAGGCCAACTTGTAAATAGTAGGTGCCCAAATAATCTCAATATCTAGGAAATGTGGCGAATAATTCTGAGAAAAAGCTACAAGTTAGTTAACTTGTTTTTCCTGATGAATGATTCTGCACGGTGCTCTTAAATGTTTATTTAATAAGTGAAATTGTTGGGAGCTATGTGTCAATACAACTCAAATGGAAAGTATAAAAATAGAACATAGAATTTATCTTCACTGAGGTATGGTGGGTCCAGATACACTCTATCCTGCTCCACGTCTAAGCACTATTCAAATCTCCCCCTACCAGTTTCAGGCCCTTGGGAGAGAAAAACATGCTCCTGGCTTTTCCAACATTTTGCAAAAAGCAAATGAAGCAGAAAATCACAGAGTTATATCTGGAGCCTCTATATGCCTGCTGGTATCACACCTCCCTGCTCTTAATAATCCATTTCATTTATAAAGAGATTTAAGCTTTTTAAAGCCTTTTGGAAAGGCATCTGTAATATAGAATGTCAGAGTTGGAAGTTGTCTCAAAAGTCATCCCACCCACGCAGCTTCCAAGCCTTGAGTGCCCTTGACATTACCTTGGTATGTGAGTCACAGTAACCATGTAGAGTGGGAAGGACACATGCTCGTTCCCCATTTTACAGGTGAATAAAACAAGGCCTCATGAAGTGTCAGTGGCAGTGCCTGGGTGAGAGACCAGGTTTCCGGTACTCCAAGGCTACTGTATAGGTCCTTCTCTCAAATCTCCATGTAGGTAGAGGAGCCTGTATCCTTTCCCCGCCCTTAGGAAAATGGCACCCAGTCCTCTAACAGCGAGAGAAGGACCCCAGAACAGTACAAAGACTCAGACGGGCATTCCCGCCCTTTCTGCCCTGTGGCCTTATCCCAAACCCCCATCACATTCCACTGCAAAACAGGAGGCTTTGGAGCCTGGCAGTTGCCCTGGCCTTGAATTCCAGCACCACTCCTTACTACTAGCCTTGTGACCTTGGGTAAGTTACTTTGCCTCCTGTGGCTCCATTCTTTCATCTACGAAATGCGGTCAATAATATCTACTTCACTGACGATCGTGAGAACCAAGTGAAATGAGAAATGTAAGTGCTTACCTCTAAGCTGGGCACATAGGAAGCATTCAATAAATGCAAGCCCCCTCTCCAGAAAAAACCTCCAGAGGGCCAGAGTCATCACCTCCAGCCTCATAGTCATTGAAAACCCTTACATTAAAGTGTGAGCAGGAAACCACACAGCTTAAATCTTCTTTTAAATGATTGGTAAATAAGTGTTTTCTAACTCCATTGTTAATATTATGATTGCAATAAAACTTGTCGCATTAATGTGTCACATTGTGCAGAGATGGGATTGCTGCCCTTCAAAAGAAACAAGGGATGTTGGCAGCGGACGAAAAAGAGGACTATTGGGATGATGTCAGTAGCTTTTTCTCCCTTTTGCCAATAAATAAAAGCTACTTTGTGTGGTTCCTCAATTATAATCTTATATTTCTTGCCATTCTCATTGAGTTCTCAGAGGGGAGCCATCCTATTGTTGACATTTAATAATGCCGAATAATAATCGAGGGCTCATTAGGCCAGAGGGGGCCAGGGAAGTGTTCAGTGTTTGCTGCCTCTGAGTAGGGTCCCATTTAAACTATTTGAGAGAGAGGAGACTCTGAGCCGTTTTTAAAACTGCCATGAGAAAGAAGAGCCACCGCCGCTGCTCAAATTGTGAATAAAAGATGGTGAAGACAGTGATAATTCTGCTTTGTGCACAGGCTAGGAAGGCTGAGGATAAGGGGAACTCTGAACTTGAGGTTATCCTTGAAGGAAGGAAAAGATTCAGAGAAGCCGAGAGAAGGTAGAGATGCATTCCATGTTGGCACTGAGTGAGGAAATGCACATCCTGCTCAGGACATGGCAGGTGGATTCAGCAAGTTGCTCTTGGGTGCTCTTTTCCAGGTTTAAATAGTTCTTCTAGTATAGAGGACAAAGGCTGAAATAAGATTTTTCTCATTTGCAAAGGTGAAGACATATTCCCCAAAGAAGTTATATATCTTCCCTCTATTCAAAGCTTTACTAAGTGGTATCCACATGTCCTAAGCTACACACTATCTGTAATCCCTCCTTCTGTACCCTTCCTCGTTCCAGGCACACTTGGGCATTGCCAACCCCTAACCTATCTATTATCTGCACGTCCTGCATCCCTGATGACAGCAAATCACATCGGGCCAGAATACTTGGGGAATTGGGGGCATGTGTTGGTATTTAGGAAGGAGAATTTCTGATAAACAGGATTTTTGGCTCAACTCAGAATTAATGAGTTCACTGATACTGAAAATCTTTCAAGAAATGATTAAGTCCACTCTTCCATCTCAATGGGCAGGCTAGTGAAGGGGACTAAACCCTTTCTTGATGATGCCCTGGGAAGCCACAGGTCCCTAGGTGTGTCATTCATTTGAGCATCAGGTCTTATCACCTCGCACTGGAGATGGAGAAAGAGAAAGAGAAATTACAGGCAACTGGATAGATTGAGAGCTGAGTCCATGACAATCACAAGAAATCAAGAGGGACTAATTGTTTTTCCTTTTTTTTAAAACTAAATTTGTGATACCAATTTATTTTCATGTGACATGTCTCTCTCTTTCGAAAGGTGGTAAAAGAAAAAAAAATAGTTAATTATGATTTTTAGAGTGTGGTTAATCAAGGCTTTGTTCTATTTTACAATCTCCTCAAAAGTTAAGACCTTAATTTTATTTTTTATGTATCCACCCTCAATATATGGCATGTACAGTAGCTGGGAGCAGATGTTACTTATTATAGTAACATAACTATATTATTATAGTAAGTAACATCTGCTCCCAGCTACTGTACATGCCATATATTGAGGGTGGATACATAAAAAATAAAATTTATCCAATATATATGAAGATGAGTTATTTTTTTAGATAAGTGAAACACCAGCTTTTATGGCCATTTTTAAAATTACAAAAATTTTAATTAAAGTTGTTTTAAATGTGTCCCTAACTCCCTGTCTTGTAGAACAAACTTCATTTAAGCTATAAAATAGTGATACCTTTAAGAGACTTCTTGGTAGGTAAGGAAAGCCTCTCTACCTTCTTTGGCCATTTAAAATATGCTAATATACTACAAAATGATAAAAAGATAGTCAAAATTATTTAAATTAAATATAATTAAATAGTTCTTAATAAAGGAACTGAAAAGATTGCATATGAATATGAAGGCCATGTATATGATGTCCATCATATTTGAAAGTGAATGGAGAGGCTATCAATGAATATACCAAAGGTATAAACCAGTGCTATTCTGGCTAACAGGCTTATGCTATACATACAGACAGTGTGTGTATATTTGTGCCATAAAGTTTCTTCTTTTAATTCCAGTCTGGCTCTTGAAAATATTCTAGATACCTTATTTTTTTCATCTATCCATCTATTGTAAGCTAAAAGAATATTAGCCAAGCCCTTTGTACATGTGCACTCTTGTGCTATGCACTGAACATATGTAAAAATGGAACCACACACACACACACACACACACATACACACACACACACGCATAGAGATCATAGTAGTTCAGAGATATAAATAAGTAAGATATTTCTGTAGCTGGTTTTCAACTTATAAACAGATTCTTGGTTGCTGAAATGGTCTTAGATTTCTAAACTTTTAAATTTATTTGAAGGCTTTGATTCATCCTCCCAAACAAGTAAGTTAACTAAAACTTGGAATTGACTATGGTCTACAGCAAGAGATCACAGGAGAGAGTATTCGCTGAAGGAAATGTAATAACAGTGTTAGAGCTTAGAGACAAAATATTTGGGGGCAGGGAGCGGTCACCAGAATCCTACCTTTCATTGTTAGGGGTTCTCACTGTCTTGTCAGGCACGGAGCATCCAAGTCATTGAGGCAGAGATAAGGAAACTGAGTGTTTAAGTCTCACTGAAGAGTGTGAAAATTATAGGAAGAGAGAATTGTACTGAAAATAGGCCAGGATGCTTATTCCCAGACACAAATGACTATGTAGTTACCTCAATCTGTTAAGAAATAATTACCATCTAGGCAAAGACACTATCATGAAGAGACAGAACACACAGTGAACCCAGCCGATTTTTGCAGAGAGGGCAGGATGAGAAAGAAGCTTAGAAGAGGGCTCAATAGAGAAGCAGCATTCACTCCGCTACGAGCTCTGTGGCATGGACCTGGGGGTCTGATTATCATGTCTCTTGAGAGAGAATCTTGCCAGGCCCTCCTTCAGAAGCTTGTCCTCTGCAATGCTGCCTTGGGAAGCTCTGAATTCAGTCACAGCCTGATGCCACGAGAGCCACAAGATTGAGAGACAATTGAGGAGCCATCTGATGATACTTTGAAAGTGTAACCTAGGCTCGTTTGCCTGACTGTGGTCACTCTGAATTGGTTCTTGGAAATTTTTCCTGGAAAAAGATGCTAGACTACACGGTTTTCAATAACTCTCTGACTGCAACCAAGGAAGTTCCTTTGCCTGTCCCAACATGCTGAGGAAATGATGAAATGAGAGAGGAGGAGTCTGGTGGCCTAATTCTCATCTTCCGTGACTCCTTTCTCAACCCCACCTCTGGGGCCGGTATGGTTGCTTCTGCCACCATTGCTCATAACTCCTGTGAGTTTATATTCCCCTCTATACACACATGGACTATAAACCATGGCATGGAGAAATTCTGTTTCCCTCTATTCAGTTGAGATATGTCTGTAGATTTGAAAAGGAATCTTTTCTATGACGTGAAGAAAACAAACCTAAAATCAAACACTCACAGAAGCAGAGAAACGAGTAAATTCTAAATTCTATGCTGCCCATCACGATAAGCTGGGGAATGTGAACACGTATTCTCAGACCTCTACACCTCACTTACAAATTAATCTTTTAAGCTATGAATCTGTATATTTATTGAAATTCTCAGATGATGCTTATGCGTCAGCCAGCACTATCCTTGGACCGATCTTGGGAACCATTCCTCTACTTTCTTGATCTTATCCAACTTAGTCTAGCCAAATTATCATTGATGTAATTTTGTTTCATGGCAGCTGGTAGCATCCATATTCTCATTGCAAAGGGGTGCATGAAACTGTAGATAAGTTATTACAAGCCAAGTCTCATTCTGGGTAAATAATAAAACCTATATTATTTCAAAACACATGTACTAATATTCTGCCCATTACTGATATAAGAAAATGATAGAATCTTAACACTGGGAGAATTTTATAGACCAAAATTTTACCTAGTGAAGAAATGTCATATACCATACCTGATTCTTGGGTATCTGGCCTCAGCATGATTATTTCAACCATTCCTAAACTTGCAATTTCAAATTCCATCCTCTCATAAATAGCTCAAATTAATAAAATATTCTTTGTTATATTGAGTCTACATATCTCTTATAATTTCCTCATATTGGTCTTGTTTCTGCCCTTTATGGAAAGATTAATTGCTATCTGGCCAATATCATTTAGTAATCATTTTATTATCTCTATATCCCTTAGCACAATTAAGGACTTACAACTATGCAAAATAAAAGGGAAATAATTCTACTAGAGTCTGAGCAGACATTACAGTTTTCACCTCAGCCCACAAACTAATTCTTCAGGGCCATTTTCATCCTCAATTTGGTAGCCATTGTGAGCCCTGGAGATAACCTCAGACCCTCTCAGGACTGGACAGAGCAGTAGCAGTGGTCTCATCAACTCTATACATCCTCCAAACAAGAATATCTTGAATAAACCCAAGATCTAACTAGTACATCTCACTAAGTAAAGTCTCACTCAGTAAGATTGCTTTTGGAGTATTACTGCTATAAAACATTATAATACATAGACTGTGTATACTCTAAATTCTTTCTAAGTATTTGGAGATGACATTTATATTGCCCCTATTCTCAACCAGAAATCCCTAGAGAGAGAAGATTTCTATAAATATCTCTTGGTCAGTCTTCACTTTGGGAACTCAGCTGTAAATATCAATGGGGACTACTATCAGCCTGTATTCAATTATTAATCACTCTCCTATTTTATACTCTCAGAACCAAGTCAGACACATTCTCTTGTAAAACAAAGAAATTTCAATTTATAGGTGTTTTTAGAGAATGGTTAACATTTCGATATGGCTGGACCATAGGGTAAGAAGAGAAACACGAGAAGAAATGACAGTGGAGAATCTGACGAGGGCTTTGTCATGGACGGTCTTGGGCTGCCATATATAGACTTCATCTTAAAAAAAAAAATGATAAGGAACCCACAGGAGAATTTTAAGTGGGAGAGGAGTTAATATTATTGAATTTTTGTTTTTAAAAGAGAACTCTTATTTATAGTATTCTGAATTGCTAAATTGTATGCATAGTATAATACCATTGTTATAAACAAACCTATATGTGTGTGTTCATATACAGTTTATACGTATAGAAAAATGAACATGTTCAAAATAAACTCATCAGTTACCACCATGGAGTAGCTTTGGGCTGATGAAAGAGGACTTTTCAACTTTATAAATATCATATGATTTAAATTTCCCCAACATGATTCTATTCACTTTTAAAATTAAAAAGAAAGCTCACTCTAGCAGCCGTGTTGATGTGCAAGACCAGAGTTAAAGAAACCAATTAAGAAACTGTTGCAATTTAATTGTCCGAATGATAGACTACAAGAGTCCAAACAGAAGCAGTAGCATCAGGGAGAGAGAGGAGGAGGTAGATTTGAGCAATATTAAGGATGAAGACATTGGCTGTGAGGAAATGAAGGAGCAAGAGGAGTTTAAAATGATTTCCACATTTCTAATTGGAGTCACTCACTCAACCAGCATAAAATTTACAGGATAAAAACCAGAATTTTTAGAAACACATACCTTCAGGTTTGGAAATGTTTAAGACATCTGTGGAGTATCCAGGCAATAATTATCTAGTTGTGGAATTAGATTTACATACCTGAAAGCTGCAAGGAAAAGCTGGGTTTGTTAGTGGCAGAGCTCAGTGTAGAATCAAGTATGCTAACCCTATCCGGTAGTTTCCTAGCAGGAGTCAGAATGAATCCCAGGTGGTCCAAATGAAGATGAGAGTAATAATAGGAGGATGGGAAAAGAACAATCCAAGGGAATGAGGCACCCGGAAACTAGCTACTGTGGGAGCTACTACTGCTTGTAAGGCCACCGGAACATGGGGAAGAAATAAAGTACTAGGACCACTGAGTGCTTAAAGGATGGAGGAGGGACACCAGCTCGAAATTTGAGTAGTGAAAGGATGCAGTGATTGACAAAGTTGGCTCAAAGCAGAGATGAAGCATGGAAGAAATACCCTGGCCTCTCTCTCCTCCATTCTCCTACCGCTATTTTCCTAACTCTCATTGACCAAACCCAACCTGAAGTGGTCAAGGGAGTTCTGGATGGCATGGTTCACAGAAGCCAGTCTCCTGGGACACAGAGGTGGGCAGAGAAATAAAGAAAAGGGGTCAAGGGAGTTCTGGATGACATGGTTCACAGAAGAGAAGCCAATCTCCTGGGACACAGAGGTGGGCAGAGAAATAAAGAAAATGAATCTGTAAGAGAACAGTCATCATCACCCTGACTCCTACTCAAGGATCTTCTCTGAGAAGTCTACAGTGGTCTGAAAGAGGGAGAACAAATTGACACATGTGAAATAACTACAAAGAAGCTAACGGTAGCTGTATTCTGTCCTGGAATTGGAAATTATTGACACTTAGGTTTCAATCCCTACTCTGCTACTTGCTGGCCATGTGGCCATGGATAATTTATCATATTTCTCTAAACTTCATCTGTAAAAAGAAGATAAAAATATTACTGAATTTATGGAATTATCATGAGAATTAAATTAGATGTTTTGTGTCAATGTTTAAACCAATGCTCGTTATAAAGCAAGCACTTAGTGAATATTAAGAGGTGAGGATGACGATGACTGTGAATCACGGTGGTCACTAATTCAGATCCTAAAGAGATCAGTATGAGATGGAATATACAAGTTTCTATGATGGTAGTACAAGCATGCTTGATTGAGGACAGAGTTGAAAACAGTGTAGTGTGAGCAGAGGACCACAGGAGAACTGATGGAGTTGGAAGGTTTACATGCTCACATGCCATCTCTGAGAGCTAGTTACAGGAAAGAGACACCTCCCACATATATATTACCTGATATCCTCCCATCAGTTGTATCTTGTGGCCATCAGCTCTCACTTCTCTGCTAAGAAATTAGTTTTGAATATGTTCATAGGCTTTTCCCTTGAGGAGCCAAGTATAATTTTACAAGCTCTAAGTAACATATTAAAAAGACAAATCTGTGGAATACAAGTTCTTTTGACTCAAGTCAGAGCAGAGAATGTAGCTCAGAGAGGCTGAACCAAGACCTAATTTTCAGAAAGACTTCCTTGACAAAAAGTGGCTCCCAGTACTCTCCAAATAACTTTAATTTCCAACAGCAAAATTCTAATCTACTCCTCGTAGTCTCATATCTCTTAATAGCTGTCTCATCTGATGTTCTAGTTGTTGCAAAAGTGTGCTCATGGTAACTTCCCCAACGGAGAAAGGGACATGTCCTCCTACTTGGCAAACGGTGAGGTGGGTCTGAATTAAGGGGCAGTAGAAGTGAAGGATGGAAGAGACGTGAACATCTCCAGCAAGAAGAGACAGGGATTAATGATTAACTAAGTGGTTGTGGGGAGCAGACAGAAGTGTAAATAACCACAGTGTTTCTGACTGATTAATGATTAACTAAGTGGATGTGGGGAGCAAAGGCAGACAGAAGTGTAAATAACCACAGTGTTTCTGACTTGAAGGCATGGGTGGGCAGAGATGCAGAGGAGGAATACAGAAAGAGTAACAGATTTAGAGTTGGGGGATTTGCTCGTAGGAAGGATGTTGGCCAAATGATTGAATTGAGTTTCATGATCCAACATCATACTTAGATGATTTTATATTGTTTGATACATAAATCTCAGAAAAGCAACCTGGGCTCCAGGTTTAAATTTGGGAATTATTGGCCCACAGGTGTTAGGTGAAACTATGCATGTGGCAATATACTCCAGAGCGTTTATGTTGATTGAAAGAAGTATTATGGAAGGAAGACATTTATGGAACAGGTTGAAGATAAAGGGCCTCCAAAAAAGATTGGGAAGAGTAACCAGAAAAGTAAAAGATAAATCAATTGAAAGAAAAGTTGTAAAATCATAGGTAATGAGCTCCCCACAATAGGAATTATTCATGCAGAAGAAAAATGTCATATTTGAACAGTTGTTGCCTCAGGCACAGGGCTGAGCCCAGTGCCTGGAGGAAATATCAATGCAGAGATACAGAAGGAAACAATGAAATCAAAAGAATCTATTTCTCACCACTTACTATTTAAGTGACCTTGGATGAGTTACATGGTCCTTTGAAGCCTCAGTTTTTCACTTTAAATGTTCTTTTCCTCACCTACTTTTAATCCATAAATAAAATTTCAAGACAGTGTGGCAAAACTTTTCTTTCAATAGGTAAATGTCTAAGTCTGCCCATTTTATAAAGCCCTAATGACTTCACACATCTGAAAATAAATTTCATTTGTTGTCATTTTTTTCAATATAGATAATGGGTATATTTTGGATATTATAGAAGAGGTTCTTGTGTTGGGAGAGGGTTGGAGAATACTTCCAAATCTAAAATTCTTATCATTGATGTATTCTGGAAGATAGACGGGAATTGAAATTAAGCTTCTTCCCCAGTAATTTGTGTAAACCATTTTTTCTCTCCTTTTGAATTTTGGGAACTCTGCCCATCTGTTTTCTGGCATTTATCCCATTTCTGTGATTTCTGAAAGATTATCAGCAGGTTATACACAAATCATAATAATTTTTATAGCAGGAAATATCTTTTCCTCCTAGGTAAAACAACAAGCTTTAATTTTCCTTTACCTAAATGCCACCAAAGGAAAGAAGCCATTTAATTATTTGTCTTTTAAAACATGTTTTTCATTGCATTTGCAAAGGTTTACAAGGAATACATCTAGGGCTTAATTGCTTGTAGCTAGGGAATATAATTATTCTTCTGGAGTCTCCAAATATTTATTGTGATTGCCTCAGCCTAGGTTTCAGGCTCACGCCACAAAGATTGAAACTAATTGAGCCCAAACCCCAAAGCTATTAAATGATAGCAGATTCATGTTGAAAAACAGGGGTGATGTCAAGCCTTTGACACTGGGGGGGAGAAGGGTTGTTAATGTATTTCTCTGTGCTGCTAGAAAAAAAAAACTGATTGACAGAATTCTTTCTTTGCCTGCTGCTAGAAAAAAAAAAACTGATTGACAGAATTCTTTCTTTGCCACATAATTATCTACTTCTTTGTTGACCCATCTGGTCCCCTTAATGGTGTGCTAATACCATCATAAAACAATCAGACTAAATTGGTCTTCTGGTGATCAATGGTTAATATGGTTTCATACAAATTATTCTTAGACTGTGAAGCCTTTCCTATTAAAACTATAAACAGAACATTACATATTGACAGGGCTTTTCCCAATATTTGGGTGTGTAGATTAAAAACCATAAAGTCTTTTGGCATCTCTTTGACAGACGGCATTTTTTACAGAGTACCATTTAAGCTCAAAGGCTCCTGGGTAACCTCTTGATTATAGCTAACATTCATTACAGATATAAAATTGGCCACCCTTAGCTATTTTTCCCCACCTGATCTCTACTTAAAACCACACAGAAGCTCTTACTATTAGAATAAAAATCTTACTCAGAAGAAATAAGTTAAAGAATTCTAAAAGAAGTCAATAGCCATGGTTGCTAAAGAAAGACAATAAAGGTAGAGCAAACCCCAGCAATTTCAGAGTTCCAGAACTCAACAGTAAAAGGGCCCTGTGTTACAAAAGAGATAACACTTCCCCATAAGAACGCCAGCTGTCCTACAGCCTGGATGGCTCTCGATTTCCACTTTCAATATCTTGATTCAGAATGCCATCTTCTACCTTACCCTGCACACAGTTCATACTGATTCCTCTTCCTAAAGCAGAGAGCTGGTCGTGTCACTCCCCTCTCTCAGCTTCTTTGATGATCTCTATTACTTATAAAGTTACAATTTCCAAGAAAGGTATTAAGGTTCTTCCATATTCTTGTTCCTACCTGCATCTGACTTATCTATTAGTGCATCCTTCATACACTCTAGCCACCCTAAAACGCTCCTCGGTCCAGGAATATAACAGCCTCTTTCATGTCTCTTCATCATGAAATTTTCTTCTGTCTCCAATTTTCTTTCCTACAGCTTCTCTTGTTCAATCCTATTCAATAACCACTTTTGAAAATAGTTTGACATTACCAAGTAAAATTTATTATATACATACCACATGACCCAACAATTCCATTCTCAGATATGTACTCAAAAATGCATATACCTGTGCACCTAAAAGCATATAAAAATGTTCATATCAGCATTATTTATAAGAGCCAAATGCTGGTGAAAACAATCAAATTTTTATCAAAAGTAGAGTGGATAAATTGTAGTATATATATCAAGAGGAATACCACTGAGCAATGAAAATTAATGAAAAGCTTCGATATGCAAAAAACACTGATCACACTTAAAAACAAAATGTTGCACAAAAGAATCCAACATAAAAGAATATACACTGTGTAATTTCATTTATATAAAGTTCAAGGAGAGGAAAAACTAGTCTGTGGAGTTAAATGTCAGGACAGCGGTTACTTTTCAGGAGAAAGAAGGAACATGGAAGAGGCAAGATTTTACTTCTACTTCAAAATACTCATCCACCTGTACACTTAAGGTATGTGCACCTTTCTATATATATGCTATACATCATAAAAAGTTTTAAGTTCCAATTTATTTTTCAAAGTCAAGATCAATTATGATCTTTTCCATAAAATCTCAGCCTGATTTTTGCTTTCAAGGCATTTAATTAGCATGCCTTGAATTTTAAGCATGATGATAACATATGACATGGGTTAGGTAATTAAAAAGAGCTTTTTTAAATGAAGCAAAAAAAAACAATGAAGAAAACTAGAAAGATGTGATAAATCCCTCATGTCAGCTTTGTTTAAATCTGGGTTTTGGTGGACTCCTCAACCTATCAATGGTACCTAATTATCCTGACCAGTTTCCTCTGCCCAGGTCAAATTCCTCTCCCTCCCACTTGCTTCTTATTCAACTGTGCAATGGTGTTTTTGTTTTTTGTGTTTTGGGGTTTTTTTGGTTTATTTATTTGGTGCAACATAGTGTATGTTTCTGAATATTAGAAAGGAATGAGCAACGCTACCTAGCAAATGAAGCATGCCCTCATTGGCCCAGGTTGTACCTTCGAAATATTTATAGGGATGTGCTTCATGAAAATCAGCTAAACTGTCTCCCAGAGCTTGACAGTGACATCCAGTCCTTGAGTTGAGTTTTCCAGGGGCACAAAGTGAAGCTGTCATCTATACTTAGCAAACCCAGACCAGCAGAAGCTCTTCCTATACCTCATCTCCTCAGAATCTGCAATACTTCTGCGGGAAAATCTGTTTCACTACCTCTAGTAATCACACATGGCCAAGATACCAGCCTCCTAGGGGCTTTTGCAAATTGCCTTAAAGCCATGTAGTCCTGCACCTCTTTCCCAGAGCAAACAGTCCTCCTAAGACTGAGTTTTTCATAAAGTCACAGAGCAATGCTAGACAGCTATGTCACTTAGCTCTCTGGCACTCAGACCTGCCTTCCCTGTCACCTGCATGCCCCCATCCCCACCCCTGCCCAACCCACATACTGGGAGCTTAGTAAGGACAAACAGCATTATTCCCCAAAGCACTTTCTGTTGTTTCCTGCCCAACTGGATGAAATATGAAATAGTGTGAAGATAATTTTCATTCCCCTGGCTCAGTTTTCAAAATGTGTGGAATGGGTCATTATCCATCTGAGCCAGAAGGACGCTTTCAGCTTTTAAATGTCCCAATTGCAATGTTTTCTTTACTCAGTTCCAACTTTAAATGAAGGAAAGAAAGAAAAAGACTTTCAAAGTTGCTCTTAGCCATGTTCCCCAAAGCCTAGAAGCATGGGTTCAGTAGCTGAGATGTGACCTTCAGAGAATTTAATCAATACATAAGAAATGTTCATTCGGGCTTTTGACAATAATGTCTTGTCTGTGGCCCTTGCTCCCTACTTCTGTGCCACAAATTCCTCACTGACTTTTATTGCTTACTCCTTTATACAGATTTAAAGCTATCCTGATGTTTCTTCTCTTGATTATTTTCCCTCAGAAGCACTATAATTTCGATTCCCACTGTTTAAACTAGGCTGGTTGTTTTGTTGTGTGTTTTCTTGTTTCTTTGTTTGTCTGCTTTGTTTCAATCTCCTCTTTTGATAGAGCCTCCTTGATTGAAATGTTACATTTCTAAGCTACTAAATCTTATATATTTAATCAATGGGAACTTGGCTACACCAGTCCTCCCTTGTTTTCATTTTTGTTGCTATTTTTGTTTTGTTTCATTTTTGATTTTTTTAAGCAGACATGGGTCTGGTCTTCCCTTCGGCAGTAAAAGCACTGGGCTTTTGTGGTTAGTCTAGCAGCTATAACAAACCAACCCCCATTTTCAATGATTTAACACACCAAAGCTTAGTTGATGGATATGTCAGTGTGTATTACAAATGGTGTGGCAGATCAGCAAGCAGTTTTCCTACAAGTAGTGATTCAGAAACCTGGGCTCTCTCTGTCTTGAGAACACACTATCTTTGGGGCACTGGAGACATCTATATCGAGACAGCGGAAGGGGAAAGAGAGAATAGAGAAGACACAATGACTTCATTAAACCAAAAACAGGCCCAGAAATTATAAGCATCCTCCTGTCCACATCCCCTTGGCATGGGAACTGGGAAATGTTATTCAAGGAGGAGTCACCGCCTCCTCATAAGAACTGGGTGAGCATGACATTTTGGTGGCTAGTCAGCCAGCTCTACCATGATGCCTGCAAGTTTCTCCTGGACTGTATAAATGACTCCCAGTATTCCCCTCTCACAACTTCATTCACCATTTAACACACTCTGGAAATTGCTAGATATCAGGCACAGTACCAGACCCTGGGGATGTAACGACATGGTCCTTGTCCCCAAGGATCTCAGGTTCAGTCTTAAATGAAATACAGAAATTTGCTCAGTAAAGGAATACATCTGAATACCTGTGCCTGGCGCTTAATTTGGTTAGGAAGACAAATATTAAACAGTTATTAATTATTAAATATATAATTACAAGTGATTAAAGAGTTGAAAATGGAAAATATGAAAGGGCATATGAAAGGAACTCAGGAACATTTGTCTTAGTTTAGAGGGAAGATTGAGAAAGCAAAGGGTAGTGGGCAGAAAAGGTTGTTATGAGAAAATAATTCTCCTCAAATTTTAGTTGACTGGTTTTCAACATTTTTTTCACTTTTCCTGAAAAAATAATTTGAATCACTGTGCCCTCAATCCCATTTTTAAGTCGACATCTGACATTTTCCATTATGTTAATATGAACAAGCCTTAACTGTCAGAATTTTCTTCCTTTTTTTCCTTACAAATTCACATTTTTTATTCAACTTTTACTATAGAATTTCAGGTGTTTTGTGCTTGAAAGCTTTTAAAATTTTTCTCACCCTATAACATATCTCTGAAAAAATGTGTTCATCTAAAGTCGAATTTAGTTTTTAAAATATTTCCTTTAAGTATAAGACTAAGTGTTAATGGTTGCTTTCTGACTTGTGATACTATCAGTATGTAATTGATAGGGGTGAAGAATAGAAAAACAGTTGCCAAGTGTCAGATTGTGGGAAATGTTTTACTCTAAAAGGGAAGCAGAAGGAATCTGAGGGGACGAAGCCATATTTCTGTAGCTTGATAGTGGGGCGGTTACACAACTGTGTATTTAGCAAAATTCATAGAGTCCAATACCAAAAAGAGTATAGTTAAAAATAAGTATATACAAATTTCGAGAGACATATCATTGATGTTGACCACTTCTTTTTGTAGCTCTCCTTTTACGCTTTCTGAATCTCCAAGGCTTGCATTTTAGCCAAGTGTTATTTTTCTCTGATGGTATTCTTCCCCCTCAGTATTATCTGTATTTTACTCAAATCACTGCTACCACCTAATTTAGATTCAGCAAATTTTGAAAAGTATTATCTTTGATGCTGCCCCGCTGAGAAATTTACTTTCCTCCTATTTGGTTGACTAGCATTTGAAAAGCAACTAAATAGTATAAGTGACAGAGGAAAATAATATTATGCCACAAAGAGGAAAAAAAAATCGAAGTATGCATAGACATTATCTTTGGGCGCCTTTTAGCAAATTGCTCTTTTAAACATTTTTAAATCCTAAGCGTTAGAGTTAGAACCCCAGATGTTTTCTTCCAAGACCCTGACATAAGCCTATTTGATCTCAATTACCCAACTTTTGTTTCCATTTCCTTTTATATACTTTAGGCTTCAGAATTTTCATAAATAAAAAAGAACTTTCTATGAATTGCCGTGCAGAGGTATGCTTGTACTGGAAAAACATAGCATGTATAGGGTGTGGTATGATCTGCAGTTTCAGGCATCCCCTGGGGGTCTTGGAACAGATCCTCCGCAGGTGAGGGGGCTCACTAACTAGATTGTATAACTGCCTGGTCAGTCAACTACTTCACCAGAGGGGCCATGCCAGCAGCCTCATCAGTCAGCTGTCGCTCCATAATCCAACTACTATCCAACTGATTTGTAAAACATTCAGTGCATAATTTTATTAACCCAAAGCTTTGGACTGACTGTGTAATGTCCATGTGGTGGCCTGGGTTCAGATCTAGCACACTTCACTGCAGAGTTATACAGAATAGTGAACACTGATTGGCCAGTATTTACCAGAGTCCAAGTCCACAGCTCTGAAGACCCTTATGGCAAGAGGAATTAGCTACGAACTATATGAAATGATTTTATGTGGTCAGTAGAGCTTTTTGCCTACCAAAGAAGTCTGATTTACTGTTCGACACTTGCAAACCAAGCATTAGAGCTTAATTCCCTTACCTTAATTACATCTCATTTTTGAATCTGTGGCTTCTGTTTGATATTTAAATAGTTCTTTGAAGGAGGGTTCCAGCCAGAAGAGGCAATCCCCAAGAGGGTGTAGTGCCCAGGTCTCAGATGGTGGGGGAGAATGCTCAATAAAGAAATAAATGGGGATAATAGGGTAAAAAGCATGTGGACATTGGAAGCTGAGAAGGGGCAGGAGAAGATAGGGGTAGTGGAGAATAAGAGGGAGGAGTAGACATAATTAAAAGCCTAAATAGGAAGAACACGACTTGAAGATAACTTTGGCAAATTCTATAGTTTATCGTTGACCCACCTTAAGGCATCGCAAAGACTTGATTCATTAAGGGGAGATTAGATACTCTTTAGTCTTTATTTTTTTGCATCAAATGCACTCTTTGTTTCAACTTAGAAACTCAGGTATGAAAAATAATGCAATTCTCAACTAAGGACATTAATGGGTTAAGCAGGACTGTGACTGTTGAGAGCCCACTCTAATGGACTGCTCTATATTAAACTTTCACTGAAAGCTTTCTCCCAGAAACAGTGTGCTTTACAACAGCCAAGTATTTCTTCTCTTCTCCCTCCACTCTTCTCAACAAGTTCCTATGTATCACTTTATTTTTCCCACAAATGACTCCAAGAGAAAAGTCTAAGAATGTCTTTCCCCTTAGAAGACCGAAAAATCAAACAAACAGCATCTCTTTTCTGCTTTTTCACTCTTGTACCAAGAACAGCTACGTATCCTCTCCTCCAACTTATCTTTTAGAGTTCATCAATCTTGGCTGCATTTCTAATAAGAACTTTTTAGAAGAGAGTACAGTGTAATATTGGTTTGCCAACTACTGCCTTCCAAATATATTGCATTGAACTATAAACCCTCAAATCTTTATTCTGTAAGTTGATATGCTTGGCTGAACATAATATAGACCCAGCAGAAATATTAAGTCATGCTGAGGTTAAATTTGGTGTCAATAAAGCTAGTTTAGACAAAACTAGAAACTTAAATATATTAGTTTCATACAGTGGGTAGCAGGGCATGGTAAGCTGTGATATGTGTAGGATAGGGGTGGGGACAGGGAGCCAGGAATGGGCAGCACCAGACATAGGGAGAGCACTGGCTGGCTTTAGAATTGCCTGTCCTCCAGGAACAGAAGACAATTTACATCATAGTCCAAAGGGACGGTGTTCATTCCAAGCTTCCCCGATGTAAATGGCATCCCATCTGCTGGACACCAGGAGTCACCAAGCAAAGCCAATGCAAAAAGTCAGGTGGGTGGCAGCCTCAGCATTTTAGGTGGTCCATTTAATTTGAAACAAGACCCCTGTCAGTGGCTGGAACTAACGGAGACAGCATCCAGCTGCCAAATTACATGGAATGTCAAGTGCTAGGTTTGTTGACCAGATCCTAGTCAATTGGGCTGGAGTTCAAGGCAAAACTCCAAATCTAGCAGAGAACTGAAGCACTAAGCATAAATAAAGACAGAAACCCATTCTAGAGATCATCCCACACAGTTTCACACAGCAGGTTAATACAGTATGGACAGACAACTTCCTAGTCCAGGGATGCCAGACTTATGAGTGCAAGACTAATTCCAGGCCTAGATGAGGTCTCTTAGGATCTCACACATGACTTGATCAAGACTGGCAAAAGAACTTGGTAGAACAGAGCCTAGTGACAGAAGGCATGGACCATGCAGATAAATGGAGCTGTTAAAGCAGGAGTGGACTCTTAATGAGGAAGGGTTGGATCTTATCTCAGCTATAAAACTTAACTCTTGTCCTTGGACATAGAATCACTTGGGAGTCTGAATGAACCAGTTTTCTGCTCAACCCAGTTAATTATGAAACTGCCAGTTACTCATCTTTTGTCCCCAGTGGACTCAAACTAGACAAAAGGCTCATATCAGTTACTTAAATATTCTGTGTTTCCACAGATGTTCAAAGAAAGTGGCAGAGCCTGGATCATGAGCCCTTTCTGAAAGGTGATAAGCAGATGGCAATAATTTGACATTCAGTGTGAAGATATTTGAGGGGACTACTGCTCTACACATGCACCCCCAAATACATCTGCTCGACTAAGCTGCCAGGATCTGCACTCCCACCATGAAAGTTTAGTCCCTTTGGAGTTATCTTCCTGGGATCTTATCCCAAAGGCAATTCCTGAGATACAGATTAACTTGGATGCTATTGAATTATCATAGCTTTTCCTCCAAACCTTAGGGACCTGGCAACGGGAGAGAATAGGAACTTGAGGTTTTAAGGACGTAGTGGTGAAAGGGAATATAAGACGTAGAGAGGTAATAAGAACGGTGCTAGGCATTCTCTGAAAAATTGAAACTATTCCATACGTGAGGATTATGAAAAAAGGGTGAAAAGATAAAGAGAGATACAGGGGTGCCCAAAACAAGGCTAGCCTGCTCCATGGTGTTCCTGGTGCCGTGAAAAGCAGATTCTACTGAATTGAGCTGAAAAACAAAAATCACATTTTGCCATGCCTCTGCTCTAAAATCCCTTGATGGCTCCCAATTGCCCACAGAATAAATTCCGAGTGTCTTAACATGTTGCATGAGGTCTTTCTCTTCCAGTGGCTGCTTAACCCTCTGCCTTCCACTCTCATCACCAGGTGGTTCTCACTTCACCCTGTAGCAACACCAAACTGCTTGAAGTTTCCTGCACCCATCATGCCAAGTCTCGTAATCTTGAATCTACTGGAACAACTAAATTCATAGAAATTAAGTACCACGAGATCATCAAGAATACACAAAAAATATGTCGAAGCAGGAGCCAACCTCTGGGCTCAAGTTCATGTTTTCACTGCTCTTCTTCCTGAGAAAAGAATAGTTTCACTGGGAAGAATTAAAAATACAGAGACCAGGGGTTCCTCGGTAACATCAAGCATTTATGAAGCATCCACAGAAAACCAAATTAAACATGCGATATGAGCATCTTCATACAACTATGAGTACATAACTGTATTCCACATTTCACATCCCTGAGTATTTTTAAACACTATAAACAAACTAAAAGGCAAATAATAAATTATAAAAATTATTACTGGATTAATAGGGTAAATCTTTGCTGATACTCAAAAAGACTTACTTAGTACAAGTTGCTACAGTGAGCTGTTTCCAGAGAAGGACCCCAGAGCAATAACGTTGGAGTTCTGAGGCTGCGCTTCCTGTTTCCAGAGAGTGGGATGCGTGTGTGTGTGAGGGAGAGACAGGGGTGAATCCATGGGTCAGGGCTGGGCTCGTATTTACTAGTTCATGAGACTAATGTATAAAATCAGAAGGGAACTTTTTTCCAGTGATAATAAATACAACGCCAGAAGAAACTGTTCAATTTTAAATGCCACCCAACACATTCTTGCCCGGGATGCAAAGTACAATCAAGATGGTGGTTTATTAATTTGTAATGAGAATCAAAACGGCTGAGAATTCAAACCATCAAGCCCTCTGCCTAACACATGTTCTCCCTGTAGGCATATAGGGAACAAATGAAGGAGTTCCTTGGGGAGAATGAAATCAAATCAATACTAGTTAGCAGCATGATTTAAATGTTTAATAACTTTGACCTAAAATAGCTAGTTGATTGGATTGAGTCTGCCTTCAAAACCACAATGTTGACTGACCGCCTAATATTTGATACTTGAACTCACATTTTAATTCACTTCCATAGGTTATTTTATAAATGCCATGATCCTTCTTCAGATATGGCAATAAATTTACTTATTCAGTCAATTTTTGACAGCCAGGTAGCCATTTTCTTTTTAACCTAAATTTTCATCTTTATATTCCACTCCATTATGTGTTCATTCCTAAACTGACTACTCAGAGTATAATTTTATTTTTGCCATTTCCAGATCCTTAGAAAATGGAAAACAAAACTCAATATTTCAAGAACTCTTAAAAACCAATGAAGAACATTTAAAACATCCCGATAGAAAAAAATGATAAAAAGAAATGTGAGGTGACAACTTAAAGATGAAAATATACCAAAGAAATTTATATATAAATAGTCATTTCCTTTAGGAGAAAGAGAAATGCAAATTTTAACTATGTCGAATTCCCTTATTTGCCCTACAAAATACACTGGCAAAGGTAAAGTAGAATAGGCACTCTGATGTATTTGCTCCATAATGCAGAGCTATAATTTCGAACCTGGTCGTGCAACGAAATGAATGCCCTGGAGAGCGTGTTACAATCCCAGTCTTTCAGGCCCTACTCCATACCAAGAGCATGCAGAATCTCTGGGAATGGATCTGGAATGCAATAGTTTAAAAAAAAACTCCCAAGGTAATTCTGAGGCCTCTAGTGTATGGACCATTTGGGGGTAACCATCCCTTAATGTCCATTATAAAATATCTAATTTGCATCCTACTTACAGTTAATAGAGTTTTTTTCAATTCAAAGTGCTGATAAAGTGATAATAAAGAGTTATATTAATAATAATAACCATACTCATATAGCCTCTGGACTGTACCAGGTGACAAGGCTGCAGTGAAATGAACCAATCCTTATTTTTTTTCATTTCAGTCCTGTTGGACTCTGTAATAGTTGCATACACACAGCCCTTGCAGGTAGGAATAAGCCCGTGTTGTTACACCAATGTCTTGAGTGATGTCGATCTGCACTCAGATTGTGCCAGCCTTCTTAGCATCTTAATGAAGCCTCTTCAGTTCTTAGGGAGCATTCTTCATAAATACGAAGAAGCAGGAATTATAGGGAATCCCTCATTTATCGGTTCTATTTTGCCTCACTGGTAAGTGGTACAGTATACATTCCCAAAAGATGCGAGGGCCAAAGCTCATGCAGGGGGCCTTTCCTGCCCACTCCAGCCTACCTGATCTGCCCCTTCCTTTGTATCACATATTCTCTGTACCACTCACCTTTGTCCTCTTACTAGTATTGTTATTCATTCACCCTTCATAGAAGGCAATTTTGCAATGATGCATATCAAGAAGTTTAAAATGATTCAGATACTTGAGTAAGTAGTTCTATTTTTAAGGATTTATCATGAGGAAACAATCAGTATTTTTATGAGGAAAGGACAATTATTGCTACATTATTTATATAACCTCTGATTATGTAAAAGGGTATATAATGTTTATGTAAAAGGATATTTATCGCAACATTATTTATAATACTGCTGAATTTAGAAACACTCTAAATATTCAACCATTGGTTAATGGTTAAAATCACAACAGTTAGATGCTAAAAAACTGTGAAGACATTACAATGCATGTTTTTGATTTATAAGATAGAGGAAATATTCACAATAAAGTTTTAGGTATAAAAACTTTGCAATTCAATATAATTTTAATTTTGTTTAAAAAAGCTGCATATATGTGTTTTACAAATGACCAAACACTGAACAGTCTGGGTGGTAGAATTAAGGTAATTTTCATTTTATCCCTTTTTTCTCAGATTTCCCACAGCTAGCATGTTACTTTTCCCACTTAAAAATATTTTAATTTTCATCTCAAAGTAATAAACATAATAAATAAAAAATAACTGTCTCCTGTATTAACCCACACTTACTCCAACCTTGCTCCCCAGAGGCAATCACTAGCATTCTTTAAGTTGTTTTCTTCTCACAGTTACCTTTATATTGCTGAATAATACTCATATCACAGCATTCATTGTTTACTAATTTTAAATATTATCTTTGCTTTACTGGAGGTCAATTTAGATCTCATATGCAATACACCTCCTCTTATTCCATCCTCATAATATAGTTATTTCATTTTCAATTAACTTATGAGTATTTCTATTATTATAATTTTTATTCACTGCAGAGTCAAAAAGATATTAATATATTACATTCCCTTTGTTATATCATATTTTCTTTCATAACTGCAAGTTCCTTGTTGTCTTTTTACCTTCTTCTTCCAGTGTCTTTCATATAATAATATTTTTAGTTTCCTGACAAATATTTTATCAAGGCGACCTATCAGGCCCCATTTGTCAGAGAGATGTCTCTCCCAGAGCCGTTGTCCTTCTGCTCTAATCTGGGTGGTTGATCTCCAGGCCTGCTCACTGACATCATCATTAGATGCTGTTTCCTAAATCCCAGGTAATCTTCTTGCTTGAATAACTTCCTCATTTTGTTTAGTTCATACTATGTTCCAAAGCGAGGGTTTATAAGAGATAAATGCTCTGAATTCTTATGGTATACAATGTCTTTATTACGCTTTTGTAATTGACAGTTTGATTGTTTCTTTTTTTTTTCTTTTTCTTTTTTTTTTTTTTGTTTTTTGTTTTTGAGTTACTAAGTGCATACAGATTTAGGATTTTTATGTTTTCCTGTTGAATTAAGCATTTCATTATGAAATATTTCACTCTTTATACTTAGTAATGCTTCTTAAAGTTTATTTTTCCCAGTACAAATATAGCTATACTCAGTTTTCATTTAGTCAGTGTTTATATGGAAAATTTTTTATCATTCTTTTAGTATTGGCTTTTGGGTTTATTTTATTCAACGTGCATCTCTTTTGAGCAGATTTGAGTTTTTTTTTAATCTAGCCTGATATTTTTCTCTTAAATGGAGTAATTTATTTACATTTAATAAAATTACTAATATAGCTGGCTTTAAATCTACATATCTATTTTTTAAAATTTCTTTTGTTTGTTCTTTGTTCTTTTTCCTTTTTTATTTTTTAAATGAACAAGTTTTTTTTTTTATTATATTTTCCCCTCTACTTTCTACTTAAATATGCCTAATTGTTCTTTTAGTAGTTCACTAAAAGTTACAACATATCCCCTTGATTTATTAGCACCTACTAACCTATAGAAACTTTTCATAAGTTATAATAATGGTACATAGGCCACATTGTCTAGGTTGTAACCAAACAGACAATGCAAGATCTTTAAAATATTTTAACTCCATTTACATTCCAGACTTGCATTGTTTCTTTTTCTTAGAGTTTTATGAACGTCATTGGCCTTACCAGTGCTCTTCATTCTGTCTTATGTCATAAAACTTCCAGATGAGATCATTTTATTTTTAGTATTTCTTTCAATATGAGTCTACTGGCCACAAATTCATTTTTGATTGTCTGGGAAAATGTCTTTATGTATTTTTATTTTTAAATGATATTTTTAATAGATATAGAATTCTAGGTTATTGGTCATTTTTCTTCAGCACTTTAAAAATAACTTTAAATGTGTCATTATGTAGTCTTCATTTCTATTGGAAATACAGCTGTCAATCTTGTTATCTTTGTACTTGAAATTAAAGTGACTTTTTCCCCTCTGGCTATCTTTAGGATTTTAGGTTTCATTTTGGTTATTAGCAATTAAATAACAATATCTATGGGTATTTTTAAAATTTATCCTGCTTGAGGTTCATGGATATTCTGTTATACGTAGCTCGATTTTTTTTTTTTTTGAGGTGTGAATTTTCTCAAATAATATTTCTTCGAATGTTGCTTTTTCTCATTCTCTTCCTCCTTTCCTTCTGGAAACTTAATCCTCTGTATATTTTCAATAGATCCCTATCTCTCTTACTTTTTTGTCTATAATTTCCATCAGTTTTTTCCTTTTTACTGACCTTTCTTCCAATTTACTAATCTCTTAATTGTACCCCATCTGCTGTTAAACCAATTTATTGGAATTCTAACATCAGTTATTAAAATTTTCCCTTCCAGTATTTCAATTCTGATCCTTTGTTAAAAAATAATTTAAGTCAGATGAAATCAAGATCTATTTAATTAGATATATTACTACAGTTATTTTAAAGACTGTATCTGATAACTCTAACAGCTAGGTCACTTGTGGGTCTGCTTCTATTGTCTATGTCTTCCCTTGTAGTTGTTTTTATATGCCTGCTAATCACTGATTGAATCCTGTTTATTTATAAAAATTTATAGAAGCTATGGATAAGTTTGTCTTCCTCCAACTAGGACTCACTTTATCTTCTGGCAGCAGTAGGGGTGTATGTTATTTCAGTCTAATCTGGTATTGACATAGCTTGACTCTGAGCTACACCTTGTAAGTCTGTGTCTAATTCTGGAATATCTTTAATTCAAGCATATATCCACCTCAGAGACTAGATAGTTTCCTGCAGCTTCTCATTTATGAAGGATTATATATTTCAATTTTTATCTTCCAGAGCATCATGAAAATGCTAAACCCTCTACACTATTTTGGACTCTCTGCTCCCTGGATATTGAGACTCGTTAGAACACATGAATTTTATCTCCCACAGATCAATGGATATATACTTAAGTGGAATCTGAAAAGCTTTATGAGATTTATATAAGATAACTAGACTAGAAAGAGGTAGCTATTTCAAATGATGAAGAGCAGTATAAGCTAAAGATACAGAGACCAGAGACCAGAATGCAAGCAGAGGTTTCTAAGGATGATAATTAAGCAGTCTAATTAGAATGAAGTGTGTTCTCAAGAGGAATACTGGCGACAAAATTCTAGAAAGATGAATTGGTATCAGTCTGTATAAGGTTTTCAAATCGAGAGTGACACATTTGAATTCTATTTGAGAGGCAATAAAAAAACTATGAGAGTTTTATAATAGGTGAATGAGATTGTAAAAGCAATAATTTGGAAAAATAATTTCAATAAACCTGAAAAAGAAGTTATGCATTAAACAGCTGAAAGGGAAGAATTTATCAAAAGAAGTTATGCATTAAATTTTTTTAAGCAGGAAGGAAAATTATAATATTTTCAATGGGCAAAGAGAAGCCAATGGATAGTTTGGGAAATGTTACATCAACCAGAGTTAGATAACATTTGGGTAGACTAAGGAAGTTCTAGAACACAAAAAAAGTAATTCAATTTATGCCTCAATTTGTGGATAGTAATTGTTTCCTATTTGTTCTAGGGTGCCCTTAGAACAGAATCTCAGCCTAAGCTAAGGTCTTCAGAATCTAGCTCTGTTTCTCTAATATACTCTGGCACTGTATAAGTGTATAGATATCTGATCATGTGCTATGAAGAGGGAGTTAATGATGATATTTATTTGTCCCTTCTATTGGGGGAAAAATAGCCAACTGTTCATAAAACTCAGCTATTTCATGTGAATCAATCAATAGTAAAAGAAGACATTACAATGTTATTCTATCATTTGAAAATTATCTTTTCTCAATTTATCAAAGTCCAGACTGCTGTGGTTTTGTATTTCAACACTAGCACATAGGGGTATCTGTCCAGGATGGGGATGTATACTCATGTCATTTGTTAATAGTTGTGTGTTTAAGTGCTACCAGCAGGATGGAAGCAGGCATAACACAAGGCCTGCTACAGAACAGGGGGACCTGAAGAGCTATTCCAATCACAGCATGGTACTGCTGACAATTGATGATGACTTGCAATCAAACTCTCTCATTAAGAATACTTGTGAGGAAAGAGATGCATTCATATAAAAACAGAGACCAACCCTCTTCCTGACCCTCCTCTCTTCCCTCCTCTCGAGCCCCCCAAATCCATAAATATTCCAATTTAAAGTATACAGACATAGAAATTGGCTCTAGTATTAGTTTCAACTTTATATTTGAAATTACAGCAAATTTACCTGGTGATGTCGACCTCTTTCTGTGATCAATAAATGGAACCTGCAGTTTACTCTCTTTGTAGCAATCCAACAGCCACATACAGAGCCAGTTTTATCTTTCAGCCCTATCTGCTTTGATAAATTCTTCCCTTTCAGCTGGTTATGCCATTCTCTTCCTATTGACTGGAAACAGTGAAGAGGGTTACTCCATCTTTCAGTGGTGAAGCATTAGTGCTCATATTTTGTCAGGATAGTAATTTGGGATACAAGAAGCCTTGTTTTGTACATTCGAGCCATTACTACTAATTGTTCAATTAATATGCTATTGCCGATGAATAAAAATAATGGGTTTGCCTTCTTTTTCAAAATATCCCCTTAAGCACAATTACATTGCAATATCTGTGCAAAGGCGGTCCACAAGCATCCTCAGGTAATCGTCACTAGAGAAGGCTCCATATGCTAATGAATTCTATTACTGAGAGACAGACATCCCTGAAAGACTTCTCTGAGGCACACTGATATATCAAATGAATGATAGGCCCTGCCTCATCACAAGAAGAACTGGAAATCTCCAAGTGCTACATCGTCATTTTCAGCTCATTTAAGGCATTGGCATTTTGCCATTATCATTTGGTTCCCTGTTACCACTGTGCCCTCATAGTGCCTCCCACCCACAGACTTCAGTGTCACCAACACTGAACCACAGATGACATGAATGAAGGTACAGATTATAGGTGTGACCAGAGAGAACAATGCTTATATTTGTATCGAGCTCTCACTCTGTGTTAGACACTCTCCTAGGCACTCTGAGTAGAAAACATTTCTATCCAAAAGACTCTAAGCCTAGTAACTCTTCCACTATGCCATGCTACAGAAAGGGTTAAGGATCCCTAATTAACCCTCTGGGAAACAAATTTGCTCAAGGATCTGCTCCTAGGATATTGTACCCTCCTTTCCTCTTCTCCCAGACAGACTCTCAATAGCACCCAATATAACCCCAATAATACATTGCTAATCACTCTATATGTTTAGAAAATATTCCATTTTAACAGATTATGTGTTTCTAAGACCACAAAGACTAGCCTACAAGTCTTTCCAATCCTTTCAGTACATTGCACAGTGCTGTGTGCATACCTTGTGTGCATATTTTGACCAATATTTTTCTAATATGGCTATGAAACCAAATCATTAGGTGAACTGGTTAAAAGATACAGATTGCCAGGACACATTCCATATACTCTGAATTCCGTAAGACTCTGGGGATGAGAACCTAGAATTGCTATTGATTTTAAATATCCCAGGTGATTGTTGAGACCCTGGGCAATGGCCAGAGAACCACTAATATCTGGATAAATGTTTCTTCTCACTCCCTCTCTATCATAAAATTCCTGACCTGTGTCCCATTTGCTGCTAATAATTTAATCAAAGCTTTGATGATATGAAAATATATAATTATATTAATTTTAATCATAACCACAATCTTTTACATATATGTACAGATGCATATTCATTGGGTTAATCTGTTTTCTAGTCCTGGGACCAGATGACAAGGCCTTGGAAAATTAAACTAATTAACTTCTTTCAGTCCTTTTGGACTCTGCCCCAATTGTATAAACACAGCTTTTGTAAGCAGAAACAAACACCAGTTAGTTACACCGAAATCTTGTGTGGTATTAATCTGCTCAGAAATTGTGGCAGCAGTTAGCATCTTAATTAACCTGCTTCATTTCTCTGGGAATATTCCATACAAGAAATGCAAAGCAGCAGAAATTGTGCAGGCAGAGTCTCCTCGATACTTGGTTTTATTTGGCATTACTGGTGAATGGTACTGAGTGAAAGCCAATATCAGTTTTCCCGTAACACTTGGCCTGCCCACTTGAATCCCCAAAATCTGCTTCCCTCTGTATTCTGTAAAATAGATTCTCAGTACCACCTGATAGGGCCCCAATAATGCCTCGCTTCTTAGTGATGCTGTTCACTCCATGTATTTGAAATATGTTTTCTTCTCCAGATCGTAGGCTTCTAGATAATAAAGAGTAGTCTCCAAGTCTTTTAAGTCCTCCCAGTGCATGGCATACTGTTGTATGCGCAATTACTTTATCATGATTTAAGCGTGATTTCACTGCCTATGCTTACTAATGCTCACTGACTTCATTAAAAGTAAACTCTTCTTTACCAATAACTTGCATTGCCCAGAAGACTTCATTTGAAAAGTACTTTGTGTTTCGTCAATAGGAATTTTCTGGTTATGAAAAAGGAGTTTGGGAGTATAATTACTAAAAGATTCTGCTACCTGATATTCAAGATACTGAAGTATGAATATTACACATTCCATATTTTCAGTCCATATCTAAATGTAATCTCAGCTCTAGTCTCTCTTGCCTGAAAATAATTATAACCTATACCTGTTTGGTATGTTAAATTCAACTAACATAGCTTTTGGGGGGAGGGGGTGGGGAGGGGCAATGCTCATGCTCCTCAAAGTGTGATCTCGGAACCAGCAACATCAGCATTATCTGGGAACTTATTAGAAATGCAAAATTTCCCCACCCAACAATGTGCTTTAACAAACCTTCCAGGTGAGTCTGATGCACCCAGAGTTTGAGAACCACTATTCTAGATAATAACTATTATATCCTTTTCTGTATCGGGCACTATATTAAACATTTTAAGTCAATTCCATTTATAAATTGTTATATTGGTTGATGCCAAGTGGTAATTTCTATTTGGCCAGATCCTTTACTGTCTAATCAATCTGGCCATCAGATCTACAAAATTGAATTGATCGTCTAATTCTTGAGAATAGACCAGACCATCAACTTGCACTGGCCAATATGACTGACCCTATAACATTCATTCATAAATAATTTACATCATGAAACAGGAAACTGGACTGCAAATAAAAGTCTTCATTCTCAAATAATGCATAGGGTCAATTTTAAAAGATAATTCCAGCTGCACATTGTACACCTTGAAAAAGTTCAACTCAATAATATTCACAAATATTCTGTTAAGAGCCCCAGAGCATTTCAGAGCTTTGCAGTGATTCACTCATTCGCTCTATATTTACATCTCTTTTCATTTGCTCTTCTTAGAGATGCAATGTAAGGTGTAATGATAACATGACTGACCTCCTAACAATCATTCTAGGAACTGCATATCCAAAGGAGTGTTCATGCCTTCAGCCTTTCAAATGGCTCTTTGGAAGCCTGGCCCCTCATTCACGTGTTCCCACAGTGTTTAAATTCCAGCTATCTGAGATCTAGTCTAGAAGAGGTTTTTTGCTTCCCAAAATGCACAGGTGTGAATAACCCACCAGTACACCAATTCTTACATTTGAGTGCATTTAAAAAATAATAATATCCATTTAATTATCACAATCCATGTGTGGTAAGTAAGATTAATGATAGCACTTGGGCATTACAGCTTTTCTGATCAAAATGTGACTGATTCTGTCTCATGCTTTGAAATCTGGACCTGAAGTTCATTCGGCCATCAGTGGGGCCATGTACAGCTTCTATTAAAGATGACTCTTGGATTTCTAAGTTTCAGTACACAGGCTAAAATATACAGGTATTCATTATTTTTAACAAATCTTTATTGAGCTTCAACACTGAATGTGATGCTGAGCTACAAACAACAATCAAAAAAGACATATACCTCTGATAGAACTTATATTAGTTTTAGTAACACTTTTATCATTTCAAGTTTCAGGTAGCCTACGACTGCTGACATATTTTAGTGATTAATGGTGAAATTGCAATTGTGCAATTGTAATCATCCCCCTTTAACTTAAACAAAAATAGTTACACCTCAGTCCCCTTTGTATCAAGTCATTTTATATAGGTATACTCAAGCAGATTGTCAGCCTGGATGTCAAGGTAGCAGAAAAGGATAGCAAGGTCCATACATACTGAGGTATCAAGCTAACCAATATCACGCTAAGTTGCAACATAATCAAAAGGGATTAATACAAATGCTACCAATATTATCTAAATACTTTAGCTATTTTAATTAATTTAAGCCTCATTACAACCCTAAGAGATGTGTTTTTATGATGCTATTTTAGATGGGGAAACTGAGGCACAGAGCGATGAAGTAACTTGCGAAGGTCACATAATTAGATGGAGCAGAGCCAGGCTTCTAATCGAGGCAGTCTGACTCCAGAGTTAGTGTTCTTAACTGTTAAACAAGCCACACTCTATTTCCTTAATGAAACGACAATATAATATAATATGAACATAAATAAAACATTCATAACTAGAAGAGCTTTATTACTGTGTCTGCAATTAAATTTGGCAAAATCCTTCCTCACTTAGGGAACTGACAACAACAATTGACAATCCACAGGCCAAGGAGAGCTCGGTGTGGCTATGCCTTTGATTTTACTGTCCTCGTCCCACTGACCTGTTCTCTTCAACTGCTTTAACCTATAATAACTCCCATAATCTTGACGCCTACTTCCCTGACGAATTAGCTGTCACAACTTTGAACCCACTGTCTCTGTATCTTTCTGTTGTCTTGTGTTGGGGGCTTCAAAATAAGTCTTCTTGTACTTCATTTTCCAACGTGATACTCCCACCTTACACACTATCTCCAGGACTTTTCTTTCATTCTACAACTCTTTCCATTTGAGTTCAGTGTAGCAGAAGCTATCTTTTTTACCTCTAGGTAACCCCGTCCTTCTAAAAGAAAAGGCTTGTCCACTGGGAACTGTATTAATAAGATCAGCCTCCTAGGAAACAAATTCTCTGTGTCTATTGTCTCTGGTTTCTGGACAGAGGAAAAGTGAATTTCTGCACCACAAATTATCTCAAATTCTTAATCAAGAGCAAAGAGAAATAGTATAATCATCTCAACCTTTCTAAACATTAATATTCATGAATTTGATATAATGCAATATTTTATCAAATATTATATGTGCCATTGTACAATATTACCATGGGAACTATCTTGCAGAGATCTTCATGGCTTGCTGCCTTATTTTCATCAGCTCTCTGTTCAAATGCACTTATTCAGAGATGACTTCCTTGTATAAAATAAGACACATCCCACTCCAGTCATGGTCTAGAGCCCTCATTCTTGTTTTACTTTTCTTCATAGAATATATCACCATTTGAATGTTTTTGTTTGTTTATCATGTGTCTTCAGTTCCTTGAGGATAGGGAAATTGTCATTTTCATTTAGTTCCTCAGTATCTAGAAAAAAGCTTGGAACATAGTCATTGTTCGATCTATATTTATTTTTAAATGAAATAAAGAAGGTATTGTTCTTATCTTTAACAAGGTTAAAAAGCTCAACAAAAGTAAGCTTTAAAAATGTATTTACTGAGTGCTTCTTATGTCCTAACATTCATCTGCTAAGGGTGTAGAAGGTAGAAACATGAAAGTTCCTTAAGTCAATTTCCACTAATTTATCAAGTTAAACCACTTGACTAATGTATAAGTCTTATAGAACTTCAGAAATGGGACTAAAATTGGTCAAGAAAGCTGTCTTAATAATAGGTAAGATTTGAATTACATCTGAAGGACGGATAAATGGATAGATTGAGAGGAATTTGGGAGTGAATTCTCATGTCGGAATCAATATCATGGCTCTTGCCTACAAACACTCACTCACACTCATACACTTTCTGTGTAGCTAGTGAGATGACCTCTCTTATTCAGAATGATTGGGGGGAAAGAGAGAGCTATATTTCTAAGGTTTACATTCTTTGAAATATGATTCCAAACAGGAGAGTTGGTTTTGTGCTGAACTTCCTGTCCTACAATAAAGATGTCTTTAGAAAACATGCACTTTAACTTTTAAAAATATCTTGAACAAGAAGGCTCTTTAAGGATTCTTTAAGACAACTCAGAGGTGAGAATAGCAACTCCCATGTAGGAATCATGACCCAGGAAAAGGACACTGATGTTAAAGTTGAGACACCTCAGATCTTATTCTAACTCTTTAGGTGCTCAGACATACACAATCCACTACTCTTTACTAGCCCCCATATCTATCTCTTTCTCTCTCTCTCTTCCTCCCCATCCCTCCCTCTCTCCCTCCTTTTCCTTCTTTCTCTCACACATACAGTGATTAATAAAATAATTTGAGTTACACACTCAATAGCATGTAACTTATCCAGCATATTTAAGACTGACTGAATTAGGTCTTCTGCAAGAGACAGAAACAATGTAATTTTGGATTCGAATTTTATATGCTGAAAATATACCATCTACTTCCTGTTCTGATCTAACCCCACTCTCTTTCCAGAACAATCTCAATCTCCACAGTTCTGTACTATGCGGTCCTTAGAATTCAACGCCAAAGTGAATAATACTAGCTTCTTGAATTGCTTTTTTGCTAAATGAGAATAATAACCATACTTATAATACAATTATATAAATAAAAGGAGATTAATATAGCATCGTTGACCTTACAGTAGGTTATGGACAACAGAAATCACTAGCTCAGCACTTTCATTTTACAGAGAGGAAATTGAGAACCAAAGGGGTCCAGTGACTTTCTCAAAGATCACTAAGCTAGAAAGTGACAGAGACAGGATCATGACCTAAGTCTTTAGATGCCTAAAAAGGAGTTCTTTTCTTTTTTTCTTCCTTTCTTTTTTTTTTTTCCATTTAAAAGTACTCAATCAAATGTGGGCAGGAATAATTTGACAAAGTAATTTTACATAAATTCACAGCATAATTATAGCTCGGTTTCATTTTATAAACTAGATATTATAGTGAAGCCACAGAAAATGATCTCATTCTCAACCAATGTTGTCCAAAGTGTATAAAGCAGAATACAATCTTCATGGAGAATAGATGTCATTCAAAAACAACAATAGAGACTTCTGACTAGGATATAGAAAGTTAGGAAGAATATTATTCCCAGCATAACAAAAAGAAAGAGACACTTAATTTACAAAATCATGAATTTCCTTGAGCCCATCAGAGAGCTTGGGTTGCTGGGCAACCAATTACCCTAAATATTAGGAGAGTCAGGCACTAGTTTTCCTTCAGCAGAGCATACAAGGAAGACAGGACCACCATACATTTGAATACAAAAAAATTGACTAAAATTTTCAATGAATTTCTAGATGCTGAATGTAGCATAGTGTGAGGATATAGAAACCCTGGTTTGGGGGAGCTGCAAACACAAAGTGAGTTGTCATTCACTTTCAGGCTTTTCTTCACAGACCTCCACTGGTGGCTCATGAAAAAAAATGGAGACAAGGTAGGAAACCAGAGGAAATCTTATCAGTGTGAGCCTCAGGGAAGGGAGCAACCACTGCTATAGGAAAGGCAGAAAAGTCCTACTTTCAGCCCTTTCCTCTCAGAAACAAAAGCTTTAAGCTGCTAAGAGAAAGACATGAAACACTGTGACCCCAGGACACAGCCAAAGACCCTTTGAATTGCAGGTGAAGAACAAGAGAAAGAATGGGAGACAGGTAAGAAACCATCTTGGGTTCAGACCATTGGTGTTCTACTTGGGCAATATCACTGAGATCATCAGGCTAAGCATTTATTTCCTGTTTTGATCCAACCCCACTCTCTTTCAAGAACAATCTCAAGTGCCACAATTCAATCATATGCTGTACTTAGAATTCAATGCCAAAGTCTATAATACTAGTTTCTTGAATTTGTTAAATGAGAATAATAATTAATAATAATAATACCTGTAATACAATTATGAGTATCACTGAGAGAGGGCTACTCCTGAGATCCAGACACAGGGCCTGATTGAGGCTGAAGCTGGACCAGAATAACCAAGAAGGCCCCTGACCACCAGGCTAAGCAAGTATGAAATAACAACCAAGAGATGTCTCCTATCAGAGGAAGGTCAGGAACAAATAGAGAGTTTTTCTATGAGGGAAAAGCACATGGGAGGTCTGATGTTGAGGGTTCATTGGGAACACTGAGAAAAAATTTTCAGCAAACAAGACTCCACTCTAAGTAGAAAGTAAAGACTGGGAAATCTGAAGTCACTGGTACATCGAAGGTAAGCATAGCAAAAACAGATTCTAAATCCAACTCAACTACTGACTAAATTTAGTCCATATCCCATCTCTTCAGCCTAGCAGAAGAGATGTGCCAGAAGGCATACATAGTCTTACCTCAGTCTCCATCGTTATGCACAAAATATCTAGCATTTGCTCAAAAATAACGAGACATGCAATACACACACACACACACACACACACACACACACACATACACACACACGTGTGCAGGCGCGCTTGCAGCCAGCCCACTACCAAGAGAAAATACAATCAAAAGAGTCTCTCACAAATGATCCCAATGTTGGAACTATCAGACATGGAATTTGGAAAAACAATTAATTATTATTAATATGGTAGTGGAAAAGATGGATGACATATATAAACAAATGAGAAATTTTAACAGAGATGGAAACTATAAAAAAGAATAAAATAAAAATGTTAGGATGAAAATATGGTAGCAAACATTAAGAATGCTTGCCACAGGCTCTTCAGCAGACTCAATACATCTTAGGAAAGGATCAGTAAACATGAAAATAGTCCAATAAGTTACAAACTAAAAAAGAAAGAGGAAATAGAGCATGGGGTAAAAACAGAATATAGTTATCTAAGTGCTGAGGGGCAATACCAAACACACATATAATTGGAAGTCCACAAGAAGAAGAGAAAGAAAATGAAGAAGAAACATTTCAAGGAATTGTGGCCAACCGTTTTTCTAGACTCTCAGAGAACTACAAATCATATAAATAACAAACCAAAACTTAAAATGCTTTATATTCAAACTACTAAAACCCAAAGATAAAACAAATCTTTTTGAAGGCAATCAGACAATTAAAGACACAAAAGAAGAAATAAATATAATATAGCAGACTTTTGTCAAAATCTATGCAAGCTGTAAGACAACGTGTCTTCTCTAAAGTACTGAAAGAATTTCAAACTCAGTGAAAATATCTTCCAAAAATGAATAAACTTTCTTTAGAAAAATAAAAATTTAGATAATTCATTACCATGAGACCTACACTACAGAGACAGAGATCCCTAAAAAAAGTGAAATCATTATAAATATTTCAAAAGCAAGTAAATATAAAATACCTGTTTTTCTTATTTTTCGTCACTCTGAGAGATAATTAAGAAGGGAAAATAATAGCAATGTATTTTAGGTAAACAGAATATGTTAAAATGAAGTATATGACAATAGCAAAAATTAAGAAAGTGAGTAATTGGAAGAAAAATAATTTAAGATTATTACACTGGATTTGAAGTGGTATAGTATTATTTGAAGATATGGTGTAATTAATTAAAGATGTATGCTATATGCCCCAGGGAAACCGCTAAAAAAATTTTTGAAACAGGTTTAAATAAAAAGTCTAATATTGAAGATAAGAGATTTATTTAAAAAAATAATTCATCTAAAATTAGGCAGAAAAAAAGAAAAGGACACCCTCCCAAAAAAGGCAGAATAAAACAAATAGAAAACAATTAGCAAGGTGATCTATCATGCATGTCAATAATAACTTTAAATGTTGAAACATAGTTAAAAGACAGAATGAATAAAAAGGCAGCACAAGACTATAGTCTACATAGTCTACATAGTCTACTATAGTCTACAAGAAACTAACTTAATTTATAAAGACATATATAGTTTGTAAATAAAGACATGGACATATCTATATATACACATATGAATATAAATACATATATTAGAGTTAATATGGTACATATATACCTATATATACATATATACACATATATACCAGGTTAACTCTCATTGCAACACACATACCAATTAAATACTATTGTCTTTATTAATTTTAAAGTAAATTTGTAAAACACCTATCCTTGGAAGCCCAGAACAAACATAACTTCTGTGAACACTTCTGTAAACGCTAATTAAATTTTATGTCTCCCTCCTCTGTACTCTTATGACACCTAATTTGAACCTTCATCATAGTTCTTATGACTCCTTTGTGTAAGGTGGGAATCTATAACTAATTCTAGCCAATGAATTGTGAGCCGAAATAATGTGTGTCCCTTCTGGCTCTGAGCACTTAATTGCTAAGGCAAGTTAAAGGCCAAAGCCCTTTCCTTCCCTCTGACATAGCAACAACCAATATTCAAGATGATCACAGCTCTGTATTCCTGGGTTTCAGAAAGAAATATAGGGAAGAAACTATAGTGAACCAAAATGTATAGGTGACATGAATAAAAATAAGTTTTGATGTTTAAATCAGGGATCAGAAAACTACGACCGATATCAGGTCAATTGTCTGTTTTTATAAATACAATTTTGTTGAAATGCAGCCACGTCCATTCTTTTATATATTGTCTACAGGTGCTTCATGCTACATTGGCAGAGTTGAACAGTTGTGATAAAACTGTATGGCCTGCAAAGCAGGATATATTTACCAGCTAGCCCTTTCTAGCAGGGCTAGGACTAGGGTGAGGTAAGGCCCTTGGGGTGCAAAATTTAAGAAAACACAATATCAGGGTCATGCAAATACTAACTCTGCACTCATACTTGGTAACTGGAATTGCCAATTTCAAAGTGGTAAAAAAATTTAAGGACATGGAAGCAACCGAAGTGTCCTATGATAGAGTAAGGACATGGAAGCAACCAAAGTGTCCTATGATAGGAGATTGGATAAAGAAGCTGTGGAATATTACTCAGTCATAAGAAGAGATGACATACTGCCATTTGCAACGACATGGATAGACCTTGAGATAATCATGCTAAGCAAAATAAGCCAGACAGAAAAGTTGAAAATCACATGATATCACTTATATCTGGGATATAAACCTAAAAGCAACAAATGAACAGGATAAACAGAGACTCATGGACATTTACGATAGAATAGAGATACCAGAGGGAGGGGGGAGGTAGATGGGGTAGAGGGAGTCAAATATGTGGTAATAGAAAGAAATCTAACTATGGGAGGTGAACACACAGTGTAAATATATATATGCCTTATGTTAAAGTATACAGCTGAAACTTATTGGATTTCATTAACCAGTGTCACCATAAAAAAAAATAATAATAATTAATTATTTTAAAATTTTAACTTTGGGTGGTAAAGACACAATGCAATATACATATGACGTTTTATTAAATTGTACACTCGAAACCTATATAATTTATTAAGCAATGTTATACCAATACATTTAATTAAGAAATAAAAAATAAAAAAACATTTCAAAGCAATACTTAGATTCAGAAATGAATGAGGGATCGTACATACCATATTTAGAATTATATGGGTCACGGAAATAAAATCATGGTAAAAATGTTCTATTTTAATTTCTATATGCAATTCGCCACCCTGACTTATGTCATGATTTTCACTATATTTAAAGCAATATCTAAGCTTATAGAATTATGTAAAGAATCAGTATCATGCTTCATGCACATTATAGCTAAACCTACTTTAAAACAACTTTAAAATATAAATTGTTCAATATCGTAAAGTGTTCTTTTTCCTTCATGTGTAACCATCAAAGATATTGTGTTGTTACTTGAGTACTTCTAGATCTATAGATTAGAACATAAAGAGAAGAAAATGGACACTTGGCACTCCTGGGAAATGATGGTTCATTATGCAAGAATGTATCGTATTCATGCTGTCTGAGAGGAAAGATTTGACAAATTAATTTGTCTTTCCTCATACTTAAGTGCCTCTGCTCAAATCCTTCCTGCATGCCAAAACAGAATCCGTCTATGACACCAGCCAGATCACAACCAACAAACCTTCAAATAATCCTTTATAATCGCCTTTTGTTTTGAAGATAACTTGCAAAAGATGTGGAGAAACTTTCCCCCTGGGGCCTGAACTATAATAGTCAAATCATAGATATTTAGAATTAAAGGTCATGCTGGATCTTGAATGATAAAGGTAATGAAGTGTTTAATTTTTTTATTTGCATGTGTGTTTGTAATTTGTGGAGCTCTCTTAAGGACATGACCCACAGCAGGTGCCTCTCTTGCCTGAGTTCAAGGACTGTACCAGAAGAAGAGATTGGTGTGAATAAGGAACAGAGAGGCTTACCAGTAAAAATCGCTAGCCTTCCATGGAGTAGTCACAAGGAGCTGGATCCCTAGACAAAGGCTCAAGGTCAGACAAACCGCCTGCCTCACTGTTCGATGGACCTGTCCCAGAAAGCTCTGGGAATGGCCCTGTTGTAGCCAGATGGGCAACACTAACTCCCCTTTTCAGATCTAGATCTCCTTCCTGAGTTCATTATCCTTCAAGCTCATGTGCAGTAGTGTCCTTCAAGCCTCCGCAGTGAACCGCCTGCTTCAGCTCTGCTTCCTACCCCTGTTCCTAAGCTTGACTGTATTCCTGCTTTTGCCCTGCCTCTGAAGGCGAGATAGACTTTAACTTATTCGTTTATTAATTTACTCATTTTTTTAAATCAGCAAAGACTTTTTAACTCTGTGCCTTTCGTATGCAAGGGAAGGCACTGAAAGGGAAATAAAGTGGGTAAAATGTCATTGTCCTCTCTAGGAGGTCAAAAAGGAAGGGATGGAGGAGAACAGACATTTCCTGAGTACCTGTTTTGCTGCTGCATTATGCTGTGTTAGTTTAATCCTCGGAACAGCCCTATCATCTTATACTTGAGGGAAATGAGAATCGAAGAGGTCAAGGTCACACAGCTAATAAAGACCAAGTCTGTGGCCTACCTTGAGATTTCTCTGACTCCAAAGCTAGTTTTTATATCAGATTTATAATTTATCATAATGTAAAAATAAGATACGTATGCAAATATCATAATAAAAATCCACGTGAGTGTTGTGGAATTTGGGTGGTGTGGGCTATTAGTGGGAGCAATTTTTCTTGACCTTCCAAATGTCTACCATTAGCACCAGAAGGAAAGAGACATGTCTGCCTCCTGCCAAATGATGTGAACAATCTGAGACCAGGCACTGTATCTTAGTTCACCTTCCTAAGTGCTGAGCAAATAAGAGATATTCCACATGTGCTGCAGAAATGAATTAAATGCCAAAGGGCCAAAGGAAAAAGTAAAAGGTCAGGAGAAAACACTGGAGACAGAAAGAGCTCTGAGGTTTGACCTCTTGGGGCTCAGCAAGCAGAGAACGGACAAATATAGAGACGAAAACACCCCAGCTGGGCCCCAGGGGACAAATTATGCAGGTTAATGAGTCTCTTCCCACTCTCATTTTGTGATTTCAGCATTTGAAATTCTGCAAAAGGCCCTTTTCCTTCCTCACTTTTGGGTGGAAGAAATCCCCTTCAGGGATATATCAGAGTTTATAAATAAGACCTCCCGCATAGAAAGGGAGTGGAGCAGGGGGATATCCTGTTGAGCTGCTGTTGATGAAGCCTCTTGCCAGGAAGATGACCTGGGGAGCCGTCGGCAGCGTTAATTATAGAATAGCCAACCGCATGCTTCCGCCAATCATCCGGGCAAGTTTGAAGAGCAGTTGTCTGGAGGTGCAGGCAGGCACTCCCACTGCGAGCAGCACTCCTGGGCCAGGCAGAAGACAGGCTTTGATCTAAAATTCTAGACAATAAAACCTGCCTCCTTGGCCCAGACATCCTTTGGGTCAATCAGATAGAGAAGCCACAGTGCAGCTGGATTCAAATTCAGCTTTAGAATCTCCCCAGGGAAGGATCTCTCTACCCCTTGTTTCTTGGCCTTGTATTTTAGTTAAGTGCACACAAATCATGAGTCTCCACAATCTATTGGATTCTGTGGGGACACAAATTCTGTGTCCTCTTCCCTGTTTTCACCTATATGAAGTCTATCACATGGCTCATGGTAGCTAGGTACTTAAGAGATGATTCTTAAATGAATCAACTGCAATGGAGTCATATTTTTCATAAAACTGAAACCCTATGGTGCTTTCAAGGGTTACATTTGGGGGATTACTGACACTTCTTTATTTCAATATGAAAGAAATTAGTGGACAGAAACCAATCAATACTCAATGCTCAATGCTCAGACATACAGACTAATTTTCCCAAAACAAATTCAATAGCTTCCTTTTTTCTCTCCCTTCAAGAGCAGGCTCCTTTGTCTAACCCCCTGTTATGCAGGCCTGTCTTTGTATCCTATTATTCTCCAATCCCTATCTGCCTAGGTCCTACTCATGAGTCCAGGATATTCGGGTAAAGACACTACCCAGGTGTGGTACCCACGATGAGTGGGCTCAAGACTCCTGGTGTACATGGCTGGAACAGAGTAGAGGGAGACAAAGTTCCAATTGGGAAGAAACAGTGAGTCTAATCCAAAGGCAACACACAGACATAGAAAAAAGAGGGTCAGAGTTGGCATCTGAGAGTGTTGAGTGCAAGCAGGGCTATATGCTAAGAACAAATCAAATGGAGCAGCTCTAGAATTTTGCCACGGCCAAGCAGGACGAGCCAGGCTAGCCCCTGTTCAGAGCATACCTGGCAGATTTGAATACGCTGACTAGGAATTTAGGTCTAAATGAGGAGCATCTTCCAAGCCACCTGTGGTAGGGGCCCACCTGCACACTATCCCACTCTGCTCTTTCCTGCCTCCGTGCTGTTCTGGAACCCCTGACTTGCCTTTATCCCCTCTGCTTAAAATCTTCACTGAGGGCTTACTAAAGTCTGATACTATCTGACACTGGGGACACAGCAGTGACAGCAGCAGATACCATCCTTTCTCTCTCAGATTCCTTGGGATCCACTGAACCCTTTGCATTCTCACAGGCCTGAGGCATCAGCCCAGCACTAGATTCCTCCATAAAGCTGCCTGTTTCCACCTGATTCCCTGAGTTTCCCATCCAACAACAGAATAGGAATCTGACTCTCCACTTCCCTCTCCGTGAACTCAGCCCCTTCACTCTTTAAGATGTTACTGCCAAGCAATCCTATGAAATGCTACAGTTATGGTTCTTGGCCTATTAGTTTCAAACACTCTTCTTTGGATGACATTTGGTTGGAGTTTTACCTTTATATAATATGGCTGTTTTGGCCTTTATCATATGCCCTTCACTCCATCAGACAGCTGCCACCTCCTTCTCTGTTTTAATTTAGTTTGGGAAGGTCAAATTTTCTTATTCAAGGAGGCCAAGTACAAGCCTCAGTGTCTCCATGTGGCAACCTGCTCTCCCCAGCCCTCCCTCTCTATCCCTCCCCGACTTTCAGCTCTGCTGGGTGTACGAGCTGAGCTCACTTCATCGCCTTTCTTCCCGACTCCACCCAGCTCCTGAGTAAATTAACACAATCAAAGAAGGTCATCTCTCAATGATTTATAAGCCAAGTCACTGAATGCTTCCAAAATGCTCAGTGGCTCTGCTATTTTCTACTCTTTTGGTGAATATGTAAGGTCCTCCATTTCTGGAAGGCATCTGGTGTACCCTTTGCGCTTTCCCGGCGGTGCCTCTTCTGGGCCTGAAGGACATAACTACTCAACAAAAACTCTTCGGGACACAGCAACCTTTGCTCCAGCAGTGACTTCTGCCCAGAATATCCTCCTTGCCATCCTCATCCTCTAACAAACTGATTAAACTTTACATTGACGATAATTATTTAAATGCCTGTCTCTCATGTTAGACTGAGAATTGTGTTTCTAGATCTGCAGGAAATTGAATAGTGTCCTCCCCATCACCCCCCGCAAAAAAAAAAAAAAAAAAAAAAATTCATATCCACCTAAAACCTCAGAATGTGTCCTTTTCTGGAAATAAGCCCCCTGAATCTAATGACTGGTGTTTTTATAAGAGAAAGGAGAGGATGAATCAGACAGAGAGACACAGAAGACACACCCAGGAAGAGGCCATGCAAAGACAGAGGCAGAGATTGGAGCGATGCAGCTACAAGCCAAAGATCACCAGGGATTGCCAGCAACCATCAGAAGCCCTCAGAATGTGTCCTTTTCTGGAAATAAGGCCCCCGAATCTAATGACTGGTGTTTTTATAAGAGAAAGGAGAGGATGAATCAGACAGAGAGACACAGAAGACACACCCAGGAAGAGGCCATGCAAAGACAGAGGCAGAGATTGGAGCGATGCAGCTACAAGCCAAAGATCACCAGGGATTGCCAGCAACCATCAGAAGCTAGGAGAAGGACATGGGACAGATTCTCCTTCAGAAGCTCCAGGAGGAATGAACCCTGCCAACACCTTCAGTTCAGACATCTAGCCTCCAAGAAATACGAGAACAAATTTCTGAGGTTTTAAGCCACCTAGTGTGTAGTAATTTGTTACAGTAGCCAAAAGAAACTAATATGATATCTAAGTCCCAATATCTAATAATGCAGGTGGCATCCACCATTTATGAGCAGTGTGACTTTGCGCAGATCACATTATCTTCAATACTAAAATGGAGAGAATAATAATATTTCTCTTCAGCACAGCTGTGAGCATCAAATGTGGTAAAACTATATGAAAAACACATTCTCATCTCAAATGAGCACCATAAATATTAGCTGTTGGGATTCTAGTTATGATTTCAGTTCTATTATGAGGGAGGAAGAAAGAGGAGGGGGGGAAAGAAAAGGAAATGAGTGAAGGCAAGGAAAAAGAAGGAAAAAGAGAGAGCAAAATCAGTTTATAAGTTCTGAAACTATTAACCCCTTGAATATTTTTATTTTAGAAATGTAGTACTTTATGAATTCCAGATAATTAAGCTTATTTAGTTTAAAGGAACTTAGAAAAAGGGCCAAAAAAATAAATAAAACTAGATTAGACTTGACTCTCTAGTGCCAAGGAGTTAAAAATAAAGAGTAAATGTCTACTAAATATTTTCTAGGCACTAGAATTCTATTAACTATTTTGTCTGCATCACTTTATTTAACCCTCACAGTTCTGCAAGTTATGGACTATATACTCCATTGCACTGAGGAAACAAAGGTTCCAAGAGGCTTCACAATCTGCCCAAAGTCACAAGGTCAACCCAATCTTGTCTGACTTCCAAACCTGTGTGCTGAACTACTCCCCAATACTACTTTTCTCTCACAGCCAGAAAGCCAGAAAACACACCTTCCCCCTGTCAGAATCCCCCCCGGCTGTGGCACTTACACAACCCATTCCTTGGCTTCCCCATGAGAATTCACTCCTTTCCCCATATGCCCAAGTTCAATGGCAGGTGCATCACTGTCCCTTCACTAATGTGCACTTCAAGGCTGTTATTAACCTGCTGGAATCGGAGTTGCTGCCTCCTACTTGGGCAATTTTCCAACCATTTAGTGGCATAATCATCAGAAACAAGGATGTAAACATTTCCTCCCCACAGCCTGGGAAGAGGGCCAGAGGACACAACCTTGGTGATTTCCCTGTGGGAAGCTGTGCTTTGGGCAACTCTGTAGGATCGGGCTTATCAGGTGACACATTTGAAGAGGTTGAACCCATTTCTTGCCTCCCCCACCACCGCTTCTCTGTTACATAAATAGACCCTATATTGAAAGTCAACACGGATTCAGGAATAAAGAGAAGCAAAACACCGAACATGCTACAACATAGATGACCTCAAAAACATCACACTAACTGAAAGAAGCCAGACACGTATAAATTCATTTATATGAAATGCCCAGAAAAGAGAAGAAAAAGCAACAAGAGCAGAAACTAGATTAGTGGTTGTCTGGGGCTGGGGGTAGAAAATGTAAACTATAAACAGGTACAAGGGATCTCAATGGGTTAATGAAAATGTTCCAAAACTGGATTGTGATGATCAACTTAATATATTTACTAAAATCATTTAATTGTATGCTTAAAAGAGGTGCAGTTTATAGTATGTAAATTAAACCTCCATAAATTTGTTTTTAAAAAAAGCCACCTCAGGCTTTCTAAAGTTCCTAAGTTGGTTGCTAACTGGAAATTCTAGAAACAGAGCTAAGATATCAAGTGGCAAATGTATGTATACTCCAAAATCAAAAAGGAGATGTTCGATTTGGGATGCTTTGTTAATGCTACAGAATTTTCTTCCAACTTAGGAAATGTAAAGAGAAATGCCTTATATTTTGTACTATTTGCATAATTTGTCTCCTCCCAGAAATAAGACATTGATTTTTTTCCTTGGAATTTCATGGGAATCTAATTATCTCTAGTCCATTTTCAACTCTATCACTGGTTAGTTAAGAACTCTGGTAACTTAGTTCATGCCTTGGGACCTCAGACTCTTCATCTTCAGAGTATAAAAGTTGGTCTACACGATTAAAGAGGAGATTCCTTGCAGTTCAGACATTTTATTATAATATTAGTTACATGCCAGATACTGTGCTAGGCAATATCTATACTCATTTAGTCTTCTCAGCCACCTAAAGAGAAAGAATTATTAATCCATCTTACTGATGAAGAGACTGAGCCAAGTTTTCACAATTAGTCAACAGCAGAACCAAGATTTAAGCCAGGATCTTTTGACTATAAAACACGGTGCTTCCCAATTTCTTTCTTATTTCAAAATAGACAGTGACACTGTGTCATGAGATACCCAGAATGAGGGGAAATCAGAGACTAAGAATATTCTCTTTAGAATTCCATATACCTGTCATATAGGCACAAAATACAAATAATGCCTCCTAGAAGATGAGCTTACTGCACTAAACATGATACAGTGTTTCTTTCACAGGCAAATTAGAATGCAAATGCAATGGCTCCTTAGACCAGTAATTGAGAATCTGGGTATAAAGTTGACATCCTATGGCTAAATATGAATATGTCAAAATGAATATAAATATATGCATGTATGTATTCTATATGTATACATATACATTGCTAAAATTATGAAATATAATATGATAAACAGTTTTAGTGTCTCTCATAAGGTACAAAAGATGGTTTAGAAGATACCAATTGGCTGTCAAAATGCAAGAATTTTCAAGCTGTTCAATTGATTTATTATGAACAAACAGCAAGACTGTCTTTTACTCATAACCATCTAAGAAAGAAGTGTGGCCTCAAACCTATACCTCTGAAATCCACGGAGAAGAGATACTTCTACTAGTAAATGATGAGTCATTTCTACAGGGACTTTATAAGAGCATCATAGTCATCACACAAGAGAAGAATTCTCACACGTACTTCTCAGATGCCACCACTGCCCTGCCACGCTCACCAACACAATTTTGACCATTGCTATCATCATAAAAACCACCCCTAATGCTCACCCCACAAATTACTCCAATCTGTCTAGGGCGATTGTCTACCTCTGACCAGAGGACCTGTATTTCTTTAATGAGAAATGGTAGCTGCCATCCTCTGCCAGTCCCTGGCTTTTTTGGGCCCAATCCCAATGGGCTACTGAGTTGTCAAGTCACATTCAGGGTCAATGCAGGAGCCCTGAGGCAACCAGTATAAACCAGACCAATCAACCCACTAGTAATTTGAGTCTAGAAATAGTCAGTTGAATGGTTAGTTATAATGAGCCTCTGTGTGCTGGGAAGGTCCATGGGGTACTGGTAAGGGCGTGATTCTGTGGCTGGCTCATTTAACAAGAGGATGTGTCCAGACCGCCTACCTGACTTTTTTTCCTGAGCCCTGATACCGCTTCTCTTCATCTTCTAGGAAGTTCAGTGATAAGAAGAGTGACCAATATTCCAGGCATGGACTCATCCTAGTCTTGGCAATTTAAGGAAAATTGACTCCATTTTTCTGCCAGTATCATCTTTGAAGATGCCACAACATTGCTAAAGTCAGACTCTTTTGATTTAGGGCCAGATTCTCAAATCTACATTATTTCCTCTGCCCTTGGACTTTTAGCTCTTGAGGTCTGTCTCTTCCTCAAGTTACAACCCAGGCTTGGTATCAACTAGACTTTTTCCTTTCCTACCTGCATGACCTTGGGCAAGTTAATTAAGCCCTTTGAGATTCCATTTCCTGTCAAATAAGATAATGCCTATCCTATAGAGCTCTTAAGAGGATTAAATAAGAGAATGTATGTAATTCCCCCCAAATGCATAACACATATTCCATAAATGCTAGCATCTTTTCTCTGCTCTTTAGATGATACACAGTCTGAAGGCAAGAAGTGAGTACTCTCCCTGTGTGTTTCTCCCACAATTCCTTAAGACTATCTAAAGAAGAAATAGATGGAAAATGGCAAACACCTATGTGTTGAATGAATAAGTAGCACAGTGCGATAAAATGCAGCAAACTTAGCCTTCATGTACTAAAGGCAGAAATCTTAATTAAGCTCCCAAAACACAAGGCAACCATGTTGAAAGCTTTTACAAAGACATTTAGCATCCTTGTCTGTTACTCGATTTTCGTAGCACAATTGTCACTCATATAATATGTATTATATATTTTACATTTTTAAGAGCTTGCTATATGTCCAAGAACTGTGTAAGTGCTATACAAACCTTACCTTATGTACTATTTCTGAATAAATCTCTGAGACCACCACCCACTTTGAAAGATGAAAATGCTAAACACTCATTCTCTGTGCTCCCACAGCTACAGCCCAGGCACAGAAGCCAGGCTTTATCAACCATATGCATCCATGTCAAATTTAATGGAAAGCCAGTGACAGACAAAGTACTGAATGCTTCTAGGTTAGTGGAGACAGCAGGCACCACTTCCCCAAGACTGTAGTGACAGTGGTTCTAGCAACAGTGTTCTATTTCAGTGGGGCAAGTGGCATGTCAGGATCAATAATACAATTTTTACCTTGTTCCTAACTATAGCAGCTAAGTCTGGTTCTCTGAAACTTCTAGAGATTCTATGGCTTGCCCAGTATATTTTAGTTAATTCTTCTGGGGCTTAAGTTAGCTTATATTGATATATGGTACTCACAGTTAAGAAACCTGATTGATACGGGCAATAAGGCCTCAGGTAAAAGGGAAAATATGGCCTCAGGGAAAAGATAATTTGTAAATCTAACAGTCCACAGCACAAAGTGCAGAAATAGAAATTGTCTCCCATGGTCACTTGGAATGATGTGCCCAATGAAGACAAGGATTGAGAGAACCACAAGGCTTGAGAGAACCACATGGCTTGTTTTTTAAAGAAATTAAGAGTTTGAGAAATTCAAGGACTACAGAATTGTAGGTATGCTTCTAACAGTATTAGACAACTTAAAGAAGTAGCATGACAAGCTTGATATACTAAATTATTGGCTCAAGGCACAGGCAAAAAAAAAAAAAAAGAAAATCAGGAACTCTCTATGGTTGTGCTAAAATAATCTCTTACCTATTACAGCTGCAGGGTTAAAATAGTTGAAAAAATCAAACTTGGTGTTTGATCCTGCAGGTTCTGAAATATGTCAGATGAATTTATCAGGTCTCTTTAGAGAAGTTAAAGTATCGATTTTTAAAAAAATTATAGAATATAGAATATAGAATAGAATTGGAGACGATTCCATGAAAATATAAGGGCTTGACATTTCAGCAGACTCTTTAGGGGAATGATTTGGTCAATGTCAAGAAATACACCCTGAAGAAAAGGACAGGTAGCTACATCCTGCACACTCTGCAATCTTAATACAGCTCTCTGAATTATGGTGGCAAAATATACCATACCTGGACAGGTTTCTCTGACCCATTTACCAGATGATACAAAAAGCTGACACATTTCTGCTCTAGGCCAACAATTATCAAACTTTAGCATACATCAGTATCACCTGGAGAGTTTGCTTAAACAGCTTTCTGGTTTAAAAGAGCTTTTGATTTAGTAGGTCTGGAGCGGGGCTTAATAATTTTTATTTCTAATAGGTGTTCATATGATATTGATGCTGCTGGTCTAGGAATCACAGTTTGGGAAACACTGTCCTAAAAATAAGAAAAAAGTTCTTCACTTTGTTCAGGCTCTAATATAAGTAGGATTGCTACTTATGGTCTAGCAGATCCAATGATATTAAAATAAATATTTGTGGCTAGTTAGAATGCTAGTTAGAATAGGATGTGTGGTGAGCCAAAACTGAGGAACTGAATAGTTGGTTCCAAGAGTTTAGAGAGAAAACCATGCAATCTTCAGCATTTAATAACTCCACCATTGAAAGAAAGCTCTTGGGCCCTAGTAATAACTACACGTGATGAAAAGAAGAGACAAGGTCAGATGAGTTAAGTAGCTTCATTTAAGTTAATAAGGAATAGAGCTAGGGCTTGATCCCAAACCTTTACCCTCATCAGTACCTTCTCCTGCCTCCCTACACTCTTGCATGTTGATCTTGACTAATACTTATGGTTGCAGTAAGATAACTGGGGAGATAGAATATTTGTCCATGAAATCTTTCAGATTTTGGATAATTGCAAGGGGTTTACAATCTTGAGGCCAGATAAGTTATAGCTCTGGCTCATGTTTGGGCTTCACTTTCCTCATCTGTAAAACAAGAAGTTAAATTTAATAATTGCACCTTTGTTCTAGCTCTAAATTTTTGAGTATACTTCTCAGGTCTTTCATATATCCTATAATCTCCCCACCGAAAAAAATCTCAGATTCCCCACCAATATTTGCAATGTTTCTAAATGTTATGAAAACATTTTACAGTTAATTCTTGCTGTGCCTTATTCAGTAACAGCAACAAACTATAAAATGAAAAAAGAACTATTTTCTTGTAGTTTTCAATTGCATTAATTACCTTTCTCTAAAAGCTCCAGTGAGTTTTTCTGTATCTGAATTTAAGATAATTTATACTTTTTATTTTTTCACAGACTTCATATTTTAGAGCACCAAATCCATTACATTCTCTAGACAGCAACAAAAGACCTTCCCCACGAAATGAGCTAAACTTAACGCGACCGACACATTATATTTTATGGGCTGTAAATAGTTGCTAAGTACTAACAAGAGCCTCAGATGTCTTGACTCAATAAGACTCAAGACAAATTCAGATGGTGACATTTTCCTCTGTAATTCTTTTATTTCTGTACCCATTTAAGTGATTTCCAGAGCCTGATAAATGTCATCTAAGTTACCTAAAGCTTGAGAAACTATTTTGAGGGGATTTTTTAAAATACAATTATACCTCTATTTGACAATACCATCTGCCACTAGCAACTCACTCTGTCAGCTTCCGGTTCAGTTAACTCCTTCATCACTGAAAGTGTCTGATTGCTGAGAGCTCTTTTCAACATGGACCAAAGGAATTAGCAAATAGTAGAGACATATACCCTTATAGGAGTCAAGATTACCATGGAACTCTATTATATCAACTAATATTTCTGTTTTTAGTATAAGATGATATTAATTTAAATATCCATTATTTAGTAATCATGGCATGATTTTACTTCTGCATTATCTTGGGAGGTTGATATACTGGTTTAAGAAGGCCTAAGTGAAATACTATTTATTTTTGCAAGAGAACAACTAATAAAAATTTCTCTAACCTGTGTGTAGAATACTGGGAAGTAGAGCAGGCTACTGAGTCATCGCCCTCCGAATGAGAATAAATTCTCACTTTATAAAGGAGAGAGATTACTCAAAATCCTATTTACCCAAAAGCACCTCTTCAGACCAAGGGGTTTCTGTATCTTCATCCAACCACAGAGGAGATGCCAGGGCTTAAACATCAGAGTGTTAAATATCACAGACCAGTGATGGAGGTATTGTCACTTAAGTAGCCCTAATTAATATGTTCGCCTTCATTAAATGTAAATAATAATGAAATATCTTAATTTCTTATGGAAAGTTTCAGGAATCAAAATGGTCTTTTAGAGAGAATTTGAGAGTCTACACTTAGAGAGTATTGAGACGTGACCAAGGGACTTAGTAGAAATCTTAGTTCCAGAAGAATTAACTCACACTTTGAAAAGCTGTATGGAGAAGCATGGCTTTTTTAAGCTGCTCTAAAATTGATGTCAGACTCCAGGGCACCTTTGACTTGTAGCATATAATCAAGAACCACCTTGGGACGAAGAATGGATAAAGTCTACATCACTGAGATCACACATCTCTCATTTAAACAAAAGAAACACAAGAATATCCTAAAAGATGAGAGGACTCTGAGAAATAACTTGATTATTAGGAATTTGGAAAGTACTCCTAAGGGCTCCCAAATTATGAAGAAATAGACATGAACAATTAGGACCCTGTGGTATTAGAAAAATTCATTACCACAAGGCTGATGAAAACCCCACATTAGCCAGCGGGACCCCATTGGCGAGTCAGACAGAAAGAGGTCTTGAAAGTAGAAAACACTAAAACCCTCTTCTCTGAGCTTATTGGCACTAACACACACTAGCCATTTAAGGTCCAGAAGGCAGAGAGAACTGAAAAACTCTTGAGGTACTTATAGCAAACGTTTGCCTTTTCTTCAGGTCTACAAAAATCTTAAGCAAACTGGGAATTCTCACTTGCGTGTGTGTGTTGTTTTTTTTTTTTACTCTCTTCTTGTCTTGCCTCAATACGGCTAAAACCTGTAGTCTACATCCTAGCTGAGGCAATGGAGGATCATGGCTACCTAATTTTCTCTTGCCCAAAGCTTACTTAAAAGTATAATCCACTAAGGTGTGACCTCCAGGTGTAGCTGCCTATTCTTTGTCTTGTAATCATTGGGAATCTTCTACAACACCATTAAGTGAACAAGAGCCTTGGGGCCAATCAGCCCTGATTTAACTTCAAGACAACATGTTATTGATTGTATGACCTCCTTTTTTTTTTCAGCCTGTTTTCCTAACTGTAATTTTCAACAAGAACATACGATCTGTGAGCCTTGACTAGTTTTTTTCTATGTAAGACTTTTTGAGAGGGACAACAGGGATATTTGAACATGGATTCGATATTAGATGATGGTAAGTTATTAATTTTCTTAAGGTGTGATAATGGTAAGATAGTTAGTTAGGATAAGTCTCTATCTTTAGGACATTTATCAGACATATTTAGGGATAAAGTATCATCATGTTTGCAATATATTTTTAAATGGTTCAGCAAAAGAATAAATGATAGGTGGGTGGGAAGATGGAGGAGATGGAGAAAATAAGGGAAGGGTATATATAAGAGAGAATAACAAATGTTAACAATTGTTGATGTTAACGATTGTTGAAAACACTCTAGTGGGGTATACAGGTAACTATTATGAAAAACCACACTAATTCTTCTCAAGAAGTGTTATGACTTCAAGGTTACATTCAGCCCCATTCAGGCTACAAACCTATCACCCACAGGCCTGTGCATTGCTCGCTATTGACCTTGTATCCAAAAACTTATATTCTAAAGAAATATATGCATTCACTGCTACAATTCAAGATCAGGGCATGTTGAGACTTCAAAAGCAAAAATGTTAAATATGCACTCAATCAATAATTCCTCTTTGTAGAAATCTTCATTTATTTGTTAAAGTGGTGTAGAAATCTTCATTTATTTGTTAAAAGGTTCCATCCTTTCCAACAACTTCTGAATATTCAGTCTATTCAATGATCCAGTACCCAACTTATTAGAAAAAATTTTCTTGTAAAAACTGCTATCATTTACACCTAAATAGATTTCTTTAATCTGTATAATCCACTTTAGAAAAAGGAAGAGAACTTAGATGAAGACTTAAATTTGTATATATCACTGTCCCTCTAAATATATCACACTACGTTCAGTTTCAATAATACAATATTTTAGCATTTCATGAATGATGCATTCTTTGATCTTTTAGACTACTACATAATTGTGTATCTAGAAGACATTTTGATGTATATCCTGAGATGCTGAACAAAATACTGCTCATGTTTGCTTGGTATTGGCCTGCCCCTAAAAATGCTCACTCTACACCAAACATGAGAAATGTCTGTCTGATCTAACCCAGATAGAATAGAAACACTTCATCCTCCTTCAAGGTGTCTAGATGGATTCACAAAACATCAACACCTGCTTGAGTTGGCATCCTTCTATTCACCTCTAGGAACAATCAATCCTTTCTGAGATTTTCAGAGCATAAAGATTGCTTTCTTGTATATTTTTCCAACTTAACCACTATAACTTAGCAACTGTAACTAACTTGTATATGAAAACCCAAGCATATCATTGATCCAAAGAATATAACAAGGTCTCAAAAACCTTAAAAGCCAACTTATTACTTCCCCATTTATAGTTTTCCTATAAACACAGTTATACTTTACTACTTATATTTATACTTCTATGGAGTTGTGGAAGTCATGTCACCCCAGTAAAAGCTGGGTAAAGGTAGTATAATATTCAAACATGAAGGACCAATGGCCAGAATACAGAATATTTCATTTTTAGTGTACACACTATTTTGACCACAAAATCAGTGTGTGTGACTAAACTGAATTTCATGGTTACCCTTTTATTTCTTCAGGGGAAGAACTGTGACACCATACTCCGGGCCTTGAGTAACATGAATATAGTATTAAGGCATTTTCCTTATATTTTTTGGTAGTATGTCTTCAGTCATGAAGGAAGAAAAATCTTTGACCCCCTCACAAAAAGTCATGACCTTATTTAGCCAACTCAATTCCTCTGCCTGAAATATAAAGGAAATTCATGCTGTTGTTTAATGCAAAGGCAGTCAAACAAAAAGAATATCATATTTTTATGAGGACATGATTTTTTATTTATGCCATTCGAACACCCTAAGCTGCCATCATTTCCAGGAATTTACACCTCCATTTCCAAGCTCATGACTCTATCAACTTTACCATAAGTCTTCCGAGATTGCAAACCAAGTATTGACCTTTCTTGTATTCTGAACGTGTCTTAGAACTTCAAGGCATCGAGTTAGTAAAAATTGAGTGGGACCCTAGAAACACTAGTAGAGGAGGAAAACAAATGTGAAAGGAAATACAACACAAACTTTGTAAGATGTGAAGGAATTAAGGACACTGATAACAGCGGAGCAGCCATTTAATGAACACGTACTATGTTCCAGGCTCTTTGTCCAGGAGTCTGAATGCATTATCTCCTTTATCCTCACATCTAATCTACAAAATAATCTTATCATACCCATTTTCAAATAAAGAAACTGAGAAATAGAGAGAGTAAAGAAAGTGCCTCTCTTTTTTAAACTTATCTAGTGACAAAGGTGCCAAGTTTCGGAACTAGGCAATCTGATTCCAAATTCTATGCCCTCTACCAGCAAGCATCGCCATAAAGAAGCAATACAAAATTCAAATTTCCAATACAGAGAGCCAAGTCTTCTATAACTATTCCCTGGTTTGAGCTAACCAAGTAGAATTCCAATATTAATGAGTTTCCTGTTTTATATGTGTCCTATTAATTCTCTGTGAAAACTAATGGGTTTGCAAGCTGGTCCAGGATTGTTCTGTACCATCATTGGAATTCAGAACCATACATGGCCCCTAACGGGTGCTCAATAAACATTTATTCAATTAAATTCTTAACCAACTTTGAGTCTAAGTATTTTTTTTTAATTCTGTTGTTATAACTAAGATTCACTGAGAATATTAAATTCAACACTTAAGATCTCGGGGGAAAAACTGAGAGAACAGCTAGTCACAGAAAGATGTGACTTGCTCAAGGTTACAAAGCCAGTTAGTGGCAGAACCAGGAAAAACAATGGGGGATCAAATCCACTTTGGCAGGAGGTGAACAATTTCTCCTCTTATAGATAATGAGAGGAAGGTTTGGAGAGCATTGGGACAAAGAAGAAAAAAAAAAAGAGGTTATAACCTGGACCATTTGAGGAGAGACAAAAATGGGGACCTGAAGGAAATGTTTGATATCTGGAATGTCCCTGTCATGGAAAGTGTAAAGTAGGACAAAGAAATGACGAGCTAATGGGAACCCTGGGGGGAAGCAGCTGGCACATGTTTTTCCTGAACTGTAATAGCTTAAGCGATCATTGTCAGTGTCAGAATGGTCTGGTGGATCCGGACGGCAGCAGTCCCCAGATTTCTAGTGTCCTCGGTGGGAGAAGTGGTATGTCCTAAGCGAACTTGAACCAAAAAAGATGGCTGAGAAACTCTGGAGGGTCAGAAGAGAAGATTTCAACAGGGATTCTGGGCTGGAGGTTGGGAGGAGGGAATCAGTGAATGGATGTCAAGAATGTTCTAGCAGCTAAAATATCCATAACCAGAAGGAATTGTCTTAAAGGAGAGCCAAATGACGGACATCCTACCCACTGGAGCATTCAAGCAGACTGGATGACAGGAATGTGCTCACACAAATTTAAATATCAAGTAGGTTGTTAGACTATATAATTTTTAGATTATTTTCAAATGCACAAATTCTAATATTTTAAATTAGCTCATAGTACGAAATGTATCCCAAAGTTATCCAGGGAATTCGACTTGCTCTTTTGAATTCAAGGCAAAACTATACTCTAGAGTACAACTTACACTATAAGCTAGACGGAATAATACGTCTCATATTTGTCTATAGTATTTTAAAATTTATGCAGCACTTTTATTTCTAGGATCTCATATGATCCCCACAGAACCCTAAAGAAAGCAAGGCACAGTCATTACTATTATTTCCCATTAGATACAAGGAAATGGGGGTCATTCCTAGCTAAGAAGTTATTAAATTTCCATTACACGGTAGGCACTTTTCAAGACACTGGGGATACAGAGGTGGAAAAACAGTCCTAGACCCAGCCACATGAAGCTTACATTCTTGTGGAGACAGACAATGAAACAAAATAAATACATATTATGTCCTGAGAAGGATAAATGCTATAGATAAAAATTATTCAGGGTAAGGAGAGTGAGGAGTGCTATCTTATAAAGAGTGGTTAGGGAAGGCCTGAGACCTTTAGAAAATGATGGAGCAGGACCCGAGGCTACCTTTAAAAAGAGTATTTTAGGCAAATACTCTTTAAAAAGAGTATTTTAGGCAAAGGGAATGGTAAGTGTAAGGGCCCTGAGACGAGGCCGTTTTGGCATTTTCAAAGAATGGAAAAGAGGTAAATATGGCTGGACTGAAATGAACAAGGCAGAGAAAAGCTAGAGAATAGATCAAATTGTAGGGCATCAAGGACCACTTAGATGTTGGCTTTTGATCTGGGTGAGGTGAAAAGCCATCGAAGGCTCTGAGTATAGAAACCCATGACCTAACAGTTTAAAAGGTTAACTCGGACTGCTATGTAGATTACCATCTGGAGTACGAACAAGGGGAGAAAAAGTAAGAACTGCTAAAGGCAGTTGCAAAAGCGCAAGCAAGAAGAATGATGTCTTGGAACAGGCTGCTAATGGTGGCTATGCTGGGGAAGGCAGTTGCAAAAGCACAAGCAAGAAGAATGACGTCTTGGAACAGGCTGCTAATGGTGGCTATGCTGGGAAGGGAATGTATTTGGGATTTCTCTTGAAGGTAGAACAGTAGAGTAAGTGCTGGATGAATGAATGTTATATGAGTTTGTCTGTCCTAATCTAAGTTGCATAATGCAATCACTGACCTTGGGCAAGTCATGGAACTCTGTGGATGATCTTCATCGATTTAAAATTGAGACGCTAATAACCCTTGCAAACTTTGTGCAGTACTTTTTCCAGTTTAACGCTTTTAAGTGCTAGTTCTGGTGGCTCTTCTCACATAAAATCGGATTAGGGAATTGGGATTATTTTGGTACACAAGGCCCGCTTCTTAGAGATTTACAAATCTCTGCTTATTTGAAAAGAAGGTAACACCTCCCACCACTGCACAGATATGCACTTAGAGGCAATTAACACACACAGCTCTGTACATGTTTGTGGCATTGAGATGGCCTGCTTTTGTCTAAATGTGTATCCGTAATATTCACAGGATACCTGGGAGACAAATTGGCTCATGGAGAGACTGAGGCAATGAGACATGAAAGACTGGCCTGTGGTCACTGAGATCTCAGTGGGAAATGATTTCAGTTTCATGCTCAGTACTATTCTTTTCAGTCAATCAGCAGTGCTTTTCCTAAAATGCTCCCAGAAATATATTCATGAAGAGGGCCAGATGGATTCTGCAAAACTGACATTTTTGGGTTTAAAAGTAACTGAGAGACAATTTACATGTTCCATAAAATGAGGGGGCATTGTACTTAACGATTGTGAAATGCTTTGCTGGTGGCAGTTTGCTTTCCATGCAATTAGAAATTGTTTATATTGTTGCAAGCGAGATTTACAATCTGTACTTCTGAATACCATTTCAAAAAATTATGCAGGCTCTGGTGCAATTAGAGCTCATGTTAGCAAACTGGTAGGTGGAGTTTTTCACTGGGTGGTTGACTGACTCTTCTATCCCATTCTGTGAAAGCTTCTCAGGAGAATATACTCTCAGCAAAACCTTTATTCGAACTACAGATTAACCGAATTTGTGTTCAATTCCTTCCCTATCATCTGCCCTTCATGTGTTTCATCTTCACTTTCTGCCTTTTTCTAGGACTCCTGGATCGCCCTAGTCCCAAAGTAAACAACCCCAAACACATCCACGAAAAGCCTTTTCTAGGAGAATTCGATTGTTAAAAGAGGAGTCTGGACAGAGCAATTCTAAATCCAAATGAATAAATCTTAAATGGCAAGTGTAGTGTCCTGTGACCTTATTTGGAAATGGGATCTTTGCAGATGTAATTAGTTAGAGACCTTGAGATAAAATCAACCTAGATTTAGAGTTAGTCCTAAATCCAACAACCAGGTGTCCTTACAAGAAGAGAGGTCACGGAGAAGAAGGTCGTGTGAAGATGGAGGCAGAGACTGAGTTATGCTGCTAGAAGTCAAAGAACGCCACGGGCCGTTCAGAATGTGGAAGAGCCTTCAGAGGAAGTAGGGCCCTGCCCACATCTTGGTTTCAGACTTCTATCTTCCAGAACTATTTGAGGATAAATATATTGTTTAAAGCCACCCAGATTGTGATAATTTGTTATGGAAGGCCCAGGAAAGCAACACAGTGGGATCTGGGTCATCAGGAAACTAACAGAAGGGATAGAAGTTATGGGCAGGTGACCTTCATTGAGCCACCAAATCACACCATCATGTAGAGAACTACCCATGTGCCTACAGAGAGTGACTCACAGAAATCTCCAGTTAATAGAATAGTTTCTGTCTGAATTGAGTCTCAGCCCACCACTTCTTAAATGTGGGGCATTGGGCAAATAACATGTGCAGATCCTCGTTTTTTCATCTGTCAAATGGAGTTACTATTATCCCTCTCTTAAAAAGCCATTCTTAAGATTAAATGAGAGATTTCATATTAAACTCTCTTAACAGTGACTAGCACATACCAAGTACTCAATAAACATCCACTAATTTTTCTATTCCAAGAGGCTAGGCACCGACTTTTCAACTACTAGTTTGCTTTCTGGAGTCACCTTATTTGAAGTGAAACATGATAAAAATGTCCTGCTTTTCTTAAAAAAGTAGAATCCTCCTCTTTGTTCTTCTTAAAGCAAGGCCATTAAAGGACCACAAACAAGGAAGAAATTGAGAGCATAATCAAGAGCCTCCAGGTTGCTAAATAAGGCCTCTTGCCTCCCTATCTGGTATGCGAAGGGCCACTCTGCTGTTCCTCTACAAATTGAATGTCAGTTTTCAAGGCAAGCAGTAGTTCAAAATTTAGGTGGATGCAGAGAGGTTCAACTCTGTAATGCTTAATCTCTTTTAAAAAATAACAGAAGTAAATATGGTCAACATTAATATTTGATAGTGCCTGTGTCCATTCTATGGACATCTTTATTATTTGAAAGAATGATCTAAGTAAAATTTTAAGAATAGCGATGAAAACAGGTATGCCAACATGAATCAGGATATAAAGTCTAAGAGTCAAGGCGAACTCTGGTCAGAATACCAGTTGGGCAGTAAAAGAAAAAAAAAATCACAGAAACTGGTCGGGTAGAAAATATAGACAAGAGAAGAAAGAGCCTGTATCAGTGCTGAGACAACCTTAGATCTCCCAGTGAGACAACTGTCATGAACATCTTTCTAGGATAGAGGCTACTCTCTGCATGTGGCCTTTTTAAGGTAGAAGCAGGGAAGAGAAGTATAGTCTCCTGTTGTCAGGGAGTATACTCTGTTCGCCACACCAGCACAGCTCTTAGGACAGTTGGTCCTAAATAAGTTTCTTGAATTGAAATGAGCACCTGTGAGAGTGGACAAACAAAGTCAGACATGGGACACGGCACCTAACGATGCTGACTCGAACCAAGACCTGACCACCTTGCTCGAAGAGAACATCTCGTTCCCCCTTGCTGGCTGCTGTGGGAGTTGGTAGCAGGATGGCATAGCACATTGTTTATTCATAGGCCTTTCAACCATCTTCCGCTTCTCATCCCCTCACTCAGGATCACACTGAGTTGT
>NW_006442107.1:2309458-2313514 GCF_000325575.1 Pteropus alecto
TCCTGCTGTTACTTCTCAGAGCAACAGCTCCTCAGAGTTGTTTGTCCTTAAAGGCCAAAGGGTGAGGCGCTTGACTACAGCCAGGGATCTAAGTAGCAGAAATTCTTTCTTGCCATATCCCATTCGGCATAACTTCTAAGCAATGCTGTTGAAATTGCTCCACCAGCCAGATGGGATGTCTGTAGCCAGCAAAAACCTCCCAGGACTCAGCCAACTGGGGGAGTGCCCGGGGCCTGGCAGTGTGAACAGTTCTTTACTCAGTGAGCTCAGCCATGTGAAGCCCATGCATATACTGATAATCAGCTTCGCTCTGCTTTCCAAAGCAGAAAGAGAAATATAGCTCCTCACTTCCATATCCTGCAACTCCTTTTCATGTGTAAAGATACTCTCTCTGATCATCCTTTGAGTCTGATTTCACTGTCTATAATGCTGGGCCAAGAAATACATGGCAAGAAGCCTTGCGTCCTACCCAACATGGTGCTATCAGAGGCAATTGGAGCAGTCCAGGATTTGAGGGTCTTAGCCACCATCCAGGAGGAAATTAGCCACCATCAAGGCCTCATACATCTTTGGTATGGTACAGATCCATGGGGACATGAATCCCCCAGTGGGTAATGCAGAGAATGAGGGTGCTGCTCCCAGGGCTAGAATATGGACAGGAGGAAGAAAAAATCTCTTACATGGTAGCAAATGGTTGATCACCACTTCTCCAAAGGCTTCAGTAACTTCTTTATCTTAGCTCATTATTCTGTTCTAAAGCTTGTAATCAACCTTGATTTGCCTCCTGACTGCTGAAGCCCATAGACTTAAGGGAAATGTATGTGACCAGGCCTACCCACGAGGCAGAGGAATTGAGCAAACTCCCTCTGAGTGATAGATGATTCACTGGCACTTCTGACCAGACCAGTACTAAGGCTGGAGGAAGCAAAGCTGCAGGAGCCATGCTCAGAAGCAGAGAAGTTTACTCTTTGTAATCGGGTTTGTAGGCAGCTCAGAGCATCATTTGACAGGACTCCTCAGGGCCATCTGCATTCTGCTTGATGTGCAAACCCAGATACACACATTTCCTCCCACTTTGCTATAGCTGGGGCCAAACGCCCTACTTCTCTCCCTCTCTAAGCTCATCCACTGGAAACAGCACCCAGACACTCAAACTCTACCCCTTCGGTTCGAAGGTATTAACCCCATCCCCAGAAAAGTGAGGTGTTTGTCAAGGTCCCAGGATTCTCATTCCTACAATGTACACTATACCTAGATGACCCAGTTGCAAGTATTTTATCTATTTATTAAAGTGAATTCCGGGGGTGAAAAACTTTGGCCATAAGATTTGGGTGTAATACACAATATTTCAAATGTGCTTTTTTTACAACGGATCTCTGCCTCCCAAAATCAAAGTGACTTTGCCCAAGATGTTGAGGGGTGGACTTTCATTTGGGTGTCCACTGGGCTATGTATGAGCTTTCCGTGAGATCAGGGGACAAGAGCTATCCGTTTATGCGTACATGATAAAGAATAAATGCATTAATGAATAAAACAATAGCCTCATGACTCTAGGTTGAAATACAAAGTTAGATTCTGGCTGTTTGTTTGTTGTCTATCTGATTTTTGTTTATGGGCTTCTTTTGGTTTCAACAGGAGATCCCAGGGCAAAACTGTACCATAGTGGAAGTTCTTCAAGTTTTGGAGGGATGAAACCCACAGAACTGAGGCCCACCTGACAACAGGCAGAGTTTGCCTTGCAGAGCAGAAGTTGAAGATGTTCCCCTAAGCTCCCCTCCACCTGAGAATACACCTGAAAATAGTTATTCTGCAAGAGCCCCGCAGACCCCCAGATGACTTTGTAGCTGTTTTCATCCAAATACCACAACTAGCCATGACGCCCCTCCTAGGAAAGACTGTTTCTGTATCCCTTCTGCAAAGGCCAGGGAACTATGTTCCTCTAACTTCAACTTCAGCAGTCCTCTGCCACCATTTATAATGGCCTGAGGCCAGGGTCTACTGGCAAAGTCCTAAAATTGGCCATTTTAGACTTTGGCATTTTTCGATATCTTTGGTCAGAAGATGCTCCAGCCAGAAAAACCATTTATGGGCCAAGCCCTCCACAGAAAAGAGAAGTTCAGACACACACTCACTGTCACGGCACCCAGGCAAAGGCATGCTCGAGCCAGTTCTTCCTCCAAATGCACAGGTGGCTCGTAGCCCCCATTCATCTGCTGGGATCAGAGGCAGACAGCCTATACAAGACACAGAGAGGAGATTCGACTCCAGAGCTCATTCTGCCCCCCGCCCAGTAGTACGCAGCTCACCCCCCACACGTGTGTGGGAGACAGGTGTACACTCACCTGAGGTTTCCTTTCCAGCCCTGTTCGGCACCTTCGCACTGACACTGACTGATGCTTATGGAAAAGACAGCCTCACAGGGAGGGAAGGAGAGGGAAAAAGTGAGTGAGAAGTTGAGATAAATGAGTAGAAGAGAGGAAGTAAGAGAATGAGGAATAGAGACCAAAAAAAGGTGTTCTCAACACTAATGAATGTTCCTGTCTAGCTCTTTCCTCCATCTGCACTTTAGGCTCCGGGGGCAGCATGCCCCACCTAAAAATTGACCTGGGGAAAATAACGACCAAGTCACAAATAACTCTCCCATTTCAGTGTCTGCATTTTAACATGTCGGTGGGCCTTGCCTCTCTCACTAACATTCACGATAACAGACACTTTAGATATGTTACTCTTTATAGTTAGTGCTTTCACATGCATGTTTTATTACATCTACTTAACAAGCTTGTAAGTAACACAGTAAAAAAAAAAATTGTCTACCTTTTAAAGACAAGAAAAGTGGGAATCAAAAATAAGTTCTCACCCAAAACCACACGGCTATGGCAGAGTGAGGACTTGAACTCAGGTCTCCTGGCTCCAGTCTGGACTTGCAGGGTATTTATGTACAGACAGGGAGCTCATTGGATCTATGAAGGAGTCCACAAAGGATTATCAGAGCGCTCAAGACACGGCCCTCGTTTACTGTCTCTTGCCTCATTTCTTGGCTTAGACCATGAAGTTACCTGCTAAATCACTTGTCACCTTGGAAAGGGGAGGACAAAGCAGAGGGGCCACCTCTTCTCTGGCCCTTACCATCTAGGCTCACTGCTCTGTTAGAGTGTCACACTTTGAACCTAGGATGGTTCAAAGAGTGAGAGAAATGTGCTTCTTTATCAAGGTCTTAGTTAAAAGGCAGAATGGGGGTACATTCCAAGGGAATATATATCGGGGCTCCATCTAAGATAAAAGACCCCAACAATGGGCGGTCAGGGAAGGACCCTACTTGGTGGGAGGGGAGGAAGAACCTGTGTTCTGCCTCTGGTCTGGGAGCAGCCGCACAGGGGCATCTGTGTCCTTCTCTAGCCGCTATCACCATGGCCAGGAACGTGGCTTCTCTAAATATTAAGTTTTTAGATTTAATTGTATTTCCTGCTATCTATATTTGTGTGTGTGTGTGTGTGTGTGTAACATCTTACAGAAGAGGCACCAAAGAAACAGAGAGGTTAAGTAACTTGTTCAGGTGCATTCTGCATACTCATAAGGGCTTTGCTGCTTACAAACATTTATTTATTATATATTGTCTATATTACTATACTGTCTCCCAGTGATAGTGCAGGGTTTTTGACACCAGGGTCTAAATCATATGTGTCTGCCCCATGCTGCCTTGGGAGTAATAAGACAAAGAAGAGCTCAGTAGAAGTGAAACATCTGGACTCTAGTTGATCATGTGTCCATAGGCCAAGCACGTCCATCTGTGCACCTCCGCTTCATCATCTCTAAAATGACTAGACTCGGTTTGTAGGGCCTTTTCCAGCTCGAGCATTCGATGAATGAGTCTATAGAACCTTATCCCTCCTCTCACACTGGTCTGTACAGCACAGCAAGAAATAAGCCTCCTTTCCCCCTAACCACTCGGCCCCTTCTCCGTGGGCAGCCCCACCCACAATGCTTCAGTAGACCGGGAGAAGGTTGACTCTGGGAGATATAACCCCTGCCACCCCACCCCCACCCCCACCCCCTCTC
>NW_006442107.1:2313531-2328626 GCF_000325575.1 Pteropus alecto
CCCTCTTCCCCGCACCTGTCTCCAGGCCTTAGCTTCCTGGGGCACAGCGGGAAACTCCCACCTACCAGCTGGGTTAGTTTTATTTTGGAGAAAAGAGAACAGCTGGGTGATTTTAAAGACGGAACTTCAGACTCACTTAACTAGCCAACTCCAGTTGTTAGGCCCCGAAGCTGCATTTAAGGACAGGAGTTGCGGATGTGACATGAAAGCGAAGGGGCCCAGATGCTTTATTCCCCTCAGCAGGAGAGACTGCACACTTTATGAGATTTTCCCAACAAGCTTCTGCTAGATTTCTTTGGTCTTATTCTTCTCTCTATAAAAGGTATTTCCTAGAGTCTGGTCTTTTGAACCTTTTGGTTTAGGGAAGAAAGAGGTCAGCAAGTTAACAAATTAGACACGTTCCACCTGGCCAAGCCATCACCCAAGGCTAATTTTACTTGGTCTCAGCCTAACCCATCTCCAGATCCTGATACGTATCAAATGATGAAAAGTCTAAATTGGTAAAATATTTTACAGAGGGCTAAAGCAGATCTTATAGACCCATTTCTCATTAAAAAGATCAATGCTGAGAACATCTGATGCTGTATAACTCATTCAATTTAGCAGGTCAGGCCTGACTAATCCTGTCTTCTGACTGGGGACAATTCGTTTCTCCTGAAAATAATTCCCACAAGCCACTGGATTATGTACTTTAAAGCTATATTTTTTATAAGACATTACTAGAATGTCGTTCAAACCAAATCGACCCTTAAACAAAACAGTGGTTAAAAATCTACATCACAAATCAACACTTAGAAGTCATATGCAATGAATTCTAAATCCTATTAGAAATGAATTGTGTCTTTAGCCAAACAGCAGTGTCAGAAAGAACAGTTGGAAGCAAATCTGTTCAAAGTTCACATATTCTGAGTCCACAGCTGTTATAGTTGGAACAGGAGAACTTATTTTTTCAGACTTTCCTTAGAATCAATAAATTAAAACAAATAATACTACAGAACACAAAGACCACCAGACCAGATTCAAAACTGGGTTCTATTTCTGGCTCTGCTTCTTCTTACTCTCTGTGTAATACTGGGGGGAAACTACTTCCAATTTCTGGACTCCAGTTACTTCACCCATCACATGAGGGTTTCAAAGTTGTCTTTTTTACTACACCCAGTGGTATTATCCTTTGGTTCTAAATTTCAGTGTGAATTATGTAGACAGACTTCTAATGTGGGGCCTAAACATTTAGGTTTCTATCCCCAAGGTCATACACACACTCATTTAGTTAACCCTAACGTCATCTTTGGGATTGCTTAGTTTCTCATTTTAGAGTGCTGCTTTCAGAGATGTGGATATTTTTAAAGTTATTTTTATGTGGTTTTTCTGTGAGAACCATTATCAAAATACCCAAAACAGGATTTCCTGCGCATTCCCCCAAAATCTCCATTTCTCCTACTGGGCAGAGATAAGATTACATGTCTCTGTGCCCTTGAATTAGGCATAATCTTAAAACATGCTTTAGCAATGAAATGTGATAAATGAAGACAGAGGGGACCCATCATTTTCTACATTATTTTCCCTCTGCCACAGCTACTGACAATATTATGGACACTGGCTGCTCCAGTGTCCTGGGTCCAGGAGCAAGTAAAGCAGAGTGGAGCCCCCAGCCAACCAACAACCAATAAGGACCACGAGCGTGAAGGGACCATTTGTTTGGTTAAGCCACTGAGATTTGACTGATAGGACTCCATGTCAAAGAGATTCTCATTTGGGTGGGCTGTTAGAAGTAGAGTAGAGTAATAATAAGCAAGGGATTATGTTATATATTTTTTTGCAAGTGTTTGCCCAATAGCAACAAGGATGAAAGCTTTGGTGTTGCAAGATCTAGTGCCTGAGACAGATAAGGGTGGAGCTGAGAAAAGCCAATGATTAGGGAGAGACTAAATAGTCAAACCCTAGTAGCTGAATCACAACAGTAGGTTTAAGTACAAAAGAACTGATTCTAAGATGCTCAAGATTCACTTACAGAGGAGGTCCAGACTGAATGCTGAGAACAAAGAAATCCCATCACTGGTTTGTTTCACTGTTGCATTCTGCCTAGTTTGCAGCTTTGCCATGTCTCGGTAAAGTGGTCATAATTTTTGGTTCCTTTCTGTCAGCTGTAATCTGCTGAGCAGTCTTGGGAAGGAGCCGTGCGTAAAACTAGCTAAAAGGGGGGAGTCAAACTCATCAGAAGATATGTTCTTCATTACTAACCTAACTGTTTCTTATCCTTGCTTTGTGTTTCATCACAATTCAACAGCATTCACTTTCCCCACCAGTATAATTGTCATTAATTGCTGCAAGCAAAGAAACACCATTAATTCCTACCATCAAAACAGAGGGAGCCAGAAGACGTAGGGGCTCTGCTTTCCTTACCAAAGTCAGCACCAAGGACAGCAAGGAAGAAGAATGTAGGCTGCTCTGTCAGCAACTTCCTAGGTGCCACACTGTAGCATCTGTGGCCCACTTCACATTTACCTACCTACGGATCCGTAAGAACTATAAACAGGGTTATGATACAGTTTCTTAGCAGAATAATCTTGGGGCAGCTGTATAACAGATATATTTGCATCAGACGAATGTAGTTAGTACCAAGTTCCAAGGCCTACAAAATGAGGTCATATTATCTGAATTGCAGATTTTCCCACCTGCTTCCCATGCAACCTTGAAGGTATAACTTTCTATTATTCTCATGGATTTTAAGTTCCTAAAGAATTGTTCTGTGAACCAGAGAATGAAGCCACCTCTAGGGCTGTGGGTCTCAAAGTTGGCTGCATATTACAATAGGGAGCTTTTAAAAACCCTGCCACCCCACCACACCCCAGACCAATTACTTTAGCATTTATGGGAATGTGACCCAGCTATCAGTATTGTTCATATTGTTTAGGCATCTCCGTACCAGGTGATTACTTTTTAAAAAAAGAAAATCTAATTTTGGGTCCTTTCACCAGACATTCTGATTTAATTGGCATAGGGAAAAGTCTACAGATCGGAATTTTCTAAAAGCTTTCCCAGGGGATTGTAATGTACAACCACACCCACAGAAGACAGAGACAAATATTGAAAGTGTTACCTCTCTAGCCCTTCCTTCTGAAGATGAGTGATACAAGGCCCTTGAGGTGGTTATAAAAGAAAAGTATTTGGATTAATTCATTAGATTACTTTATTCATGCCAAACACTTACCAGCATATAAGCATGGATCGAACATAGTCCCAGGGGGTACAATATACTAAAGATTGTATATTGTACAAAATCCTGACACTCAGAATCTAGCTCGAGTACTATAAAAATGTATAGTATATGTGATATGATGGAAGGGGTAAACAATAGGTATCGTAATGAAATATTGACTCTACCTGAGAAAGGAGTCAGAATAAGTTTAACCCAAACAGAAGATACATAGATGTCTAGAAGATTCAGTAGTAGCAAACCAGGTAGGAGTACGGCATTCCAAGCCACTGGAATAGAATGTGCAAGGACATTGAAGCATAATTTGCCCAAGTCAGTTTTGGTTCTAAGAACAAAAATTGATTGAAAAGTATTTTAAGCAGGAAAGAAAATATATGGGCAAGAGCAGTATAAATCAGGAAACCCAAAGAAAAGAACTATGAACTTCAATAGTGTCCTCTCTATCTCTGTCTCTCTCCAAACCAGACTATTTTTTCTTATTCTTACAATGGCTGAACTTAGTTGTCCCAGATGGTAGTCTGCTCCTGAATCGTCATGTTCTCATTTCTAGCAATCAGCACAAACTAAGTTGGTGTCTTTAAACTTTAAGTCCAAATTCCTGGGAAAGTATATGATTGGTCCAGCTTCGGTCAGATGCCCACTACTGGTCTAATCAGCTATAGCCGGGGTCATATAATACAAACATGGCTGTCAGTATCTTAACCCTCGACAGAGATAAGGACAAAACTTTTAATGAATAAAGGATTTGGAGGACTAAGCAGACATCCCAGAAGTTGCTTGACAAAGATATGAGACAATAAACCCAGGTTAGGGACCAAAAGCAAGGCAGGAAAACCGTACATAGATTGAAGAATGAAAAATGAAAATTAAAGAGGAGTTGATCTCAATAAGTACTATGAAATCAAAGCCAGGACTTATAAAGGGATAATACATCATGACCAAGTGGGGTCATCCTGGGGATATACAACTGGTTTCAAACTTAAAATAAATGAAGTAAATGTAATTTATCATATTATCAGACTAAAGAAGAAAATCATGTGATCATTTTAGTAAATGGAGAAAATGTTTTGACAAAATTTAATATCCATTCATGATTTTTAAAAACCTCAGCAGACTACAGACTTAAGGGAATTTAATCCACTTTTAAGAAGTAATCTTCACTCCTATTCAATATCATACTGGAGGTCCTAGTCAGTACAATAAAAGAAAAAGAAAAGACACACAGAAAAAATGAAATAAAACCATCTCTATTAATAGGTGACAAGGAATCTCAAAAAACAAAAACCTACTTGAATTCAAAGTGAATTTAGCAAAGTTGCAGAATATCAATACATAAACTTCAATCGTATTTCTATCTATTGGCAATAAATAAGTAAAACTAGAATAAAAAAGTACCATTTACAAAATTATCAAACAGTACAGAAGTGCCGGCGGTGTCCATTGTTCCCTGTGGGGCCCTCCCCTCTACCAGTGCGCCGGACACAGCGCGCATAGCTGTGATGTCATCAAACTGGATAACAGAAGTCACTCCACCCAGAGGATTCCCTGAAACCCTGCCTCCCCTAACTCGCGGCCCCACTCAAGCCACATCCAGGTGTGTCTTCCGTGAGTCAGGTGCTCCTTGCTGGGAGGCAGCTGACCTTGGTTTCTGGTGTGGCCTTTTGAGGCATCTGTAAGCATAGCATCTGTGGATTGCTTGCTGAATCTTAACAGGTGGCCCCAGAGGTGTAGAGGCTTGGACTAAATTTGGCCTGCAGCTGAACCCCTCTCAGGGCTGTGCCACTACACACCTACTTCACAAATCCACACTAATAAGACCAAGAGACTTAGGAGCTTTGCTTCATTCATAGAAATAGACATGGAAAGGCAGCCAAAATGGGAAGACAAAGAAGAAACCTATGACAGAACAAAACAGAGATCCAGATATAATGGAGTCAAGTAATCTCACAGGCGCAGAATTGAAAACACTGGTTATAAAGATGCTCAATGAACTTTTGAGAAGTGTAGATAAATTCAGCAAGAACTTCAACAAAGAGATAAAAAACATAAAAATGAAAGTAGAAGTTATAAAAGGGAACCAGTTTGAAATGAAGAACACATTATCTGAATGAGAAGTATATTAAATGGAATAAACAAAGGAATCAACAAAGTGAATAAAGAAGAGAATCGGATGCCCTATGTAGAGGACAGGACAGCCAATCAGGACACTCAATCAGAATGGCAAGAAAAAAGATGCCAAGACTATAAAAATAATTTAAGGATGATATGGGACACTATTAAGGCTCCAAAAACTCATCTGATCGGCATAAGAGAATAAAATCAAGATGTTGAACAGCTGTTTGAAGAAACGATGATAGAAAACTTCCCTAACCTGGTAAAGGAAATGAACATAAAAACCCAGGCAGCTCAGAGAATTCCAAAAATCAGGGATCCAAAGAGGCCCACACCAAGACACATCATAATTAAAATGCCAAAGGTTAAATACAAAGAAAGAATATTAAAAGCAGCAAGAGAAAAAAAAATTACATATAAGGGAAGACACATATGACTGGCAGCTGATTTCTCAAAAGAAACTATGCACGACAGAAGGGCTTGGCAAAAAATATCCGAAAGGATGAAGACCCAAGATATACAACCAAGAATAATTTATCCAGCAAAGCTATCATTTAGAGTTGATGGACAGATAAAGAGCTTCCCGGACAAAAATAATCTAAAGGAATTTATCACCACCAAGCCAAAATTATAGGAAATGTTGGAGGGACTTCTTTAAGAAGAAAAAACATGTATCAAAAACAGAAATAAAGAATGGTAACAACTACATTCCTATCAACGAGTACCTTAAATGGAGAAGAATTAAGTGCTCCAACCAAAAGATAGAGTGGCTGAAAAGATAAGAAAACAAGGCCCCTACATATGAAAAGGAAGAGAATGGAAAAATATATTGCTTTGATGAACCTAGAAGGTATTTAAATCAAACAGAGAAAGATAAACATTCTATGACTTCACTTATATGTGGAATTTAAGGAATAAAAAGAATAAACCAATCAAAAACAGACTCACAAATATAGTGGACAATTTGGTGACGGACAGAAAGGAGAAGGATTTGTACATTAATACATTGGCTAGGTGGAGGGTCAGGGGAGGGAAGGAGCAATTGGGGGGGATCATTTTACTAACTATATAGATGTCTAACCAATGTACGGTATACTTGAAACTAATTAAATTTTTTTTTAAAAAGCTATGTTATGGGAAAACAAACAAACAAACAAAAAACAATTTCAATCAAAATTCCAGTTTATAAGGAAAGGTGAAGGAACTAGAATAGCCAAAATATTTCAAAAAAGAAGAAAGCTGAAAAACAGCCACTGCCTGATTTTGAAGATTTATTTAAAAGTACCACAATCGAGACAATGTGGTATTAATGAAAGCATAAACACCTAGATCAAAGGAACAGGATGGAGAGTCTAGAAATAGAACTGTGTGGGGTGGGGAGGAACAGGGGGGCAGCCCGGGAGGATTGATTTTTGACAAAGGTTCAAGATGAATCAATGGAAATGAATAATCTCTTCAACAAATGTTGCTGGAATAATTGAAATTTGTATGCAAAAAAATTAGACTCAATACATGCACTATGCCTTGTACAATGTTAACTCAAAAAGGATCACAGACTTAAAAGTAAAACCTAAAACCATAAAACTTCTAAAATAAAACAAAATATTTGTGCCCTTGGATGAGTCAGACACTTCCTAGATATAACACCACGAACATGGCCCATGGAAGAATATTAGTAAGTTAAATTTTAAAGCTAAAAATTTCCCTTCTGGGAAAACCTGCTGCTACTAAGGCATGTGCAACACAAGCCAAATGTTGCCTGATGGGCAAAGCACCGATCTGATGACTCTGAGGAACTCTGGGTGGTCATCACAAGTCTGCCATGTGCTGGGTGAGCGTGAACAAGACACTGACCTTCTCTGGCCTCAGATTCCATCTGTAAAGAGGCTTGGCTGGTTTTGATCATTACTAGGGATCCTTCTGGATTCAAAATTTAAACACTAGAATTATTTCTTAGTTGTTTACCTTCTTCGGGCTTTAATATCACCACCCTTAAGATGATTGAAATGGAGGAAATCTAAGTTCCTATTATATATATGCCAAAATAGCTTGAGGGTCTAGGTGGGGAGACTTTCATGATATCTAAGCTAATAAACCAGAGTAGCATAAAAAATCAGGAAGTACTGATCCACACAAATTTTACGAGAATGAACGACGGAACTTTGTATTATCGGTGATTCATTAAGGAAAACTGGTTCTTAGCTAAGCTCACTTTGGAGTATTCTTATTTGTTAATGGTGCATATTATATTATATCTATTTAATCATAAAGTTGCAGATATAGGGCACTCTGAGTATTTCTATTAATTGAATATCAGTATGTATTAATAGTTGTCTATGAATTAGGAAAAAAGTAACAATAGACTAAACATAGATATGAGAATCCAGAGGGAAATTAGGATTCTGAGAAAAATTTTCAAAAATGGAAAAACTAAGTTTGCTTTATCGATAAATATTTGACAGTTTATTACATAGAGATCTTTGTGGTAGGTATTACAGACTTCAATTTTCTAATCTGTCTGGACTCGAAAGGATATTTTAATATATTTTGACCTTTTAAATTGGACCATTCCTGTGGCTACTAATGGAGGTTATATTTTGCTCCATTACCAGGAACTACCATGAGCAGAAAGCATCCCCCTATTTTTAAGTTACTCTTTGCTAATATATTAGACATTTTTATCCAAAATAGTAAGTTCCTGCTTCAAAAGAAGACTTTGATTTTTTAAAAAATTCTTTATAAACAAAACAAAATAAAAACAGGTACCTCAAATTTTCCCTCAGATACCTTCTCCTTAAGCAAACGGTTTGTGCCTATTTTTCCCTTTGGGTCAGCTTCATATCTCTCCAGGCTGTGTTGACATTTGCTTTTCACACAGTGGAAAAGCCTCACTCACTCACTGTCTGGTTCTTCTGCCTTCCATCAAAGCCCTGATGCCTATGAAAGTTACAGCTGCAGTTAAGTAACTAGATGGACGCCACTTCCCGGGCTCCTGGTACCACTCCAGGGATAGACTACATAGCAGCTACCTGAACTTTCTGAAACATTTGAAAATTGTTCCTCTGCATGGCCTTGCTGATGACTTCTCTTCACTTTAAAGGTAGTGCTTTGAGCTTCATGGTACCATAAGCCCTGGGAGGCCTCCCACTCACCCTAACCTGCCCACAGCTTTCAGAAGTCTCTATCACACCAAGGCTACACACCCCTCCCACCAGAAGTATTTGGGGTGTGGGGGATGGGTGTCTCTCTAAAGCTACACAAATTCTCAACTGCTCTTCTTAATATTTGAATCCTTGACACATAACTGAACAAACATCAGCATGGCCGCTTTTAAAAGAAAAAGAGGAAAAAAGGCTTTTCTTCAAAGCGACGCTACTTTCTCTACACAATTTCTTAAAATTCTCATTAATACAGTCTTGTAGTCTTTAAATCCCTGTTTCTTGGCATTTAAATGATTACAGGCCTACTTGGGGGGAAGCATAAATGCTAAGCCTTTTCTAGAATTAGTTCTAATAAATAATGTCATTGAAGGAGCATGAGACGGAGATTCAGAAAACCCAGGTTTGGTTCCCATCCCTATTTCTTGTCAAATGTGCACATCGGGGAGTTTAATTTCACCTATCCGGGATTTGGTTTACCCAACTGTAAAATGGGGACAGGGCTATTGTGAAAATTGAATGTCAGAAACATAGTAAAACTTGATAGATATGCCATGTCAGAAAACGTCTATCCTGACCAGCCTGGTTGCAAGAGAGCTGCCCAGGGCTCATGTCCCTTTTTACCTCATTTGAAACACTCATTGATGCCTCACTGAACGAGCCATCATTTCATGTGCATATATTTCTCTTCCTTCACTACACTGTGATCAGTTTCATCTTTTTTGTTATTGTTATTTCCTACCATACCAAGTGTGATCTTTATACCCAGCGGGCATTCAACAGATACTAATTGGTGGATTGATTAAACTTGAATTTTAACACTCTCTCAGCACCTTCCTGAATCAGAGAAACCCTTATGCAAACACTAAAACGATTTACTAAGCAAACATTCGTTTTTAGGAGATCTTTGCTTCTGTAGAAAGAGCACTGACTCTGGAAAGAAAAACAGTTGGGCTCATATTCTGGTTTTGTCACAGTCTGAGTGACCTTTGGTAAGTTACTCAGATTGAGCCTTAGTTTCCTCATCTTAAATGCAGTCAATACAAACTACTGAAATTGTCTCTATGTTGTTGATGTTAAGAATTATAAGATCCTATGGAAAATAATAACATGAATAAATAAAATATGTAAGTGCTAATAGAAACTGCTTTAAATCTCTCACTTATTGATATCCATACATTCATGTTGCCTCCACTTAAACAAGGGTATGCTATGTAATCTGGCCAGCAGCTTCAGAGAGGAAACCTAGGGTTATGGGATATCCTGAAACTGCTGGTGCTTATAAGCAACAAGTCATCAAAAGTGCCTAGAGCTCTCAATAAATATTGGATTGGTGGCAGGTAGTCAGGCTTTATTGGCCTAGGACAATCATATGAGCTGGCAAGAACACTAACTGGCTATCAACAAATGTTTCACTCTAGAGATGACCGTAGGAACCTACACAATAATGCGGAGATCAAGATTCAATGTCTAAAAAGCAGTCTTTGACACTAGCAAACTCCAAAGAATAGAATATTTCTGTTGAAAAGGAAAGAAAATGGAGCTTTTATTGGATGTCTGCTCTCTGATCATTGTACTATATACACAAAAGTGTTTCCTTCATTGATTTCTTGCATCACAGGCAGAAGAACTGAGATACAGGCAGTGAGTAAGACGTGCCTGACATCACAGCACATCAGGGTTACTATGAGGGCCGGGCTTGGCACCCGGAGGCTGGAAAGGAGGGCTTGAGCCCTCATCCTTTTCTCAATAATCTACTCATCAAGCAGGAAAAACCCTGGCTGGCCTAATTCCTACCGCACCTGTGCGGAAAGATGGTTCCTCCCTTCTTCGATATCACAAAAAAATCCTGAAAACATGGCAACTCCCACTCATACCCCAACCCCCATAGTCCTGTGAAGGATACTACACAGTACCTGGTGCAATTTAAAAACACAGAAGGCCATGAAAAAAAAAACCACACAAAGAACAAAGAGAAGATCTAACCCCTTGCCTTCATTTTACACTGGAAGAAACAGGACCAGCAAAGAAAGCTAAGTAATTTTGCCTTAAGTCACACAAAAAGACAAGAGAAAAATGACCACTATACTGAGGTTCGTATTCCACTGTCTTTTGGGCAAGAGACCAAGAGCTCTATTTTTTCTATCTTTTGTGTTCTGGAAATTCTACAGATCAGTGGTTCTCAAACCTAAGCAAGCATCAGAATCATCTGGAGGGTTTCTTCAAGGAGAGAGGAACGGGCCCCACCCCAGGGTGTCGGATTCAGAGATTTGGACTGGAGCCCAAGATTGTGCCTTTCCACCAAGTTGCCAGTGTTGCTGACTCTGCCGGTCTAGACACCACATTTTAAAGACCTCTTTGTAGAATGAATGCTGACTTTAGTGCTTTAACTCTTTACTTTAGTACCAAGTTCCTCCTTCCAATCTTTTGGGAAGAGGAGTAAAGGTTTTGATCAGACTTCTTCGGGATTGCAAATGTGGATTGTAAAAGTTTCTATTAGCAGTTACACATAATTCCTGAACCAGTGCAGTAATGGTGTGACTCTTGCTGGGAAATTTTTGGATAAAACCTGTGCAAACAGCAGCAAGACCTTGGAGACGATGGCGTCTTTAATTTTGTCTGTCTCATATTCTTTCAGAGCTGCCACCAGCAACCTGTCTGTTAGAACAGGGCTCCCCAAACTTTCCTGTGTCAGGACGTGTCTAGAAAAGGATAAGGTTTGTATAACACTGGAGTGAAAATAGAGGCTCTATGTGGTCTGGACACCCCAGGCTCTGTAACTAAGGGAATGACTATTTTCTTCTACCTGAACTGATTCATGGCATGGTTGAAAAATACTCTGTTATAGAAACACAGCAAGTAGAGGAGCTGAGTCTTCAGTATTAAGGTTAAACATTTTAAACATAGAAGGGCCACCAACGTTACTGGTTCCTTCTTATTAGCGATAGCAATGGAATCACGATGATCAAAAATAGTAATTAAAATAGGAAAATCTTAAGCAAGAACAAAAGAAAAAAGAAAGTCATTCAAAGGGTGAACATTATTTGCTAAATAGTAACTAAGGATACTAGAACTCGGATTCCTTCCCTGAATCTTAAGATACTGTCTTTTTTATTGTATAAGAATAATTTTTATTTGACTCATTCTTTTCATGTCACTAAAACTCCCTTGATGCTGATTTCACTGAATCTAAGAAAACATAGCATGCTAGATGTACCATTATGAGGATATATCACTAAGAAATAATTCTGCCAACAAAAAATATGGCCCAACGCTTTATGACCATCTAAAAGCAGAATTTTGAACTTACAGAACGAGCCCTTTTAAACTCACTTAGACTTAGCCAATTTCCATATATTATTCTGTACATCCATCATGAGGAAAAATAAGCTAATCCCATCACTACTTCATATTCCACATCTTACAATTATCACTTTGACTCCTCCATAATACATGCCCTTTTCCACGCTGTGCCATGCCTTAGCTCAACAGTAATGACCAACTTAAAAAAAAAAAAAAAACAAGCAAAACGAAAACAAAAACTGATGTACTATTAATGCTAGGATTTTCTTCTAACTCCCATTCATTCATTCTGCAAGTTTTCCTGTCCACTCCCCAAAATAACTATGATAGCCCAGAACTACTGGCTATGATTGCAAGATTTACCCTGAATTCAAAGAAATAAAAACATTTCTTAAATGTGTCTTAGGGTTTATGAAATGTGGAAATTCCATTTAATATTGCTGAGAGCTCACAGAGAAGCAATGTCCCTGAGTGTAGGGACAACCTTACTTTTGTTTATGGAAGGGTGCCCTTGCTCAATGTAATAAAGCCCCCAAATGAGATTAAAAATCCTGTTTCTTTGGTGTCTTCTTTTGAAGGAAACTCTCCTTTTGAGTTTCTGAGCTGACGCACACCACACTTTGAAATCCTAAGCTACTCTTATTAACTGCTGCCTCTGGAATAGTCAGTGTCACAGGTGACTTTAATCAATGGCTTTGGCAGCACAGAGGGCTCAGCAAAATGAAGCCTTTTACAGGTATCAGATTTCTTTGTATATGTCATATATTTGTGTCAAACTTCCTCTACAGAACAAACTGAGCATGTCCCAGGTTGGCAGAAAACCACTCCTTCCCAGCTTAAACAGGATTCCTGGCCAATAGCCATGCTGGCCGTCCCCTTGGGAAGCAGCTTTTTCCAGGTGAAATGAAAATCCAGCTGCTGCTTTGCTAAGACATTCTTCATTCAGATAAGCTCAACGAGTACTTTGCCAATGGAGTACCTGCCCTGTGCCCAATAATCTTTTAAATCAGAATTGCTTGGGAGTGAGGGATACCAATTATTATAGTAAAGATAAGGAGTCCTCCCCTCAAGGAGCAGATGCATCGACTGATTAAACAAAGCTTGGACATATGAAATAATTAAAGAAAAATACGAGGTATGGATCGATCTCAAATCTCCAAGCAAATGTCAAGAAGTAGTACAAATGCCAAGCAAATACTGTGAGTGTAGTATTGACTGGAGTTATCGGGGAGCGTCCTTTGGTGAACATGGATGTAGCCGGCTTCTGAAGGAGACATGGAAGGCAGTTCCCCTGGAGGACAGTGCAAAAGAAACACGAGCAAGTTGCAGAGATAAGAATACGGAACAGACATGTACATACGGAGCTTGGTGGACAGATGGATAATCAAGCTCACACGCGCGTTAGCATAAGCAAAAGAAATACAGGGGTGTAAAAATTTGACATGGAGATTATTTCATCGCCAGAAGAATCTTTCTCCTCCTGGCCAGAGGAGTTGAAAGGCTATGGAGTAAAGTCTAAAAAACAACTGTCACAAAAACATAATAGTCCTTGTATACTATCTCTATTTGAATACTATCTCTATCTTCCAGGTATGCATGAGGCACAGACAACAACAGGTCAAATAAGAAAACACCTGGATGAATATATTCTTTATAACCAAATGCAGTTACTTTTAGTTGTATATACCCTAAACATGATCAACTAATTTATACTCGTAAGTGTCTGTATTGTGGTATTCATATTCTAGGCACATTCTCCTCTAAACCAACAGAAGACTGAAAGATCAGAAGTTGTGTTCTCCAGACAAGTACAGTCTCAATGATGTGATCTCAGGCATCTGTAATTACAAAATAAATTCACATTTCCATTAAATATCCCCAATATTATAGCATTAGATGGTTTCCAAATGGGAAAAAATTTGCTGCCTAGGGGATATTTGGAAATGTCTAGAGAATTTGTGGTTGTCACAACTGGACTAGAATCTAGTGGATGGAGGCCAAGGATGCTGCTAAACATCCTACAATGCATGCAACAGCCCCCATACAAAGAATTATCTGGCCCAAAATATCAGCAGTACCAAGGTTGAGAAACTCTGCTTAGCCCTTATCAATTTACATGCTAAAAATCAACTCCCCTCAAAATGTAACCCCCTTTCCTTGCTCTACCTCAAATATTTTAAGACATCTCCAAGAAGTTGTTGCAAATTTTTTTCCAGCCAAGTATATTTAAGTCCAAGTTATAAGATAACTGATAAAATATGATTTTAAAAATAAGACTACATTATCTCGCATAAAAAGAAGGCGACATGGGCTCGAGTCCTGTGCAGCACTTGCCCGTGTGGGCCCCAGGCCCCAGCTGCTGTGCTGCCGCCAGGATGCTCATGGAGGGGATCATGGCCTACTGTAGCCTCACTTTACCTGAGGCTCTACTGGCCGAACTGCCAGAACTGCACCCAGACATTGTGGGACTTCATGAAGACACATGGCAGTGTGAGCATTCTCACGTTCAATGCTTGTCAGAGGTTCTTGATGTTGGTGGAGCCATTCTGGCCAACTGCGTATGCAGGCGAGGTGAGATGCCACTTCCCAGAGTGCCTGGAAGCCAAGAACCAGGACAGAGCTGGGAGCTGCAGGCGGCACCGCCCAGCTGGGTGAGGGTAACAGTCAAGCTTTGCATGATCCTCATAGACCAGCTTAGGCTCTTACTGGAGGAAGTGGCCGGCAAGGAGGTTCGAGAAGAGTGTGGCTACCACCTGGCCCTTCCAGCTGTCACCTGTAAGTCTGGCGTGGGACTTACCTACTCTGGCCAGAGCATGTTCCATGCAGAGGGAGCAAACACCCAGCATGGCCGCCTGGGCGGGAACCTGGCAGAGGACGGCAAGCTCAGCAAGGTCATGCACTTGGATGATGACCCGAGTGTTCCCAACACCCTCAGCATCATCTTTACCATCTCGTTGCTTCTTAGCCACATGACCCCGAGTCCACAGATAAATACACCCAAGGTTGCTTAACTCAGAAGCTCAGTGGCAAATTGAAACACTTTCCCCCAAAAGATATTTACACCTTAATCCTTGGAACCTGTGACTATTACCTTATATAGTACAAAAGGGTCTTATATGACTAAGTATCTTGATGTGGGGAGATTATGAGTGGACTGTCAGGTTCCAGGTGGGCCCGAAATGAAATTGCATGTATCCTTATAAGAGGAAGGAAAGGGAAGATTTTATAACACAGAGTGGAGGAGACATGAAGATGGAGCAGAGGAAAGTTTTAAGGTGCTGGCCTTGATGACTGGAGTTATGCAG
>NW_006442107.1:2328651-2345283 GCF_000325575.1 Pteropus alecto
GCCACCAGAATGAAAGAGGCAAGGGTCTCCTCGGGGCCCTCCAGGGTCTTGATTTTCATCCAGTGATACTAATCTTGGCCTTCCAGTCACCAGAATTGTGAGAGAATAAATCAGTTGTTTTAAGCCCCCAAGTTTGTGAAGCACAAACAGCAGCGACAGGTAACTAACGCAGTTGCAAAATGGCTATTTCACATCTAGGTATCACCTCCTCGATCAACTGATTCTGAAAGAAGAGGGAAAACCTCTTTTCACACATCAATAACCCTCTTCTTTAAACAACTAAAACTAGAAAGAGAAGTCTTTTCCAAGGAAACTCCAGCGAATTTCTCCTTAGGTCTCCATGGCCAGAATTATGTCACATGCCTACAACTAACTCGATCGCAAAGAAAGAAAACACGAGAACCACGATTAGTTTAGCTCAATTCTGGTGTGCCCTCTGGAACCCTGAGAGGGCCAATGTTTCCTGAGGGAATTGTTATCTGCTCAAAACAAGACTGAGGACAAGGGAGAAGGGTCTGACACTGCTTAGGTAGGCAGCCAACGAGGCCCCAGCCTCTTTGCCATGCCCTGAGTGGCTACGCTTACTGTGCCAATGCTGGGACCTTGACTGCTCAGGGGAGCCCAGCTGTGCTCACAGAGGCTCCCCGACACAGACACCCTGGGGGCTCTGCGAGACATCCCTGCTCTGTCCTCGGCACTTCCACCTCAATCACAGGAAAGGCCCGTCCCTTTCACGCATGGATGAGACCACAGCATGTGTCTTCATGGTCGAATAATGTGTTGTATACCTGATACTAATATAACATTGTAATGTCTACTGTATTTTAATGTAAAAGAAAAGAAATAAAGTTCTCCTCAGCACGAGGGAGCTGTGATTTGAGAGGAGGCTGATTTTTCACCAGAAGAGGTGAGTGGGAAATAAGATCAATACTGTATTTGGATTCACTTTTGCTTCTATCTGTTTTCTAGAGATCTGAATTTCACTGAAATTATGTTAGCAGCAGCAGCAGCGACCTTATCTATACCAAACTGGCTTGGACTACTTCCAACGTTCTTCATGACTAGCAGAGTTTAAGATTGCATCTCTGTCCTCTTTAAGCCTCTTCATCATTCTCCTTCAAGTTCTCATCCACAGCAACAGCACAGCATTAATAAAAACCTAACGCAGAGGGTTCTCGTGCCTCGGCTTGGTCCTGGACCGGGGGCGGCCAGGTCTAGGCTAGAGCCTAATGCCATGCAACTCTCTCCCCAACACTGTCTTCCACCTGCTGTACTGTGAGGGCATCTGGGCCGGATGGCATTGGCCAAAGGCACCAAATTGCAAAACAACCTGCATTTCTAAGATTACCATGACTCGGCCACCGTGAAGTCATAAGAGGAGAAAAGAGACTTGTTTGCAAGGTAATGAATCATAGGCAAGAGACTAAGACCCTGTCAACATCTGTAGCATGCCCATTTATTAAAGGCCATCATAATACTTTAGGACCTTGACATGTGTTAAAAATAGTCTTGAAAATAGACCTCTTGTGCTTAGGAGTCTCTTTCTAGCATCACTATGATAATTAATGTCTCTTGACGGGTTTATCATTCTCTCATTCTCTGAACATGTTCTGAGGACCTTCTGTGGTCAGGGTCTTGTGGCAGGCAGGCACGGGGATATGGAGTCTCCAGGCAAGGCCTAGAATCCTCTAGGAGTTCACAATCCATTGCAGCATCTCCTCAACTTTTTAAAATTCATGCTCACTGCATGCTTTCATAACAGACTATTTGTATATCCCCAAGAATATTTCATCAAGGGATAATTTCAGTAATCTGTTTTAGCAAAACAACAGGAATACTGAATTTTAAAATATGTTTTGACAAGCTTCAGCCTGCGGACCCCTGCAGTGATTCTGTTGAATGGTCAGTCTCTGGGCGAGCTGGGCATGCTTCTGTAGACTCCACGGTCAAAATGAGTATATTAAAGCTACGGTGAAGACATCTCCCAAGTTGCCATGCTCATCAATCTCACAGCACAGAGAATGTAGCAGGGCACTCCCTCCAGGAAGTTAGGAAGGACACATTATGCTCCTGTTGACCCAGCACGCTTCCTGTCAAACACCAGGACTTCTAATCACTTTGTATTCCATCAGAGTTCCAAGAAGTCCAAACCCAGCCAGCCAAATGCAGAACAGCTCAGGAGAAGCAGCTGTAACAGTGCTACCAGTAAGGTATTAGAGAACCTCCCATCCTTCCCACCTTGTGTTATATAAAGAAGACAGTCTCAGGCAACAAGCAGTCCCGGGGGACCTATCCTGGTTCTGTCACTGGGCTGGGTGGGTTTTCCTTGGATACTTTAATGTCTGAGCTTTATTTCCATTTTTTGATTACTTCAGGAAATGGGAATTATCATCATAATAGCTACAGTTGAACCCACTGTCAAAGGCCATTTGTAGTACAGTGTTAACCTCAAGTAGAAAATCTGAAAGGTCATTGAAGATAGTTTCTGTAAAGAAATCTTTGCTTGACCTACTTTTTTTTTTCTATACACACATCTTTATTTTAACATTTAAAAGAAGCACATACTCATTCTGACAGCTTTACCAGGCTTGGCCACCCAGTAAGTTACACACTCTCTCGGGGACTTGGAAGGTTATTGCACAGCTCCTGAACTGGTCAGGGCAAAGGGGCCACTCGATCCGGTCCCCTCCAAGTTCACCTTCCACCAGGAAACCTTACCACAAACAGGCTGCAGGGTGGCTGCACTTGATCCCTGCCTCCGGTTACAAACCAGAGAAGTTAACACAATTCTCATGGCTACTTTCATTTTACCTTTTCTATTTTCTTTCTTTCTCTTTCAGTCTGTCTCTGTCTGTCTGTCTCTCTCTCTCTCAATGTCCGCTCTCTCTCTCCACCTGTCTCTCTTTCCACCTCTCTCTCTCTTTCCAGGCCCTCTCTCCATCTCTGTCTCCATCTCTTTCTCTTTCTATCCCTCTCCCTCCCTGCTCCCCTCTCTCCCTGCCTCTAGTTCTCTGTACTTGCCACTACAACATGTTGGACAGCTCTTTTTTGCTTGGATACCAGAAAAAATAATAAGAATTCTATCCCAATAATATCCTTCTTCCTTCTATATCATTGAGGCTGGTTCAACATGTAACAGAATTATAAGCTTTTATTTGTCTGACTCCTTAAAGTTGACAAAACCCTTTATGTACATCTCCGGTTCTCAAATGTTCGCATTCTTCAGAATCACCTAGAGGACTTGTTGAAACACAGATTTTGGCCCCACCCCAGAGTTTCTCATTTAGTTGGTCTGGGGTGAGACCTGAGAAGTTGCATTTCCAACAGGATTGCAGGAGACCCCGACTGTCTGGAGACCACACTTTGAGAACCTCTGACATATGTCAAGTCAAGACGACTGATTAGCAGCAATTGCGGGATGCTGAGAACAGGACAACTGCTCCCTATGGATTATTTCTGTCCTTTGGCTGAAGTCACTCTTTGGGTTTAAACGAGGATCCTTCCTTCTAACGTGGAAATAGGCTATCTATGATAAACAGCTACGGTGGCCATAATTCACCATTGCCATGTCATCTCAGACGTTTTCCTTTAGATTCACTCGAGGATCAGCAAACTTTTTCTTAAAAACCCAGAAAGTAAACATTTTGGGCTCCATGAGACATACAGTCTCTGTTGCAACTACTCTAGTCTGACTTTGCAGAACAAAAATAGCCATAAGCATTGGTCAAAGGAATGGATTCAGCTACATTCCAATAGGACTTTAGTTTGCCAACTCCTGGATTAATTCTATCGCACTTAGAGGACTTGAGGAAGACATGGAGAGGAGAGCCTCAATCCTTTTTCAGAAAGGAGAAATTTAAAGGGGACCCTGAAAATGGAAGTGGTCCTTAGACAACAAAGAAATTTTCAATGATGAGAACAGAGTCCCTGGGGTGGGGTCGGGGTGTTGGGAGAAAGGTGGGCGGATCTGAAAAAAGCATTCCTCTATCTGACCGACTGTAATTCCAGTCACCCTCAAGCTCACATCTTCAACAGGAAGCTGAGTGGCTCTTTCAGGTCTGTTTAGAGGCAAGTCAAAAGGAAAAGGAAGCCATAAGCCCCGGTGCAGGACGGTATCTCACTCCAGGTATTGGAAAGGAGAGGTCACTGTGGATAAGAGAATGCAGTCACTCAATCACATGGCCACTGGGGCAGCAGAAGAAAGAGCCTGACACAAAACCGGTAGTGGGACTCTGGTATTGCTCTATTCCAACAAAGACACTTACAAGCAAACAATAGATAAGAAAATAAGAAGAACAAATACCTCTTTGAAATAATAAAGAGCCCTAAAATATGCCTTACTTTATAAAGAAAGGCATGATTTGTGAACAGAAAGCTGCTCAGAGAATCATCTCAGCCTTTTATGGAGAAAGTATTCCAGTCCCCAAAATGGTACAGAGTGGCAGAGGCCATGGCCCACTGAGGGGCTGAGCTTCTAGCACCATGTATGAGTATCCTGTCATGGCTTCCCCCATCAACGGGATGCCTACTGCCCCTGAAGAAACCCTGCTGGTCCAGAGCCCACTAGATTTCAATTTGGACTTGCAAATGTCTCATCAGAGCCTCCACCTGCTGGAGGTTCCAGAGAACTGATGGATTTCAGGAGAGAAAAAAAAATTGACACACAAAGATAGGGCCACTCAGTTCAGTGTGTCAGAGGCCAGATTCTCACTGGAGTCTGTCCTGCCTCCAAAACCAACAGCCCTTCCACCATCCCATGTTGCCTAGGGATGGAAGCACACGTTATAATACTTAATATAATGCTTAAGCTTCATTTTATATTTCTGTTTTTCACCCAGTTAACTGACCTGAAGAGAATTATAATATTTCTAATACAATCCAAAGTGTCATTTATTGAGTATGCCACAGAAAGAATTTCAATTTTCTTTCAGATTAGTATTTGCTCACTGAATATTTAATGGAAAAGAGAAATTATTTGCTCTTTTCTTGATTACAAAAAAGTTCAGAATGGTGCTGTGAGAAATTCGAAAAGGCATTTGTATTGTCAAGATGCCATGTTCCTGCCAATACTTAGCTGGATATTAACCCAAAACCAAAACTGAATTCCCAACACTCTAAGGTCTGTATTCCTAAAATGGCAAAGAACATATGTGAAGGACGGCATTCTAAATAGGGGCTTGGGGCTGGGTCTTGGGTAGAGAATTTCAGAAACCTAGATGGTGAGTTTGAGGGAAAGATGCTCGGTTACTCTTACTTTCATATCCCAGAGGGACCCTCACTTGAGATGAACTTAAATCTGTTATGTAATTTTAGATGTTTAAATTAGAATAAATTATCTCATTCTAAGCACGGCTGAAATTAGTGGATATCATTGGTATCATTGTTAAAGCAGGTATAATTGACACAAGTCACATTTTTATGCATACATACATACGAATTAGATATAAAGAGTGAGATGAGAGAGATAGAGAGAGAGAGAGACATAAATGCTATTATGTTACAGACATAAGCTATGTATAGGATATACAATTTGTATATAGATACAAATAGGGGGATATATTGGTATAACCTCCAGATGTTATATAAACCTACTAATTTAAAATAATATAATATAAAACAAGTGTATTCAGGCAGACAAAAATTCATAACCAAATTTTTATATTAACCGTATTCTCTTCTTTCCTTAAATTATTATTTAATTGCAAGTCATCTGCTACTGTTTGAAATAATAACATTAATGAAATTGCATCTGCGCTCCACATAGTATACTTAGCAAGGCCCTTGGGACTTTTGTGGTGAGGAAGAAAACACGGGTTTTGTCTAAACTATCATAAAATAAAAATATGAAAACTCCTGCAATGATCCGACATGGAAAAGGTGGGAATTGGAGGAAGAATGATCTAAATGTTCCCTAGCTTGTCAGGGTTCAAACATTTTAGAAAATTAAGGAAAAGAATTTCCATATACCAGAAGATTTTATTTTGTCTTTTTGAAAACAAAAATAATTCATTTTATTTTTTAGAGAAGGTACCTAGGGGACGTGTTGCACCTTGGTAGTCAAAAGTCAGGGGCCTCCGAGTGCTGGTGTGGATTAATCATCCCATTTGATGTATATTTCCTCAGAGTGACAGGTCCTCCCTGTCCCACTTCTGAACAGATTTACTCTAATAGGAATGGTGAGAAAGAACTTAGCCAGCATGACGTAGATGGTCTGTAGAGCTGCTTACCTGTAAACACATTCAGAAGCAAGCTAGTTCTCAGAATTTGGGATTTTTTTCCCATTTTTATTCATATATTATTGTATTGTATTGTATTGTATTGTATTGTATTGTATTGTATTGTATTGTATTGTATTGTATTATATTATATTATATTTTTTATATTATATATAAAATGATGTGTATATATACATATATATATATCAGGTATACAATGTATTAATTTGATACAATATACATTGAGAAATGATTACCACAATCTAGTTAACACATCCATCATCTCACATGGTTATTTGGTGTGTGTGTGTGTGTGTGTGTGTGCGCATGCTCACACCAAAAGACTGGTTTTAAAGGAGCCCTATAGCACATGTGAGCAAATTCCAAAATGTTATATGGACTAACAATTATTCTGTCTAAGTCACATCAAAAAGAAATTTGTTGCCAGGGAAGGAATGAGTTCTCTAAAGGATGCCTACCTGGCCAAAATAAATCCATTCTTTCATTTACATGACTTCATGTAGATTTGGAAAAACAAATACATATGTCAGGTGGAAGAGAATTGGCTTGACAGAAGTGCATAGAAAAAAAATGATCTGTGAGTTTTTGTTTACCACTGACATTATAGAAGTAAAAAAAAAAAAAAAAACCCAAACTATTTTTTCCTTAAAGCAAACGCCATTTTAGACAAAGTCAATAGTAGTATGGTCTGCAGATCGAGGGGGGCAATGGCTGTAATCTGTCTTCATTCCCTATTTCTATACACATACCGTCTCTCAAAACTCAGCCCCTAGCTTTCCCCAATAGTGAGACTGTATCTAGATTACTGCGTTGAGTTAAAAGCATGTTTGGATAATTAAAGCAAGTCTAGAAGATGAACCTGACGTAGGGAGTGGTCAAAATCTGAAAACCGTGTCGTAGAATGACTAAAGTTCATGAGCAAAGATCATCTTGGAAAAGAAAACCCTTAGTGGGATGCAATAGATGTCTTTAAATATCCGAAAGGCCACCTTGTGGACAAAGCAGATTTGCTTTCCTAGTATAGAGAGTAGAACAAGGGTCAGTGTGAAGACAACTTAGGTTTAATGAATAATGAATAACTAGAGTTATCGCATAACAAAATAAGATTATTTTGTAATGTAGTGGACATCGTTTCACTAGAAATATTCCAACAGAGTGTGGACAACAATCAATCATGGATGTTATAGAAAAGATCAAAACAGATCTCAGGACTCAAAGTTCATTATAGTTCAGTATTACCTCTTATCCTTGAATCCTTTCCATAAAGCCCCCGCCACGTGGTCACTCCGCTGATGAGGGTACATGTCCACTGACAAAAAAGCCAACCCTTTGAGAGGAAGATGAAGCCAAACTTGTATTTCCCCCAGTTTGGTTGCAAGCAGTCTGCCTCAGATTATGTGATTTGATTGTCGAAAAAAATTTTCAGATTCCTTACTGCCCTCCATTGCTAACCTCCTGCAAAACAACTTCTGGAGTGGCCCCAGGAATCAATATTTTCAATGAACTTCTCAGATTATTCTCATGCACATTAAAGTTTGAGAAACATTGAACTAGATGAACATAAAGATCTTTCTGATGCCAAGAGGCTATGAGAAAGAACAATAGGAGGTAGTCTCAGTTTCCCCACAAGAAATAATTCAATTCAGTGCTATAAAGATATTTTAAGTGAATAGACATCTGCAAGCTTTAGGATCATAATAAGCCCAAATAAATTTTAATATTTAATGAGGGATTTGCTTCTTTATATAGAACAGTCTACTTTCTTCAATGCCAGTTCTCTTGACGTGATTTCCACAGGTTGTGACAAGCTGGGGTACTCTCACCTTACACAGGCACATTCTTAGCCCCATTCCAAACAAAAATCACCAAGTATCACCATTATTGGCAGGTGCCGATTTGCTTTCTTGGAACATGAAAGAGAAATTTAAAACTGGAAAATATCAAATTTGACTATTTCATAGACCTTCGGAGAAACACATGGTTAAATACACTGAAAGGATCTGACCCATCCTGACCAAGTTATGGGGTCTTTTTAGTCAGGACATTTAAGTTCCTGCAAAATCTGAGTCTAACGTCTCCTTCATCTTTACCTCTCATTTCCTCGTATCACAAATCTTATACACAGAACGACTTGACAGACATGAGGAAGTCATATTCCATGAATGCTGAAGCCATTTGTATTATGATGTGTGGCACTAAGGAGTTCAGATACAAAGGGCTGTAAGTTAAGTTCATAAGGGTTTACTGAGTACACCCTTTACACCTGGTATTGTAATTTTAGAATTCAAAGGAAGAAAGATGGTTAAATCAACCCTCAGGCGGGGAAAAATTACTTGATACTCATTCCTAGAATACTTGCTCTCAGGAGACTTCCTTACAAGCAGCAAGAAGCAGTTTTTATGCTTTATAAATTCTATCTCAAAGTTTTTCTTCATGAGTCTTTCCCTTATCCTTCAAAGGAAAACTAGACACCTACTATTCAGTCTGCCCAGAGCAGCAGCTCTAATCTTCTGGGAACAGTCCTTCTCATATCTTAAACATGGGGTTCAAATATGTGAGTATCACCATGGATTTACTGATAGTGTCCCAGGTTGACCTCTGATGGGTCCAGGCCTGATTTTTCATCCAAGATGAGTCAATTTAAGGTGCTGCTCAAGTTATTTTTAAGTTTAAATCAAGAGATTGACTTTCAGTCTCTCTGTGGAGGCAAAGGCGAGAGATATAGGGCATCAGAGCTGCTGGTCTATGCTTCCAGCCCTGTGGAAGAAGGGAGTTTGCATTGTTGAAGCCAACGTGCAGAGAGAAGCAGAGAAGAAAGAAGAGCTGGTATTGTCTGGATCTGATATTCAGTTGCAGTGAGGCATGACTGTGCATTTGTCCTTCTGACACTGTGGTTAGGTACAGAAACCCAGTAGATTCCTTTCTGTGTCCTAGTTGGAGTTGATTTTTCTTTCTTTCAACCAAAAAGAGTTATACTAACCAACAGAGAATATAAAATATCTAGTAACTAAAGTCCTATGGCACATAGGCCCATAACTCTTCCTACTCCCTATGCATTTGGTCATCTTTTTCTGAAGGTCAATGGAGAACCCTGTTAACATATAGATCCAATCATAATATAAGCTCAGAAATTAAGTCCTGTAGCTAAGGGAATACTCTTGGTAGAAATCATTAGAACTTGAAAAATACTTTTCATTTGTTTTTAAATGTAGATCAGAACAAAGGATTTTTAGAAATAGGTTAAAATAAGAAAGGGTTAAAGGCTAATACTCCAGTCAATGTTTTCTTTTGTAACTGAGATATGTATTCAAAGCCCTGTGACACAGTAAAATCTTATAAAATCCAATTCTCTCCTACTCTCTAGCCTAAGTTAAAATCCATATCTTATTAAGATGTTTTCTTTACTAAGAGAAGAGTATCTTTAATTTTAACAACAACAACAATGAAAACCTAAGGAAATTCACAACAGAAATGGAACACAATATCAGTATCTGTCCATAAACAAAATAACAGAGTATGTATTTGTATGAGGGTAAGCAAGAAAGGATGGCCAAGGGACACAGAGATAACACAAGGATAGGAGGGTGAGAGAGAGAGAGAGAGAGAGAGAGAGTACACACATACTGACAATTTTTCTCCCAAAGTTTCTATACCATTTCCATTCATAACCCCAATGTACCTGTTCCAGTTGAGAGAGAGAGAGAGAGAGAGAGAGAAAAGAGAAATCGGAAAACTTGGAAAGCAAATTAAATGATTATAGATACTTTATAGCTACCTGATGTTTACTGACACCATGGAGGCTTATTTAATGCTAGATCTTTCCAATCTGGTTTTCAATAAGCACCAAACTAAATTAGCAGAAGAAAAAGGATGGATAGCTTGAAGGCATATACCGGTAGAATCAAATATAGACCTAAAAAACTAATGTTAACCAAACAGATAAAGGGAGTTGATTCCAAGAAAAAATAAAAACCAAATAGGACTCAATTTTCTTTCTTTTAGTCATCCATCCATCTACCTCTCTTTCAGTATTGCACATGTAATTATGCTTCAGACACTGGACTAAAGGCTGAAGAGAATATAGCTATGGATCAGACAGGCCCATGCCTATAACAATTACCCCCAAGAAGGAAAAAAATGTGAACAAAAATAACCCAAGACCCAAGACAGTGTGAGTTTAATGAGTGACCTAAAGTATTCTTGGAAGCAAGGAGAAACCATTTCCTGCTAAGACCTTCACAATGAATGTTATATAGAAAAGGGACCTTACAGGATGAGTTCACTTTCAAAGCCAATCATCCAAAAATAGCAGCCCCCAGAGCATGAAATAAAAGCCCTCTGTGCATTCTTGATGGCTCCTAATACTCTGAAAGTGTCATAATTGACTTGTTTCTCTTCCATTTCCAGCTGTGAGGTCACATAGGTTTCAGAGGGTTTTTACTTGATTTCTTTCCCACCCTCTATAGTTTCTTCAGAAGATGGGATTATTATAAAATGTGCTTTTAAAAAGTGCTTTGATAGGAAGAAAAGCTAATCTCTGAGAGAAAGGGAGATATATATAGACATAGATATAGATATAGATATAGATATATCTCTATATATCTATATATAGATATCTCTCTCTCTATATATATAGATAGATAGATATATAGATATATAGAGATATCTCTCTCTATATATATATATAATAGCTCTTCTGCCTTTAGTGTGTGTACAGCAATGAGGCTCAGACACTAGACCCAGAATCTGAAATTCCTAAATAATTCCTCTAGGCATCACATTCTCATAAAAACACTACCCAGATGGCATTCTGAACCAGAAGAGGTTCAAGACCACAAGCACAGTTCCTTGTACTCTTCATAACTGTCAGAATATGGGTGACAGAAAGACACCCTACCTCCTACACCCCACTCACACCCATTTCCTCTGGGAAAGGACTCCGGAGTAGCTGAAATGCAGAGTAGAAGCTGAAAGCTCCCTGAAAAATGCTAAATGGACTTTTACAAAAGAACAAATAGAAAATTCCTTAAAACCAGACAAAATATTTGTTGATCGATGTATACTCGTAGTTAAGCTAAAGAAAGTGAGAGTTAGTTCTTTCATTCCCCTAATACTCTGTCTCTTTCCAGCATCACAAGATTAAGTCTCTGGTAGAAGGAGTAAAGAGATAATTGACATTGAAGAGTAATATGTTCTTGCTGTTTTAAAAAATAAAACAAGGACAAGAAAAAAATCAAATAAGCACAAATCTAAAGGAAGCAAATTGGCATCAGTCTGCTGATATGCAATCCTAGAAGTTTAAAAACCATGCGAGAAAAAACTCATCAGAGAAAAGAACTGATACTCAACAATTCTAAGCCTAGTGAAGTTAACATTCGCTTATGAGGGTCACATAAAATCATTCAAGGAAAAGGAAAACTCAGGAAGTATTTTACCCCAGTAGCCTACCTGAGGAAAACACTTGGGTTGGGGGGTGGGAGACTAATGAACCAACAAATAATCTACAAAGAATTTCAAGACTGAGGAATGATTAAGAGTAGAGAAAACAATGATAAAGAACAAATATTATAATATATAGATATGGCTATATCAAAAACGATACAAGATAGGCATTATAACTGCCTAGGAACATGTTAGTATGACTCCCAGAGACAAATGTCCAAATATTTTTAATATAATTTCACAACTCTGAGTTCAGAATGTACTTAGACCAGGATGCACTTATTGGGGAACTTGAGAGGGAAAAATGAGAATTGTGTTAGTGGCTAAACGGACCTTACTGTACTGTTCTCTTTGTTCAAATCTATATTATACAACAGGATTGAAGGGGTGCATGCAGGGTGACCAACTCATCCTGGTTTTCCTAAAATTTTCCCAATTTTAGTACTAAAAGTCCCATGTCCCAGGAATCCACTGAGTCCAGACAAACCAGATAGTTGGTCATCATAAGTGCATGTAACCCAGTAAAGTTGCACTCAAGAAACATCAAAAACAACTTACGTGTAGAACTGCCAGACCCAGAGTGAGACAACTGAAGTTCTTAAAAAGTCTAAAGCAGATCACAGCTGGGGTGGGTGGAGGAATTTCCTGCCCCCGCACACCTCAAAGACGTTTATTAATGTCTAGAGACATTTTTGGTTGTCGTAATTGTAGGGGGGATGCTATTGGCATCTAATGGGTAGAAGCCATATATACTGCTAAACATCCTACAATCACAGGACAACCTTCACAACAAAGAATCATCTGGCCCAAAATATCAGCACACCCAAGTTGAGAAACCTTGGTCTGAAAAAACAAAATCAAGTATAAAAGTTATAACATTAAATGGAAATGTACTCAATTATCCCATTAAAAAGAAACTGTCAGATCAGATTAAAAGTAAATCCTAAAGATAGGCTATTTGAAGGAAACATACATAAAATAAAGTGATAAAGAAGTTTAATAAGAAATTGAGGAAGGGATATCAGTCCAGTACAAACAATATGGAAACAAAAAGGCAAAATTAATAGCAAACAATTTGGTTCTAAAGATAAAAAACATTTAACAAGATAAAGACAGTTCATCTGAATGGTAAAAAACAAAACAAAACAAACAAAAACACCTTGAAAAAGATGAAATTGTCCTAAACTTAAGCTGTGTAAATCACACACTATATCAATTAAATATATAAACCAAAAATTAATAGAAAAGGAAAAATTTGATAAACTATATAATTCAAGTGGGAAAATTAAATAATTCTTTCCAGATTAGTCAATTCTACTAGATCATAAATCAAAAACATAAACTAAAGTAAAAATAAAGAGGAATTAAATACTATAATAGAGCCTAAATCTTTCAGAGGACTTATTTTTTATAAAATCTTGTAATGTACACAAAAAAATACTTAAAATTTATAGTAGATATTTATAGGCTATATTCTGATCAAAAGGCAAACAAAATAGGAAAAAAAAACATTTTTTAAGTGACAAATTATTTTAGCTGCTTCAAAATTTAAAAACATGCTACTCATATGTCTCTGATTAAAATTACAATGGAAATTTTATTTCTCTATAAAGCAATTAATTTAAAAGAAAAGACATCAAAGCAAAACTTACAGGATACAGAAAAACAGTATTTAGGAAAATATATATAGCCTTAAAAATCTTCATAATTAAAAAAGAAAAACAAATCCAAAACTAAGAACTTATCTAAGATATTTGGGAAAAGAGACAGAGGTCAACTCCAAAAAGAGGGAAATAGGAAAGTAAAAACTGAAATTTCTAAAATATGAAACAAAAAATTAGAAAAAAAATCAATAGACCCAAACCTAGATTTTGAAGACGTAATACATTATAAAAGGCCCATTACGTTCCTGACCATCAATAAGAAGTCTAGACATAAGACTGAGGTTATAAAACAGAAATAAAAAGAAAAGGAATTCTACTTGTAACTCTGGGGCAGCAAGTGTTGGGGTCCTAGAGAAAACAGATTATTTCTTGGTCAAATACAAACTGCTAAAATTTATTAAGAATAATAAAAAGTGAGAATATATCAATAATCATAGAAAGTATTACGAAGTCATTAGATATCTGTCAACTTTAGAAAGTAGAAAACAAACCGTTTCAAATAATAGAAAAAAACAGATGACTAATTGTTTTGAAATCAGTGTAACTTTATCATCAAAAATAAAAGAGTAAATAAAAGAAAACTATAGACCAATCTCACTTATGAATATAATAAAAATTCTAAATACGACTTCATAAAACATAGTCTCAATATATGAAACACAATATATTATGAAGAAGCTGAATTTATTCCATGGATGCAATGGTGTTTCAATCAGAAAAGTTATTAACATAAACCACCACATCAAAAGATAAAAGTGGAAAAAATGATTATACCTAAGGGTTTTGGAAAAGCATTTCATAAAATTTATCAGCCATATCTAATAAAAGATTAAGTATAATACAAACGAATGACTTTAATTAAGTTTATTTATCAAAAATCAACCACAAAATCATATGCAACAGAAGCAAAATATCATCTCAATTAAAATTAGAACTAGGAAAAGAAATCCACAATCACGATTACTACTTTGAAAATTAAACTGGCAGTTTCGGTAAATGCAATAAAAGAAAAAATACTAAATAACTTACAAAATATTAAAAGATAAAAGATATAATCTGTTGATTTTATGCTAGAAAACTCATGAGACGCTAGTAAAAAAAATTTTAAACCTTATCAGACTAAAGATTTTGGTTGAATGGATTAATGCAGAACAAACATAAAAAATCAATAGCTTTTCTCTATTCTAGCAATAAGCACAAACTAAAAAAATGTTAATATTTACAATCTGAGAAAAATCAATAAATACTTAAAAACATTTTAAATGAATGGGACTTACATGACTTACAAGAATAAAGTTAAAGAATATTTAAATAAAAGAATATTAAAATTAATAAGACAAGACATGGCATAACATGTTTATATATGGAAGATTCAATATAATGGAAATGTAATTTCTCCCAAAATTAATAGGCAGTTAATTCAATACAGTTAGGAAAACAGTTAATATGAAAGAACAAATGCCGGTGAATAGACAGTAAGCTATAAAAAATAGAGAATCATGAAGGGTAACTTGCTTTTCCAGATAGAAAAAAAAATTAAACAATTAGATATTCAAACAGAACAGTATTTATTCTGTATTTATTGAATCCAGAATCAGGTCCCAGTATATTGTATATGTGGCAAAATCAGTAGTCTACATTAGTGAGAAAAGTATCAACTATTTTATGATGGTACAGCTGGTCGCCTATTCAAAAGGAAATAAAAGTGAGCCCCTATCTTAAATTAAAAATGTTATGTGTATTAAAGACTTAAATTTAAAAACTAAATTTATTATAAACATCATGAAAGAAAATCAAGAAGGCAATTGTGTAGTGGAGGGGTAAGGAAAATTTTCTGAAGATGGAAAACTCAGATACTGAAAATTAAAAATTAGGAAAAATTTTGGAAAATTAAAATATAAAAAGTGTACATATAGAAAAATACCATAAACAAAGTCGATATCATATCTCTGGAGGAGAAATGTAACAGGTATAAAATAGAGGGACAGTTCACTTAATATACCCGAAATTCTTACATATTTCTAAGAAAACAGATAAGAAACAGGAAGAAAAACTCTGGGTAAAGAATATAAATGGACAATTTATTAACAAAAATAAAAATGTCCAACAAATATGTGAAAAGATTCTTATATTGATGAAACTTTATTTTGCATGTAACTAAGTTAATAAAGAATGTCATTTTACATCAGACTAATTACATGATTAAAACTAAACAGTGGAATATGGGAAAAACGGACTCTTAAAATGTTGGTAGATCATAAAGTGCTATGGACCCTTGAGAAAACAATCTAATAAACCCTGTCAAAATGTAATAAAGTTTTTAACCCAGTAGTTCCAAATTATTCCTGGAAACCTCTTGCAAAATTATTAGAAATGGACAGAAACTAGAAATTCTTATAAAAGTGTAAGAATTTACACTCCTCTCAGTTAGAAGAGGAGTGGCTGAATCATGTGTGGTACAGGCATGCCATGGAATATTATGTAGTCATTTAAAAAATGAATTAAAGCCACCAAATGAGAGATATAATGAAAAGTTCTTTATATTGTTTAATTCCAAAGACAGACTCAAAAAAACAAAAACAAAAACCCAGCATGAGTGTGGGTATAGGCTCTTCTTATCAGCAGAAGGAAAACATAAGAGGTTATAAATCAGATTGTTCGGGTGGGGGGCAGTGGTTACTGGAAAATGAAGGGGACAGTGATATTAGTGGATTAGAGAAAGTAACAAAATTTTAAAATAAAAAACATAAATATGATTACATTTCCAAATAGATTACATTTACAAATTTATGGATGTGAATAAAATTAAATTGAAAACTAAATTTAAACAACTGAAGGTAAGAAAAAAAAAAAGTGAACTCCTGGTTTCTTTCCCCACTAAGACAACATAGTAGTGACAGAAATACAGAGAGAATGGCTCTACTTAATGATGAATCTTGACAGTGACATCAGTCTTGATGGACTTTTTTCTAATGTCAATCTCAAGAATTGATTCTGTCCCTCATAACAGACAACTTAGTCCTAGACAATATCTGTTCCAGGTTTCTCATTTGTCAGATGAGAAAATTAAGGGCTAAGGAGTTTTAAGTAATTTTCCCTAGAGAACTCAAGAGTGCAGAAATGGACTTAGAATCTTCCCTTTTCCAGAGTTTCCTCCAATACTCAGCCTTGTTCCCTGTTATTCTACAAGGTCCCTGTCATCCAGGATTTAGAAGAGTTCTTTCAGGATCGTACCAGCACAGAGGGAAGAAATAGAATCAGAAGAAATAGAAAGGCCTTGTCCTCTGTAG
>NW_006442107.1:2346121-2425327 GCF_000325575.1 Pteropus alecto
AGATGGGATATTTTCTTGTTGAAGAGAGAAATATGTCATCTTACAAAGAATTCTTGCACTGGACACTGAATCATAGGGTGTCCCAGAGCTCTGCCCAGTGACGTATGCTGGTCATGCCCCAGCAGAATCTTTATGTACCTACCTGGCACCCTTACACATAAACTTATTTGCAAATGCTTATGCCCCAAATCCCCAAACCAATTAATTTTCTAACTCAGAATTGGTATTTTTACACATCCAGCAATTGTTTACTATTCCTACATGAATAATGAAAAACCGAAATCAAAATATTTGAAGTTATTCTTTCACTCCTTGATAAAAGAACAGACTCGGTTGACATGGGTTAGCTAGTTTACATAATGAATATTATTATTGAAGCCCTGTCACAAATTCAAGCCCTTTAAGTAAGGATTAGATAATTTTTATTTCCTGCAAGAGACTAAAATTTTAAGTTTGGTTATCTGACTATGTGCTTTCTTCACCAAAAACATCAGGCAGGAGACTATGGATCTCTTATAGCTAATTCAATATTTCTCCTAAAGGAACAAAATGGTGAAAAGTAAAACTGTCACATGCCAAAGACATTCCGTTTCTATTCTTGAAGAGGAATTTTTCACTCAAATGGTTAACCTTGTAAACAGATCTTTGTTCTGCTTCTATAGATATGCTTGCTGCATAGGCCAAAGGATGACCTTGAGATTAACTAAAGACTCTCCCTCCCTTTTTGCTTGTTCTGTCTAGATAACAGATGTATTGCCTAAGTTTCTGTTTGAAAATCTCATGTCCTGTAACTGCCTGTAGCCCTTAGCAACTCCCGTACTCTGTAACCACCTGACGACAAATTAACCAATCAGCCCATGCCAACTGTAAAACTGTAACTGTGCAGGTAAACCCTATAAAAGTAAGTTTATCCCTGAGTTTGGGGGCCCAGATCTTCAGAGCACTAGCTCCTCTGGGACTGCCAGCATAATAAATCTGAATTCTCCAACTCTCTGAGTAGTGCTTGGCTTCTCACCGGTCTAATTATTCTGCAATATTTTCAAGTATATAGTAGAGACATGTGGCTAACATACAGATCATCCAGGCCAGCAACTCTCTCTAATTCCATCAACAAATATTGACTCATTTTTCCACGTAGGGTCTAGATGGGTCTATGTGAATACTAAATTCTGTCCCATATGACCTTGGCATACTTATTTAACTTCTCTATGACCTTGCTTCCTTATCTATAAAATAGGTTGTTTAAAGCTCTCATAAAACAGAACTTATAAAGTGGTTAGCTTAGTGCCTAGCATATAAAAGCACTTTAAAATAACCATTAGTTATATGGAAAGTCTCTATGTCATATATTCAACCCTATTTGTAAGCACGTGGAGTTCAAATAAAAAAATAAACAAATATCACACAGGAAAGTAGAGACTCAATTGTGGAACTTACATCATGCACTTCTGAGTTCTTGTGTACATTAGAAGGGAAGGAGGTAAATAAGTGTAATAAATCCATAAGAAAGCATCTCATTTCTTAGAGAGAGCCTGTAAGAAGGAGGTGGGGTATGATGATCTGAATCTTTCATGTGTGAGTGAGGGTTAGGGAAGGTGAAGAAAGAACCTCGGAAACCATTTTTTCCTCAGAAATTTCAAGAAAATAGTTTTCATAGCTGAACTGTCCAGAACAGTGGTTCTTAAACTAAATCAGAATGATCTAGGTGGCTCATTACAGCGTGAATTGCCAGCACCTCTGTCACTTAAGAGTTTCAGATTCAGCAGGTCTGGGGTGGAGCCCAAGGACTTACACTTCTAACAAGGCTCAGGTGCTACTGCAGCTACTGGTCTGCTGGCCACACTTTGAGAACCACTGCTCTCGATGATCTGCCTCCGTTTCCCAATTTGGTCTATTGACAAAGACCTGAGGAGGGGAAAATTGATAGAGTGGAGGAGTCCTAGAGAATTTTCACAGGCGTTTTCAAACCTTTCCATCACCGTTTACCACGCTCTGTGGCCTTCGAAGTTAAGTCGACAAGCAGCTTTTTAAATAAAAATACTCTCTTGTAAAGGCACTAAGGGAGACAAATGTGATTCATCTCCTTTTATTTGGGGGTCTGGAGAAAAATGACTCTGGTGTTTCACTATAGATTTTGATGTGTAGCCAGAGTCTGGCTTTGAAAAGGAGAGCAGCATTGGTGCTCCTGGAGACGTGAGAAGCAACAATTAACATTCAGACAGACAGCCCCCCTCAGACTCCACCATCAGCCCAGATTCTTGTGCCCCTGGGAATATTGATCTGAAGAATCAATTTTGCTTATAAGTGAAAGGGGGTGAAAATCTAATTAAAGCACACAAGATGTGGTTTAAGTGCAGAATAATTATGCTACATGATGACATTATGATAGTTTGAAGATCAATCATTTGGAAATTTTTTATTTGGGCTCCTTTTGGAGAAATCTTAACCAAAAGAAGTGACATGTCCTAAGGAATTATGCAAGCTTCTCCTAATACGGGCTTGCATATTCAAGGCATATATCAAAGAAATGATCCGATACGGGTTCTTTGTAATACTTGTGTGATCTAAATGTCCATTGTTTTAAGAGCCAATACTCAATTGCGAGTAGACTATCACACCACATAAAACAAACCTGCCAGATGTTTCTGGAGTCCCCCAGCGTATGTACACCTTGACTGATCTCTTGCTTCATCTTCCCACTCCAGCTGAGGCTTCTCCTCGTCCATGTTAGCTGTTTCCTCCAAAGCTCCTTGAGATGATGAGCTATGGCCACTGACCATAATAAGAGTACCAGTGTTCAGTTAAGTAATGCTGCCTCCGGAAGCCCCCAGATCCCAAACTTTGGGGCTCTAGGTGCTGTGGGCACCAGGAATTAGGACTTTCTTCTCCACTCCGTGCCCCGTTCTGCACCTACTTTGCATCGTAACAGCTCCTTTGAACAATGGCATGCTAGTTTGCTAGGGCGCCCATGACAAAATACCATAGGCTGGGTGGCTTAAGGCTTAAGCAAGAGACATTTATTCTCTCACAGTTCTGCAGGCTAGAGGTCCAAGATTAAAGCGTCGGCGGGTTTGGTTTCTTCTAAGGCTTTTCTTTCAGATGGCCACCTTCTTGCTGTGTGCTCACCTGGTCTTTTCCTTGTGTATGTGCTCCCCTGCTGTCTCTTCTTATACAAACATCAGTCGTATTAGATAGATTAGGGCCTCGCAGCAATGGCCTTATTTTAACTTAATTATTTCTTTAAAGACTTTATCTACAAATACAGTTTCATCCTGAGATTTTGGGCATTGGAACTTCAACACATGAATTACGGCCAGGGACTGGAGGAGGACAGAGTTCAGCCCATAATAAATAGTAACATCTTCCTTCTTTAATGTTTTATTCCACAGGAGTCCAAAGTCCATTTAAGGGACCTGGTGTGGGGGACAAAGTCTAACACCTTTATTTTCCCTTCTTTTCACCAAAACTCTTATCCTATTACAATACAAAAATGAATGTGGACGAGAACTAGATGTTGGTGTAGGTGTGTGCTGGGGAGAGGGATACTGTCTCTATCAGTCAAGAATGAACTGTTATGCTGACTTAAGTTAGATACTAGCATTTGGAGAGCAGACCATGCAATCCAGACCTCCTCTTTTACAGACCAGGGGAAAAGGCCCAGATCAATTAGGTGACTTTCTCAAGATCACACAGCTTAACAGTGACAAGGCTGACTCTTCCAATTCCTAATCCTCTGCTTTTCTCACCACACGTGGTTCCATCCTATATGACACCTGGAGTACCTGTTCATGGGTCCCCTGTGCTCTACTTGCAGTCCTCAGCACCATCCCAGGTAGAATCGGGGGTTAATGTTTCTAGGAGACCTACCATCAACACAACTCTCCCATGTTTCTCCTCGGAAATACCTCCACAAGGCCAGGGGGTCAGGGCAATGAAGGAAACTCCTAACCACACTCCGGAAGCTCCAAGTCTGGATGATACAGACAAGAACTGTAGAGTACATCCAAAAACAAGATCAGTGGCTCAAAAGGTTTCCAGTTAGAACTCAGTTCAGTCTTCATCTTGTGGGCAACGAACTTTGCCTATAAATTAGCTTTCTCCAATCAGAAAATAAAAATCTTGTTTATATTTGAAACGTCTAGAAATTTGAGACAGAGAAGTTACTTTTAACCCAAAGCCTCAGATAATTGCTTCGATTATCCAATTATGTCAATCCAAGAGACCTTAAAGTTCTGCACATTCCCAAACAGGCAGCCCATTAGCAACGGCAGAGTCACACAGCCTTTCCACATCGGCAGCAGCAGCCCGCATGCCTGTCAATCGGCTGCCCTTTTCTTTCCTCAGAATGACACTATGTGTAGAATGACCAAGGAAGTCTAACCACGTGGCCAAGAATTGGAAGACCCGCATAATGACAATGAGATTGTTAGATGAGCATTATTGCTGCTAATACCATAATCCTCAGATACAGAACTTACCTAACACAAAGTATATATATACATACATACATATATACAAATCTGTCGAGAGAGAGAGAGAGAGAGAGAGAGAGAGAGAGAGAGAGAGAGAGAGAGAGAGAGAGGGAGTAGGCCATATAGGTAAGGAGACAATTTTTTTTTTTAAGTTAATGGCATCAGGAGGGACAAAATTAAGTCTTATACAGGCTTTGGTCCAGCAACTATCAAAATATTCCATCGACTAATCAAAATCATTTCAAAGATGAATAATAGGACAAGGCCACATAAAATTGGTAACTTTGAAATCCTTCTGAATAATGACCTCAGACATGTGACCTCAGATTTGGCTTATGGTTACCCTCTCTCATCACCAGTTAGCAATGCCCTTTCCTCCTCCTTCCCTTCAGCCAAGACCTATAATCCTTCAGCATTAATTTATACATCTAATATTTAGTGAATATATACCAGGTACCAGACATATTTCTAATCAGTTGACACTGGGCACCCTTAAAATATCTCCTTCTGATATACTTTAGGGTCTTTGCCATCCATCCAGCCTCATGCTGAAGGTATATTATGTATGGGTGGTTGTGTTTATACCATAGAATCTCATCACCCTGTCTACAGCTAACTGAACTAGAGAGATTTCTGCAATTGTCTGGTTTGAGACAGTGATAGCCAATATTGGGAAGTAATATGTGAACCCAATAAAAGGGATTTTTAATGTAGGAGACATAGTTGTGCATGCAAAAAAATAAATACAAAATCGGAAAGACACACCAAGAGAAGATACTAATCAGAAGCCGTGAGATTTTAGAAGCCACAACCAAACAGAATCTTTTTCTAAGCAGAAGCCATAATATAGAGTAGCTAGCAGAGGAAAGAGATAGAAACGAGAGAAGCAAAGATTGTAGTGCTGCTGAGTCACAAGCAAGGCAATCTAGGAACTTATTATTAATTCACAAGAGCAGCTACTGAACATCCAGAGTTATTGTAACCTAAATGATGATAAATGGCATTCGAGTTCTCCGGTAGGCCTGCATACACAACCACTGAAGGATTTTTTGTCCTCTATTATTCCCTTGGTGTTCTTACAATCCTAAGGAAATCTGAGTGTGCCTCTTCTGCTCTTAACCCGGAGATAGAACCTGTCTAGCAGTCAGTGAGGGGAAAGACAAATATACCAACAATCCATTATAGTACATGTCATAAGTGGGTATTGCAGGAGCACAGAGGACCTTAAAATGAACCGGAGATAAATTCTTCCTTGGGCTGAGTCTTGAAGGTAAAATAGGAACTGTAGACATGGAGCAAGGACATCTGAGGGAAAAATTATTGGGTGTGAAGGCATTGTAGCACATAACGGTCTGTTGGGATCAGGAAACTACATGTTTTTTGAGCTGGCTCAAGTCAATGCCGAGCTTGGGGGCAAGACCAGAGATGAGGTTGGGGCAGTTGGGAGCTGATAAACAGTCTGGTGACTAAAATAAGGTGTTTTTTTAAAAAATCCCCAAACTTATTGGGAACCATTGAAGGACTTTAAATAAAAGGCACAATAAGATTTATATTTCAGACAGTTCCTTCTATCTGGATTGTGAGAATGGACTGAAGTGTGGACAGAATGGAAGCAGGGAGTCTAGTTGGAACATAAATGCTGTCCTCTGGGTTGAAACTAGTGAGTGGCATGGAATAGAAAGGAGTAAATAAACAGGGGGAAAATATATTAAAGGGAAGGTAAAATTTGCAGAATTTGGTGACATACAAAATAGATATGAGGGAGAATCCTAAAATAAACCCACTAGTTCTGGCTTGACTTCTGGAAGGATGGTCGTACAAATCACTGAGATTAATATAGAACAGAATGAGTAGGTGTGGGTAAGAAAGATGGGGAACTGAGGTTTGGAGATGGTACCTTCGACAAATATGTGGGAAAATCAGGCAGAAATATCAAGTAGACACACATGGGCCTGGATCTCAGCGAAAAGATGTAGGCTTGTGGCACCATTATATAGACAGTAATCAACGCTAAGCATTTGAGTATAGTGATCATGAGATCGCATAGAGAATAGGAGACAAGGATGGAGGATGGTTTCCCTGTACAACACCATGCTTTAGACAAATAGCAGAACCTCTGACAGCAGATGAGGTCAACTGATCTTCTCTGTAATCCTTTATTATTTAAAGCCACCTACACTCCTTCCTGAAATGCCGTGATAATGACTGTCTTATCCTTATTTCATAAGAACAATCATATTCTCTCATTGTTTCATGTATGAAAATCTCACCTCTTCCCTATGTAGACACTCTGTCTCAAGTTCGCTTTAGATGGTCTTTTATACATAGCACCGTGAGTGATAGTAGGGGAAAATACCTAGAGCACTGAGAGCCTAGAGCCCTGAATGCCTCTTCCAACTCTGCCACAACAAGATATGCAACCTTGAGAAAAATGTCAAAGTAGGCTACCTTTTAATTGACCCTAGTCTATGGGTAGGCATAAAGCAAAGTACTCTATATATCGCTTGTTTAATCTTTTTAACAAATCTATAAGGTAGGGATAAGTCTTCCTGCCACAGAGATTAATAAAGTGAGGTCTAAAGAGGTTAAGTAATTTGCTACAAGTTAGCAATGGAAGCCAGTTTTAAACCGAAATTTGTTTTAAACCCCAAATCCTTTTCCTTCTATTGTTCATTCTTCTAGAGCAGATCACTGAACTCTTTTAACCTTAGCCTCCTCATCTATAAGACAGAGAAAGATTGAACAAGCTATTGTATATAAAGATACACTGAATATTATGAAGTATGATAGCAGAGAAATTAATACACATCAAATAGCCCCTTTGCTTCTCTATATTTTCTAGAGCCTATTCAGTTAGGTGGAAAAAAGGAAGTAGTGTGAACAATACATGTGAGAAATGACATACATCATCTCTGGGCAGAAGCAGTAAAAATTTTAAATAAGATTCTCAGTCTCTCTTACCCTGATGCAGAGACTAGGGAGGTTGTGTGTTCCAGAAGGTACAGATACAAGATGGTAGATACTCCATCATCCTAAATCCTGAGTAATTATGTAGAGTAGAATTTTCTACCAAGTGAAATATGGCCTCAGTATAAAAGTAAACTTTTGTGGTGTTAAGTCACTAAGATGTAGGAGTAATTTGTTACTGTAGCATCCATCTGGCTTATCCTGACTGACATAAATGCCAAAAACTTATGGAAAATTATAGATAAGTCAATATTCAGTATTCGATATGCAATATTCAATGTGGTGAGTGAGATAAGAGAGCATTGTAATTAAGAGGGTGGGAAGTGGTGCTAGAATACATGAATTCCAATCCAAGTCCTGCCATTCCTAAGCTGTATGACTTTGGCAAGTAACCTCTTCGTGTCTCAAGTTCCTCGTGTCAAATGGGAATGATAACATTGAAGAGGAACTTTCACTCAAAAGACTAACTTTATAATCATCTCTTTGTTTTGCTTCTGTAGATATGCTTGCCTCATAGGCCGTAGGGCAGGGTGACCTCAAAATTAACTAAAGACTTATTCTCTCTTCTGCTTGTTCTGTCTAAATAACAAATGTAACTGGCTGCAACCCATAGCAACTCCCGGGCTGCGCTCTGTAACCACCTGAGGACAAATTAACCAATCAGTCCATGCTAACTGGCTGAATGTAACTGCGCGGATAAGCTCTATAAAAGCAAGGTTGCATCTAAGCTCGGGGCCCAGATCTTCAGAGCGCTAGCTCTTCTGGGACCGTTGGCATAATAAACCTGAGTTCTCCAACTCTCTGAGTAGTGGTTAGTTTCTCGCGGGTCTGATTTTTGCAACATTTCTGCAACAACATTACTTCACACAAGCTTGAGGAGAACTAAGAGTTAACTCACGTATGGCATTTAGAACAAGGCATATGGAAGCACTCGATATCAGCTGTTATTTTTAGTCCATACTGCATTGACTTCAATTCTAGTGAGCATAGAAAGTCATAGAAAACAGTCTAAGGAGAGAATTCTCATATGTTTGTCCTCCAACAAAAATTACAAAGAAACTCTTCGTACCTCTGCAGGAAAAGGAAAGGGAAGGAGCAGTTCAGAGAGCAAAGGTAAAGTACTTTTCACCTCTTGACAACTGTTTTTTCTCTCCTTTCTCATATCTGTGGAGTGTTGCAAATGAAGAGCCTTTCTCTACACCAAAGAAAACAATCTAGACTATATATCCCCTAATGAAAGCATGTAGCCTGTTTTTGTACAGCCCACAAACAAACAAAATTTTTGTTTCTAAAGAATTGTAAAACAACAACAACAATAACATGGAAAAGACTGAGTGATAGAGACTATACATGTTTCACAAAACCCCAAATATTTAACTGATGGCCCTTTACAGAAAACGTTTGCTGATTCCACTGTGTTGTGGTATGTGAACACCCTAATCCCAACCTTCCAGCTCAGCTCATCCTTAGGGAACTGAAGGAGAGGTTAGGGTTCCATATCATCGCCCCACTTCCCAATCATCTTCTCTTCCCACTGTCAGTCTATCATACTAATGAAATTCACGAATATGAAAAAAAAACACACACAAAAACAAAAAACAGCTTTCGAAAGAGTTGCCTAACAAAGAGCGAAGCGGAAGAAAGAGGCAGTCCCATCTTATTTATAGGGACAATAACTGAAGATTTTCATTAAGCTTTTTACACATAAAAACTAGATCTTTTTTAGTAGTAATTAGCTAATCCACTTCTTTCTTCCCTTCTGTTTATAAATTCAGGGACCCCTGAAGGCAAGTACCTAAATTAGCAGACCCGAGGGACAGCCTTGCTTCCATATTTCTAATTCTTTACAATTTATTCTTTATTAAGCTGTGGGTTAAAAGTACTAGAATTAGTGTTCTTTCTTTTCCTTCAGAATGTATTTCTTTTCTTTCCCAAGGAACAGATTTTCAAAAGCAATGGACAAGGAACAGTTTCCAATAACGTCTGGTTGACAGCAACACAGAAGAGAAAACCAAGACAATTTTCCCCTCCTTTTCTCGCCATCTTCACATTTAATGAAGAAACATAATTAATGACAACCTTATTAAAACTAGCAAGGCAGCAAGACTTTAACAAAGGTAATAATTAAGTCATATTAACCCTTGGGTTAAATTTCGTCTGACAACACATGGCTATCTGGAAAGGCAGAGGGTACAAGACAAGGCCTAAGTTATTAAGCCACCTGGTTGGAGCCACCCCATCTCCATTTCTTTCCCACCAAGAGAATCTGCTTCCATGGCCTCTGACCTCATCCCAACCATTCTGTCCTTATTTATACCTTTACCTCTGCTAGAAATAGAAATTTCCTTCATTCTGTTGAACTCTTCCTTTCTTCACTGCTTTATTAACACTCAACTAAGACTTTTAAGCCTGGGTCTGAAAGGTATTCTGACTCTATATTGGTTGGCGTTGACACTGACATAGCTCTAGAAACCTTCCAATGACCCTTAACAACCATAGCAAAGAATGAGACCCTTGAATTATCTATCTAGTAATGCTTTTGAAACAATCATTTCTGAGATTACATCACCTCTTGGATTCTTGTGGTGTCCTTACTCTGAGTTGTCCTCTATTCCAAAATAGATTTTTCTCATACGCTTAATTCAAGACTCAGCTTAAAAGTCACTTTTTCTGGTGAGACTTGCTTGACAACTTCAGAGGGAAAGCTCTCTCCTTCCTATAAGCCACTAAATATTTGTTGGCTCACTTGTAAGTTATATACTAGTATTTAGCAATACCTCATATTATTAGCTTGCATTATGTTTTAGTGTTTTGTTTGTCTCCCAGGTCAATAAGAAACTCCAAGGGCCATATCTTATGTTCTCCATATTCCCTATGGCCATGTAGAATGTCTCATACATAACAGGTGCTAAGTAAATGTTTGCAAACTTGATTGATTACTTCATGAGTTTATAAGCTAGGAATCCCTTGTGTGCAAAGTTGGGCTTCTTTTAATTGTATTAACACAGTGATCCCCAAAAGTCATTGAACATTAAAATCTCTTGAGGAACTTTTAAAACTTCGGTTGAGAAGGTTGCACCTAATACAAATTAAATCTGAAAGTCTGGGAGTACTTTTTAAGAGATCCAAAGGGATTTCAATGTGCAGTAAAGTTTGGGAACAAGAATATTATCTTCAACTAGAGCATGATCTTCCATTTAATTGTGCCCCAACTTTGATTTCAACAAACAGTTGAAACAGTCCTAGATGACTGTTTTAGAATGTGCATCATTTGCATTTACTGACAATTTTATCAGTGTATATGACAATGTACTTTCCCTTTGTTTTATAAATATTCTCTGGGTAAGCATGGGCTCCTTGGCAACATTCTCAAAGAACACAGAACAGCATCACACATATGCACGTGCACACAATAGAAAATGATGATGATAATGAGGATGATGGTGAAAATGATGATGATGATGATGATGATAGTGATGATTATAGTAGTGGTAGAAGTGGTGATTGAAAAAATAAGAGCCACCAAATACAAAAATTCTTTAAATTTCAGTATCTAATTGGATCTAATTGGGTAAAAAAGAGGAAAGACGTAGCCGAAAGGTTGTGAATTCTTTTTGAAGTCCCTTTGGAAATATAGATTCTCCAGGTTTATGTTAAACCTTGGATTAAAGCAATCGGTATAATTTTATAAGCTTTATTTACTGCCCTTAAGGGGGAATGAATTAGATGGATAAATGCTGAATTGATATGTTGAAATGTTTTCTGCCTTATTGATGCTATGATGCAAGCATACTAATTGGAAATCTGTTCTACAGCGGATCTATTGGAAAGACAAAAATTAAATTAAATTAGCTCGAATTATCAGATTTTCCTGATGTTGGGAACTTAATCACTATGATCTTTTGATTAATTCACCCTCTTCCAGCTCATTTTTATACTTCTGATTACTTTCCATTGCAATGTTCTTGAAGCCCATTTTAGATGCTCTCCACTCCAGAAGGGAGGCTGTGGGAACTAGAAGAAGACTCTGGTGCCAGATCATTTTGCTAATGGAAGATAATTATTGTGATTATCTCATCCTTGCTTAAAAGCTCTAATGGTAGCAGAGCAGCCTCTCCGACAGGGTGAAATTTCAACCAAAATATGTTGACTCTCTTTGTGGAAAAACTTGTCATATTCCTCATATTCCTCCGAGCAAGGAAAGACTATTTATTGCTAATTCATAGTGGGGAGAGACTCTTTTAGGAGAAGACTATCTAGAGTCACAGAAAGAGCTCTTGTCTGGATCATTATTATTTTTGGTTTCTAGCGTCGGTCTGACTACTAGGCTGCTACATGACCTTGATCAAGCCCTGAAACCTCTGTGGGTTTTAGTTTGCTCCCTATATTGGAAAAAGTATTGGAAAGAAAAAGATATCTTAATGGGAATAAGCATTATTTTAAAAACATGATGTAATTTTATATATGTATTCTAATTATTCATGAAAATTATAAAATTATATATAATGTAAATTTTATAAATTTAAAGAAAGAGTATCAATATCTAGTGTCTTACTCTGGAGCAAATGCTACAGTCTAAATATTTCTATATTTGGTGGGCAAAAATCATAGCTCTGTTCTTTAAGAGATATATCACCTAGGGCAAGTTACTGAACTTCTTGTAGCTTCGGTTGCATCATCTTTAAATGGGAATTAGTTATTCCTATCTTGGGCAAGACTGAAATTTTTTGTGTGTGTGTGAAGGTAGCATAAGATACCAAAACCAGACAAATACAACCATCCACACTTTCAAAGAAACCAAAAACAACAACCAAAAAACCTCTTGCCTACTATTTTTGTGAATACCGATACAAAGGAGAAATTAAAATATTAATTCTATAGTAGACCAGAAGTATAACACACAAATGCCACATTTATTTGATAAAGTCAATATGATATAAGCCGGAAAATGATGAGAAAAAAATATGAATGAATTAGACTAATTTTATCCCCCCAAAATTTTAAAATTAAATTAAAAAGAAGTTAATGCTGACTAAGAAAATTGAACAGAAATTTATTGAATATTAGATTATTATATTGAATATGAATAATCCAGAAATTGTCCAAAATATATGCAGGAATTTATTATAAAAGTGGCTTTGAAATCAGAGAGAAAAAGATAGTAAATGCATGATGTGAGAACACTAACATCAAGGGAAGATGGGATTAGAAGAATGGCATTTAGATTCCCAATCTTCATCCTTGTGTGAAAACACCTAAATTAAAAAAAATAAATCAGAGATGCAAGTATAAAAAGTAACAATAAAAATATACAAAGCCTTGATTGAAATTCTATAGTTTTGGTGAGGGGAGGGTTTTTAAAAACCATTTAAACAGATGCCATGAGAAGTGTTTAAAGTACCAGAAAAACACATGAAAAGTACATATGACAAATTCGAGAAACATTTCTAACAGAAGACAGAAGAGGGTCTAAAGCTTTAATATATAAAGAGCTTTCATAAATCAAGAAAATAAAATGCATAACTCAATAGAAACAAAGTATAGAAGGATGTATTTCACACACAAAATAATGCATTGGCCAATAAATATAAGAAAAACATGTTCACCAAAAATCTTTTAAATTAAATGAAACATATTTCCTAACTATTAGCTTGCTATAGATTTAAAGGTTGAATAATCTTTAGTATTGACTAGATTGTAAGTCATAAGCCACAGAGAGAAACAGGAGTGTCAGAAAATATGTTTTGCATATTAGTAGAAATATAAATTAGTATAAACTTTTAAGAGAATACTCTGGCCCTATTTATCAGCTTTAAAATGTGTTTAGTATTCATCCCAGCAATTCTAATGAAGAGGAATTTTCACTCAAAAAGCTAACCTTATAATCAGCTCTTTGCTCTGCTTCTGATATGCTTGCCACATAGGCCGTAGGGCAGAGTGACCTTGAAATTAACTAAAGACTCGTCTTCCCTTTTGCTTGTCCTGTCTAAATAACAAATGTAACTGCCTGTAACCCATAGCAACTCCCCCACTCTGTAACCACTTGAGGACAAATTAACCAATTGACCCATGCCAACTAAGCCCTATAAAAACAAGGTTGTCCCTGAGCTCAGGGCTCAGATCTCCAGAGAGCTAGCTCCTCTGGGACCACTGGCATCATAAACCTGAGTTCTCCAACTCTCTAAGTGGTGCTTGGTTTCTCGCTGGTCTGATTTTTGCAACATTTCTGCAACACTACTTTTAGTCGTTTACTCTCCCAGTGGTGGGAAGGACATATAGGAAACTCCGTTAGCTCTTATATGTTAGTCTAGGAATGGTTAATAGTAGTTGGAGCCATTTACTTTTCTAAGTTACAATGCTCTGTATCACTTGGTTTTATTTTCTCCTTTTGTTTGTGAATGCGTGTTTCTGTCATGTGCAAATATGACTGGTTCATGAAAATAAGACAACTGTACCTACTTTAAAGAGATGTTACAAATATTAGTGATAATATGTATATGCCAAATATTGATTAGCATCTAGTAAATCATCAAAAAATAATATGGCTTTTTAATATATATTTACTTTGGGAAAAAGATTTAAAATGCTAAATCTTTCCCACCCCACCCCCAGCTTCCTTCTTTACCACCATCTTCCTTAAGCGATCATTTAGAAAGACTACAAAATGTCCTCAATTTCATTATCTAAGTAATATAATTCCATCAAAACTAAGAAGTGAATAGAATTATGAAATATATCTTATTTCTAGAAGAATCTTAGAGAATCGATTCAACTCTTCTGTTCTGTTTAAAAATAAATACAATGGTTACCACAATTCCAAGGGAGGGAGTGTGACTTGCTGAACGAAGGTCCTGGCTTGTTAAGGCTGGGTGGATGTAGAACATACACAAATGAAATATTCTGTTAGTGGTCACAGGTGGGGAAGATGTTCTGAAGGAGATTCTGGGAAATAGAGAGGACTAACTTATTTGTGGGGAGGCAGGGACACGAGAAATTAATGTCCCCTACAAGTACTGTACTTTTGAAATGATAATGGTCACCAAATAAAAACATATTGACCTGGATACCCAAAGGAAGTGCTTGCTGTGAGGTGGGAATAAGTAAAGATGATGAGAACTGATACCACAAAGGTGCATCTCTGCTGCTTCTGCTTTTCTTCTTTATAATTTCCATGAAAATGGGTAAAGGGCCCAGGAATAAGACTCGAGTCTCAAGACCTAGCTCTTTCTTAACTCCCAATTAGCTTTAGAACTTTCTTAATCACTTAACTAAAAAAGAGCCAACCTTTCTACTCCACTGTCCTGTTCTGAGGGTCAAATAAAATAGTTTGTTAAAGTACTTTACAAAATCAAAGAATGATTCCAATGTAAGATACTGTCATTGGTTAGCTTTCTCTTCTGGTTAGTTGTTGCCTTTACAAAGCAGCCTTATTTAGCACACAAAGATGCATCATAAATGGTTCCATAAAAAGTAGATACATAGAACACACAAACCAAAGGAAGACTATTTACACATGGTGCTGAGAATAAGACCCCAAAGGAAGCAGACTGGAAAGTGAGTTCAGTAAATGTTTTGACCTTGTAGATTAACCCTGGATGCTCTCAGTTGACTGGCTGGCTATGTGACCTCCCAGATTTGAAGAGCCTACAGTCTTCAGCCCTCAGTTATTAGTGTCCCTTTGAGAAGGAAATCAAGAAATGCTCTCCCAAAAATACACAGTCTTTCTTGAAGGCCCAGAAAGCTCATTTCAGGATTAGAGTCAAAAACCCTATTACAATTAACTCAACAGCCACCTCCAGAAGTCTTTGGTTGCACCAGAGGACACAACCTAAACTCACTGACCTAGAATTAATAAGATCTAGCTTGGTTTTCATTCATTTATTGTGCATTTATTCTATGCTTGCTAAGTATATCATCGGGATTAATCATACTAGTATCTCTCTTATTAGGAGAGCATAACAGACAATGTTTTAAGAGCTCCTATGTTTGAAAAATGTCTTTTTCTACCCTTTTACTTGAAGATTTGGAGATATAGAAGTCAGGTGTTCAGGCCTCAATTGTTCTGATAGAGAAAGTCGATTTGATTCTAATTTTTGACCTTTTGTAGACAATTGCTTTTGTTGAATTGTTGTATTTGAAGTTGTTCTTTAATGTCTTGAAAATTTTAGAATTTTTAGCATAAACCTCCATGTTCTGAAATTATACTATAATGGGTCTTGTTACCTATCCATTTTCACATAATTTTGCTGGGCATTTGGTGAGCTTTTTAAAGATGGAAACTCATGCTCCTCAGATCCGGGAAATTTAATTATTTCTTTAACAATCTGTTCCCATCAGTTTCCCTCTTCTTCCTGCCTGGGTCCCCTTAGCCATATTGTGGACCTGTTTGAGCCTCTTTTTCTCACCATTTCTCTCCTTTTTAAGGACCTTTGTTAGTATCATTTTTAATGTCTGCTTCCTAAGAGATATTCAACTTTATCTCCCTATGCTTCTACTGATTTTTTCTTTCCAGCTATTTAATTTTCAAAATCTTTTTTTCCCCCTCTGAAAGATTCTTTCTAATAACATCTTGTTTGGGGTCAGAGATAATGTATCTTCTAGCTCTTTGAGAATGCTAATAAAATTGTATTTTTCTGTGTGCTTGCTTGTTGTGTGGGTGTATTGCCTTCTGCCACATGTGATGTTGGCTTTGCTAAAAACATGACTGATGACCGTTGGCTAGCCTTTCACAGGAAAGGGCAGGTCACTCAGAAAGTAAATAATCAGATCTTTCATTAACTATTTTCTCTTGTATTAGTCACATCCCAAAGAAGAATATTTTAATCTCTGATGAAGGAGATTAGCCTAGCTGCAGTGAGGGAACACAGTGAGGGAAGGGATTTGGGAATTGCAAATTTCCTAACAATACTTCCACATCATCTTCTATTTAGCAACATGTTACCCCTATCCTCAGATATGACGTATTCCAGAAGAGTCAAGGTGTCCACTCTCCTGAGGATAAACCTCCACTCTTTTATCTGGGGTTAGGGGAGATGAGAAGAATGATAATGGGATTCAAGATCTAAACTTCATCAGATTTTCAGCCAATGCTCCTAATTTTCAATTTTATTTTCAGATATAGCTGGTCATGCCAATTGCTGTGTCTTTTAGGGTTTACAAATCAAACTCTTCTCAGATTCTCCCACTGCTGGCCTACCTTCCTCTAAGATGTGCTAAGTCATTTACCATATGGCCATAAACTACTCTGCTTCTAATATTTTGACGCTTGTCTTGTTCACCTTTTCTTTATCTTTCAAGTTTTCAATTTTTTTTTTGTTTTTTATCCTTTATTTGTTTTTAGTACGATTCTCAGAAGACCTAGAGATAAATGCTTGTGTTTGATCATATTTAATCAGAATTAGAGAAGTTTTGAAGGCAGTGAAAGGGTGAGGAGGAGGATCAAGACTCCAGAGAATCATGATCTGCAAACATCTTATAGAATAGTCATTAAACAATCAATTTCTATTTAAAATACTTCAATATGTTACTCCACTATCTATTTTACAATATTCATGCAAAAACAGCCAAATTCTAGGTTTAAAGTACCAGAATCTTGCAAATAAAGGTAATAAATAATGGCTTGTTGCATTTTCCAGATCCTCTGACAGGAAGTTAAGGAACACTGCCTCTTAGCCAATAAACATTTTTAAAAGTACTGTAAAAATGACTAAGTTTAAAATGCCATAAAAATTATATCGAGATTTAAGTAATTTCTCTCTAATGGCTAGACTGTGTGCTTCAAATTGTCTACTTTGGGTTTTAAATTAAGAGATGACAAAAATATAAAAATTGCAGCTAGATATTCAAAAATGGGTCTTTCAGATTTTTACCTCCGCACCTTTAACAACAGGTAGCACTGGGACTTTTCCTTTTTGTTGAAGAACTAGACTCTCTTCCCTATTCACACTGAAATTGAAATGTCAGAGGCATAAGGCTGTATGAGAAAGCCATTCTCATAGGAGATCCCAAATTTATGAGCTACTCCATCCAATATGGCACACTCTGGGCCCTATGAGACATTTCAATAAGTTGGATTAAAGTCATTGACTTGAGGAAATGAAATTTAAGTAAACAACAACATTAAACAGCCTTGACAGACACAGGGGAATTATTATTGCTGTTGCTGTGTTCTCCCTAGCTTTTCTCTCTCAAAAGCTTGGCATGTACCCTCTACATTAGCAAGAGATGAGAAAACATGGTGTATGCAGACAAATCTTGATCTTATTAAATTGCAAGGATATTATTCATTTTGCCAAAGATTCAGGTCTTAAAATATGAGGCTGTCCAAAGACCTAAGAACAGTGCCCACCAGTTGATGTCTGCATGCAATCCGTCTTTCAGCTCCAGAAAAACATGTTAAAACATAAATGATGCCACTTTCTTGAACACTGCATCCAGAACTCCAATAAACACCACCTGTCAAAAAAGTAGCACTTAAAAGGCCAGCACATCTTCTGACTACTCATCACCAAGGCTGGAAGGAGCAGAGCATCACCTAGCCAGGCTCCAGAACATTGCAAAGTTTGTTCCCTGCTATCGTTCTGTGATCTTGCAACATCCATTGTGAGGGACTTGCAAAAAGAAATCTGTTTTGACATGGTAAAGCTAATTGCCCCCAAATAAAATATTTTTATTATGACAGCTAATTTGAAGAACTGCTGACTATGTCCTAGAATAAACAGCTAAAAATCATTATTAGAATGAATATTTTTATCTCATTTTTCCTTATGGAGAGAGTCATATCTAAGAGGCAAAATCTTATATGCCTCAAAAAATCAACATTATCTCTATACGTAAGAACTTCTTAACAGATGAAGAGCTCAGAAATGGCTGCATCTCAGAGAGAAACACTGATTTACATAGAATTTAGTCAACGTAGAACAAGTTTGGCTCTAGTTCTTATTTTTGACCTATACAACAATGTCCTGTCTCAGTGGTCACTAAGTATCGTCTCAATCCGCACAAGGGAAGATCTAGCTTTCCGTAGTTTCCTCCACCTCCCTCTCCAGCAGACAACAGTTACAAGAAGGGAAATTTCACATCTCTATTAATCCCTCTTCCCATTAAATAAGGCCTGCTTAGTGACATTTCTGAGTGATACTGTAAGAATTCCCATAGACTTGGGTAGTTTCTCAATTTGGATCTGGAGCTCAGGGATGTCAGAAAACTAAGGTGTGGGGGAGGGGTCTTTGTTGATCTCAGACAGTTACAAGAGGGTTGTAACAGTTCTAAACATTGTACCCACACACAGCTGCATTCAAAGTCAGACAGTGGGAGCTGACACAAGGGAGACGTATTTCATTTTTTCAGCGATGGAAACCTTTCTCATGACCTTCCAGCTAATTTTCTTTTGGTGTGTGCATGCTACTTGCCGTAACTTAGTTGTATGTTCACTGATATTTGTGGTGGGAAGGGCCTTTCTTCCAAGGCCACTTGGTCAGAGGATGGGACTTCTAGAATGGCAGAAGAAGGGCCGCCAGAAATCCACATCTCTCAAGAGCGATGAGGATACTAGCTCTGATACTTGTCATCAGAGACACTTTTAAGTGAGAGGTGCGAGAAGAGAGAAGCAGTGCTGCTCGTGAAATCTCAAAGTTGAGGGAGCAGAACCCATCGATGGTAGACGAGGGAGAAGCCTATAGTGCTGGCCTCAGATTCATAAAAACTCCAACATGGACTTATGAAGCCATTTTAAAATTCAGCTATTAATTTCAACATATATAGGTTCAGAGAGTTAAAAAAAGATGTTTTATTTCTTTAAATTCATGTTCAATCATACCACCTAGAGTATACTATGACATACAACTCTTTTAATCATCTTGAAGGTGGAAAAACCTTATCGTACTATATTTTAAGTAATGAAAGTTTCAACGTGGTGAATGTTAATATTCAAAATTTACCACATTTAAAAAAATAACCTTTGGCATTTTTTCATCTTAAAATACACTAGCAATACAAAAAAAAGTGAAAAGGCTGAGCCTCTCTTGACCCCTGAGAAGCCCAGGGCCTCTGATTACATTCTTCTCTTTATCGACAACATTGGTGTCTCAATCTTGATGTCCCAATGTGGTTTTTTAAAAAAATCAAATAGCTTGAGGCAAAGCATTTACAGAAATCTACGAAAAGATCTGTCACCTGGCTTGGGAACTGTGCGTCCTTAGAACTTTGCTACTCAAAGTTTTCTCTGCATCAGCATCACCTGGGGTTTATTAGAAATAGAAGATCTCGGGCCCCATTGTGCAGACTTACTAAATCAGACTCTGCATTTCAATAAGACCCACAAGTGATTCACATGCATGTTAAAATGTTAAGAAGCTGTCCTTAGAAAACTTCAAGCCCAATGACTTCTTTCCCTGGAAGAGGAAGCCGGTTTGAAGAGAATAACACGCAGCAGTAGGAGGGCTGAGGCTTACTCCAACCCAGTACACCCCTCCTCAATCTCCTGTTGCCTTCATTATGAAAGTCCCTGGAATTGCAGATACAAAGTGAAGAAACAGACAAATGTGACTAGGCCAGTGATCTGGAAAGGTAATGGTATGAGCAGTAAATACAGATTTAAAATGTCCTTTTTAGGAAGCCCATCTCTAACCTAGGCTTTAAGTGAATAAGTAACTTTCGGTTGGGTCCATTGTTTCATTCACACATTCTTTCCACGAACATTTTTAACGCCTGCCGTTTACCAGGATTTAGCCAAGACTCTTACCAGTACTTCTTAGCAATATTTGATGTGAATTCTCTTTTAAAATGGGACTTTATAACAATGCTAAAAGGTAGTTTTAAAAAAAATGGATTTATAATATAGAATAACCTTTATCAGATTTGCAAATACCTAACTTTATCCATTAAGTTTGACTGTGACAGAAAATCCAGATTAACAGTTGCTTAAACAAGTAGAAATTTCTTTTCTCTCATGTAAATGCTGGCAGTCCACGGCTCAGGACTGGGGACAGGCCTTCTTTCTCAGCATCCCGCTGTACTTACCAGCGTGGTCTCCACATACAATGTACTGAGAATGAAGAAATGGGATGTCCTCTTCCCATAACGACTCTTCCTGGAAGTTGCACTCACCTCTGCCACTCATTTTCACTGACCACAGCTCAGTCACATAGCTATACCCATCGCAGTTTAGGTTTTGATATTTCGAAGTCTGGCCGTTGTAATTAAAATGTCTATTGTCTTTACCACACATTTAAGGAACCAATTCGACAAACTAAAGCTGAATGAACATTGATACCTTTGTCTCTTTCTCAGACAACCTTGCCCTAAATCTATGAGAAGGCCCCACAGCTTCCAGTGGGCTGAAAGGGAGCTGTGATGGGGGAACACACTGGTTGGTTTTAGTATGTATCATTTGGCTCTCACAGCAAAGAGTTGGGGATTTTTCCTAAAGTTAGTGGAGAACTTTGTGAGAACAGATTGGAGAACCTTGTTGAAATCCTAGGTGGCCATTCCTTTTCCAGGTAACACCAGAATATTTACACTGGAAGAGGATGAATAGCATAGGCAAAGTCCTCCTTTTGATATATGTTTTGTAGATTTTGGATGCCTCCAGAATCTGTGACCTTGGGCACAGGTCACAATAATTTTTTATGTATGGACGTATTTTGCCTCAGGAAACCTAATGATCCCTTCTGGTGCCTTTGTCCGATATTCACACACAGGCTACAGAAAGCCACCTCAGTCATTAGCAGAACCCCTCATTCCCAGTAAGCAAACAAATATTCCTGGCTGGGGAGAGAAGAGTGGGAGTGGAGGAAGGGCTTAGGACCCTCAGAACAACTGAAGATTTATACTCTCTGCAGAAAGACGAAAGCAGTATAGGTGGCATCTTGACATTCTTTCACGTTACATTTGATAGGGAGTATGGGAATCTGGGGCCCTTCTGGCCAGTCTTTGTCTTGGTTTCCTGAGATTTACACTCGTTGCAGCTCAAATAATTGAAATAAAATCTAATCTAAGGAAAGAGGCTTCCCTAATTTTGGCAGGTTTGAAAACAACTGAATGTTTTAATTGGAGAATGACGTGATCAATATTTTATAAAGATTCAGCTCTCCAAGGTAAAAAAAAGCCAAAAATGTTAACATTTCTATTAAAACATGAGATTTTTAAATGTATCTGTGTCAGTAAGTCATCTTTCATATATAGTACAATTCAAATGCATTTAAAACACATCTTTCAAGCATTTGAGTCCATTTAAAGCATCTGTCTTTGGGGTGGAATTTTTCTCATTTCTTCAATGGCACTGGTCTTCCTAGTCGGTTCTGGAGTGACTTTGAGCAGATAACTCTTTGAAACCATGTTTCCAGCTGCCTACTGTTGCTCTTGGTTCTCACAATAAAGAGTCAGGGACTCTTACCCTCAACCTGTACAAAAGTAATCTTGTCACTTCTCACGAAGGGCAGCCTCTGCCCTCTCGCTGTCTCTGAATAGAGCTTCCCAGTCACCTCGGGGTGACCTTCAACTCTGCTTTCTACCTACATCCGACAAGTCCATCTTATTTCCAAGATGTCTCGCACCTCTCCCCCTGCCTCTCCGTTCACTGTGCTCATTCATTCTTCGGTGGTTGTCATATGCTGTCACTCTCTTCCCCTTATAACTGCCCATATGCCTCACTGATAAATCTTCTGAGGTATAGTCTTGAAAATGGTACTCCACTTTCAAAACTCTTCAGTGGTTTCGTGTTACTTACAAAGTCTGTATGATAAAGGAATGCTAGATCTGTATATCTGGATGTGTGTGTGTGTTTTAATAGTGATTTTTTATATATATAAAAATGAAGTCACATAAGATAGATTGCAAAAAAATCAGAGGGCTCCTAATGATGCCAGGAAGACTAGCATGAACTCTTCCCAATTAGACCCCACTGGAGGCCTTCGGTCCCTCACGAACCCTTCAGGGAAAACCTCAGTCATAGTTACAGAATTTTGAAAACTTCTGGGTTTTTACATACTATGATTTCCTTCTGGTTTTCATATTCTATGATTTTACTAATGCATGTAATCTCTAACATACAACAATCTCCAAAATTACTATACTTTCAAAACTTGAATACAATGTCCCACTGTTGAATCTTCTAATGTGCTATGATCTCTCTTTTCTCCATTTTAACTCCCCAGCCTACCTCGAATTTGTTAATCACATGGCAGTTGTCACTTTCTATCCTGGAACCAACTGAAAAGTTCCTTGAAGCCAGGGACTTTGCTAATCCACCTGGGAGAAAAGAACATTCAATATAATAAGTGAGTTATCCCACAATGCATCAGAGCTTGAGGAAAAAAAAAATACACTTCCACAATGTGGAAACCTTGTTAAAATCAAATGGCTATGAGGTAACTCCAGCAGAAGCAGATGGGCCCCTAAATAAAAATGAGACTTTCTTTGGCTAAAAACATAATGATACAAAATTAGAAGAGTCTACAAAGCCACCTTTACTTCTGGCACCAATTGCAAGCTCAGAGGTCTCCAAGACCACACTGGGATTCAATAATTTGCTAGAAAGACTCATAGAACTGACTGAAAGCTTTTATACTTGTAATTACAGTTTATTGCAATGAAAGGATACAGATTCTATCAGCCGAAGGAAGAGATGCATGGGACAGGGTCCAGGAAAGCTACCAATGGTCAGCTCCCAGGGGAGTCATGGACAGTACTACCTTTTCCAGCAACGATGAGTGACATTGTACATGGCGTACTACCAATCAGGGAAGCTAACCTGATCCTTGCTTTCCAGAGTTTTCATTGGGGCTCCATCACATAGGCATAGCTGACTACCCATATACTCAACCTCAGTTTCCAGCCCCTGTAGAAGTCAAGCTGATACAGTATGACCCCAGTCTCCACCCTAAATCACACTGTTAGACTATCTGATGAGGCCAGCCTAATTCACATTGTTAGATTATCTAGTGTGACCTAAGGTACTCAGACGACCAAAGACATTACAGTGTTTAGAGGTTTTCTTTCAGAAGCAGAATGCAAAGATCTAGGCAAGATTAAATTCCATTCTACACAAATAGATATTAGATAACTGGAAAATGCAAAGGGAAAAAATCTTTCACCCAGAAGCAACTAGTTTTACAACTCTGAGATTGAAATACTTAGAAAGGAGGATGGTTCAAGTGTGAGCATCCTGACTGCACCTTCTAGTTAAGAAGAGACAAATGTAAAATAATGTACCATGTCCCCAAAAGTGGCCATTTGGTTTCTTCCTTAGTGAATCTAGAACATTCTTTCTAATTTCAGCTCCCCGAGAAAGTCGGGATCATCTCAAGGATTACAGGGAAGCTAGAATAGCTGATGCCAATGCGAGTTTGACACTCGTAGAATAATATCAGCTATTAAAAGGCAAAGTAGCCTTCCCAAGGCAGGATGCCTTGGCAAAAGCTTCATAAACAAAGAGCAAAACAGCAGATAAGATTAGGATGTTTTGCAGGAAACAAATTTCCTCTCTAGGATCCATTTCCAAAAGGCTCCCTCCATCTCCTTTGGCTACCAGCTGAACTATTGGCTGGTGGAAAGATAGATAAGGAACTATCCTATAAGAGGAGGTAGTAAGCCCTATCAGAGACCCCAAATTCACACAGCTGCAGCTTACTTGCCACCACCACCTTTAAGGGACTAGATTTCCCAGCCCTGAGACAATATTCATCCATCAGCGTTCCTTCTCCTCCTCACCTGTGTCCCCCTGAACTCTTGGGCACTACTTCTCTTTGTTAATGGGTGTTCTGTCTCAGAATTTTCCAGTGAAAGACCCAGTTTCCCTAGGAGATACATATGGTATTATCTAATTTTAGATTCAATGGTGACAACAAATTAGTAGTAGTAGTTGTAGTAGTAGTAGTAACTAATATTGAGACATTAGTCTTTAAAAAGCACAAGCAGCGATTCTAGCTCAGTGGGTTTAGGGTTATACCAGAGCATAGTTCTTTTTACAAAAGCCCTCCAAGCCGTCTGACACAGGTTTCTGCTTAAAACCCTAATTTACTCTAGTAAAGCAATATGTATACTAAAACAAATCGGGGTTAAGAGCTCTGATAGATAATAGCATTTCATCGATTCTGCTTAGGCAACTTTACTCTGAAGACTTGACCAAGATGTCTAAAGTTCTCCACTGAGAGCACCACCTGCAAGTAGAATATCTCATTGACTCTGCACACACAAATATCCAGTCATCTGAAGTCAGGGACTTAGATGAGAACCACTGGTGTTAGAATGGCTAAAATTTTAAATAAAATGGAAGGAAGACTGACAGGACCATGTGATGGCCAGCACGTGGAGCAGGTGTAACATATACCATTTGGGGAAGTACATATTGTTACACCCACTTTGGAGAAGTTGGCAGGTGCTACTAAGGCTGAACTTATGCTTGCCCTGTGATTCAGCAATTACACTTCTAACATATAGCCAGTCTATGGCCATGTCGCCCTGAATGTGTTCGATCTCATCTGATCTTGGAAGCTAAGTAGGATCAGGCCCGGTTAGTACTTGGATGGGAGACCACCTAGGGATACCAGGTTCTGTAGGCATAAAAATAAGAATAATAATAAATAACATATAGCCAACAGGAATGCACATATATGGGCATCAAAATGCATGTGCAAGGATGATCAGAGCAGGTTTTTTCATAGTACCCCCAAATTGGGATCAGCAGAATTTCTAAACTATGGGGTATTCATATACTTTGTTGAGACGGCAATGAAATGAGCAAAATACCACTACATGTGACAACACAGATGAATGTGGTTATGAACCAAAGAAGTCAGACACCTGAGTAAACGAACTATTCGATTCCATTTATACAAAGTTCAAAAGCATGTAAGACGAATTTGTATGGGCTACCAGGTCACCCACAAGAGACACAATAAGAAAAAATTATGTTCTGCTTCTCTTCCCTTTTAGAGGCAGCATAATACAGTAGGTAAAAATTCAGGATCTGAAGCCAGACTGCTCTGCCTACATTAATTCCTTTTTCCCTTGTGCTCTGTGGCAAGGTATGGGATCTCTCTTTGCCGTTTCTGTTTGTCTGAAAGATGATAATAATATCTACTTCATGAGATTTGTCAGGAGAATTAAATGAGTCCCCTTTCTGACAGTAACTTTCTCTCCAGGACCAGTTCCCAGCATGCCATGGCCCAATCAGACAAATTTTGAACATCAAAAAGATGCTTCAGACCCAGTCTTTTTCTCCCAGAATCCTCTCCTGGGAAACTTAGGTAAATTTGTGACTCCAAATCGAAATGGAGAGAAGGGCACTTACACAGCCCCTTTACGCACCTGGCAGCAATGCCTGCGTTCTAAATGCCAGTGGAACTGGAAACAGAAAGCTGCCTGCCTACAGTGTGAGCCCCTGATCCGTGCCCAGCTAAGTGTTTACTGAGAGGCCACCGGGCACTGCAAGGTGTGATGTGCTACGTGTATCAAAGTTGCATGGTAGTTATTTTCGCCCTTGAGGATTTCTCTAACAGGTACATCTGAAATCAATCCACAGTGATTTCCTGTGTGATGGCTGCTCTTAAACAAACAAACAAACAAACTTATGGAATAAAAGTAGAGAACGTACAATTCTACTAAATGACACATTGGGTAATCTGACCTTATGGCCTGAATTACTTGGAGTGGGGACACTGTCTCCCCACCCCACCCCCATAGTTCTGCAATAGCGACCTCCCCTAGAGGAACACTGACTAGCCGATTGCTTTGCAGGAATGGCAGAACTCAGCTAAATCTCCCCTACATTTTATTGAAATCTGCCTTCCTTGGGGACCTTGGTCTACGCTGGCCTGCAGTAAGCTTTGCATTAAAGGCTCAGTCCTAGGAAGCCAGGTCTGCAATTTTTCTACTCTTTCTGAGACCAGATAGATAAGTCTCCTTCTGGGACACAGTATAAACCAGGCTTCCCTCATGTGGGTGAGGCACGTTCTCCAAAGAGATGAACTTGGATTAAAGATAAATTGTATGTCTGCTGACTCCACTCCTGTTCTCTTTTCTCCATTGGTTCTAAATTCCAATGGGCAAAAGAAGACTGTTATTTCGAGAATCCCTTCACACTCTACCACCGCTCCACGGCCGTAAAAGCCTCAGTGGACACAAGGATGGGAGACTGTCCTTTGGTGGTTTTCGTGGCCCCTGAATCTCCTCCTGCCTCCTCCTCCTGTTACTAATTCTCTATAGTGGGTTTTGCTGCTGATGCTGTTTTATTACTATTTTACCACTCTGAGTCGCCTCCGGTTCCACTCACAAGACCACAGCTCCTTCAATTAGCAGTGCTAACACTGGCTGCCTCTCTAAGGCAGCCACTTAAACGGACTCTCTCCCAAACAGCTCATTTTGATTGGAACAGGAAAATAAACACCAACAGATTATCACAGCTGTATCCGGCACTACCATCAGAAAAGTGATCCAGGGTTGTTGTGTTTTAATTTTTCCAGACTCCCAAAGATATTTTTCTTCTGCTTTATATCGCCCAGGCCTTGCTTTCATCAGGCAGCTTACTTTGGAACGAGCCAGCAATATATCCCCTTCTCATCCTCTATCACTGAGGAGGCATTAAAAATGCAACTGCCTTTTCTTAGTGAACAATTATCTCACTCATTGGCTTGATTCACTGATCTCTTAATGACAGCTTTCCTGCTGTTTCCTTTGAATGTTTAAAATATGAAACAACCCTGTCTTGTCAAGCTGAAAACTGTAGCTGAGTTTTTAGTAGCTGTTTCCAATAAATAATTTCAAGGGGTTTCAAATTATCCATCATCTGACAGCTCTCAGGAAGGTTTTCTCATCTCCTTCAGGCATAAAAAGCCATTCTAACCGTGGCTCTGTCCCACTGATTACCCTCAATGATTTTCAAAATCAGTTCCATTCTTTTGAAAGAACCTCTCTCTCCATCAATATTGATGGGTGCTTAGAATGAACGCATGCCCTGGAGGAAGGGCTCTATGTGACCGTTCTTCTCTGGCCAAGATGAATGAATAAATGGATTATAAAGACTACAATGAGATACTGATCACATTTATATAGAACCTTATGAAAAGAAGCACATTTAGAAAGAGAAGATCTGGGATGGGAGAAACTAAAGCGATTTCTGATGGGAGGGGGCAAAAGTAGCATCTTCAAAAGGAAGAAGAGTCAAGTAAGTAACTGAGAAACACTCTGACAGAGGTCACCACAGGAGTCTGTGGTATACTTTCCTGTCACCATAACTTTCTTCCTCCTTTCTTCCCCATGGAAGGATGAGGACAACTCAGAGAGGGGAGTTAGGAATGCAGTCCTCAGTGCATTCATAGCTGGTGGAGAAAGATGGATGTAGCAGACTCTGTAGTGTGGAAAGGGTTCTAAGTATGAGAGCTTTACTAAGCAGAGAAGTTCCTGGAGTAGAAAATGCAGTCTTTAGATATCTTTGTGTCCAGAGTACCTGAGGTCAAAAGCTGAAAAAGAATGGAGGAAAGTAGCTGAGGACAAACTCTAACTCTAGGAATTAGTTCTGACTCTAGAATAGGGATTCTGAATATTTGTTTAAAGTGTTATTATAAAGTTGAAAAACAATATCAAGGTTAGATTAAGTTTAATGATCCAAAATAGCAAGACAAGATACTAATAATGCCTCTGTATATTTCTTTGAATCTTGTACTATGTCTTACTGATATTGAAAGTTCTTTTAATATTGCTATGCTTAAGTTTGTGTTTTTTTTAATTTAAGGAAAACCATGCTATCAAACGCAACTATGAGCTAAGCTCTGGGGTTATAAGTAAATATAAATGAAGTGTTTCCTAGACTCAAAGAGGTCACAAGCTAATTGCAGAAATACCCATATGACCTACCCTAACGAATGCAGTGGGCAAACGAGGTTCTTCCCTTTTGCATGTCATCACCACCTCTAAAAGATTTAAAATAAAATGTTCTCTGTTACCATCTATCTAATTACATAAATGCAAACCAGAGACCTAATAGTTATCATAACCCACTCCCTTAAATCCAGTCTTTCACTGTGTGGATTGATGTAACCACCTCACCATCCTGTAAGCCTGTGCACCTGTCTGAAGCAGCCACCATCACCACCACCCCAGCTTGCTAATGCACACCATTGTCCAGGTGACTAGATAGCTTCTAACTGCTCTGCCCATATGTACTCTGGCACTCCTTTAATCTACCCTATGAACCAGAGGCAGAATTATCTTTCCAAAATACAAATCTGATTGTGTCATTTCTTTCCTCTAGTCTCGCCAAAGGCCAAGAGGTCCCTTCCCCTCATTGTGCTATCCGTGAAGGGCCATGCTCCCTGCCATGGACTTTTAAAATAAACATGACAGTCCTTTTGCCCTTAACCACTGCTCTTCATCTTGCTTACTCATATTTTAAAGCAGGTGCTGGTCCATGGCCTGTTAGAAACTGGGCCGCACAGCAGGATGTGAGCAGCAGGTGGCGAGTGAAGCTTCACCTGTGTTTGCAGCCGCTCCCCAGCACTAGCATCACCACCTCAGCTCCGCCTCCGATCATCAGGCATTAGATTCTCACAGGAGCACCCGTCCCTTATGCCAAAAAGGTTGGGGACTGCTGGTTTAAAGCCTGATCAAATATTTTTTAAAAACCTCTGCCTCATAACAGGTGAAATTTTGTATTTGTTTATGTGCTTTTGATTAACAGCTGTCTCTGACCAGACCAGCATAGTGTTTGATAAGTACTAAACATTAAAATATGTTTGGGTGAATTAATAAGTCAATAATTAAATTAAAATAGGATTGCAAAATGAGATTCATAAATGAAAGTAGTCAAAGACAGATTGACAGAAACGGCCTTTCAGTTGGGTCTTGAAAGGTAAGTCGTTTATTAGAAGAAATCATGAAGACTATTTGGGGCAGAAAGAGTGGCCTGAGAAAAGATTATGAAAATGTTCAGTGTATTTCAGAGCTATAAATCCCCTTCGATAGCTGGCAGGGAGAGGGAGTGGAGAGACCTGAGATTTGAGTACGGGATTAGGCTTGAGTGAAGGAGGGAGAAGCAGCAAGACCCAGGAGAAGCTTGAACTTTATGCTGGGGGTACTAGGGACTTGCTGAGGGTTCACCAAGGAGTGGAATGGCCCAGAACACAGAGGGGAGAAAGGATAGAAGGAGTGGATCTTGCAGGAAAAAGACCCATCTGCTGGCAGATAAAGATTTAATCTGATACAGTAGATAAAGGAGTGTAGAAAAAGCATCCAATATGAGAACCTTTCAGAAAGCCAGTGGGATTCAGTGGCTGAGTGGCTGTCAGGGGTCGAAGGAAAAGAGCACAGGTGATATTTATTTTTAAATAAATATCATCTACCCAGTTGGGTAGATGAGATTTTCATCAACTGAGACAGAGACCTTAAAAATAAGAGGTTTGGGCATAGCAGAGTTAGAGAGCAAACAAATAATTTCACGTTTGGATCTGTTGAATACTCAAGTATAGACAGACATCCAATAGGCCATTGGACACCTAGCTATGGTCCTTGGGGAGAAGCCACGGCTGTGAAGGCTAAGGGTGCAAAGGTGCAATTTATACCCAGTCCGGAGGTGGCAAATGAGCTTCAACTTATGTGGTTGTTCCAACAGATACACACTTAATGCTTTGACACTGTATTAAGTCTGATTTTGCAGCCGCATGCGAAATCAGTGGGAAAGAAATTTATGAACGGTTATCAATGTCAGCTGTGAGTATGAGTAAAAGTGACACTTATTCAAGATTTATTACTGCATTCAGATCATCTAGCTTGGACCAAACTGCACAGAAGTAGTTATATTGTGGTAGTTAAAAAGCCAGAGCGCTAGTAAATTACCTAGTCCAAGCCACACTTAGAAGCTTTGGACTTTGAAAAAGCTACTTAACATCTCTCTGTCCCAGTTTTCTCATTTTTAAGAGGCAGACAACAATAGTTCCTACCTCGTGGCACTGAATGAGGTATAATATGTTGATAACACTATAATGACGATATAATAAGTGCTATTTAAATGATAGCTCATCTTCTTTTTTTATCTTTACCTACCTGTCCTTAAAGTTTGATTCAACAAACATACGTATATTTAGATGCCGCTATGTCTTTGTACTTACTTAGGCAAAGGAATGGTGACATGAAAATAAATTTATACAAAGGTGGTCACTGGTGGAAACTAAGGGGGGCAGGAGGGAACAAGACAAACACTGAAGGACAAACTTCTTAATAGACAAGTAAAATGACAACTACAAATATCCCTCCAGTTCACATCCCAGCTTGGCCACAGTCAGTACTTCCGTAAAGCTTACGCATGACTCCACTTTTTCTGACTTGCATGCAACCTGGGGAGCGAGTCTGGTCCCTTGGGTACTGTCATCAATGTGGAGAAATGTTCAGACCCTATTGTTCTAGTGTCCATTGCCCCAGTCCACGTATATCTTCCTACCATTTAACAGGTAAATAACATTTCATGTTTTATGATACATTTGGTAACACAGGAGATATTAAAGAGGTTAAGTCAGTGTGTGTCCAAAGACACAAAGCCACTTAAGATTTGATTAAAGATTGCATAACCAGATTTGCAGGACAGTATCCAGTGTACGTTGGATAACTTTCTTTACATAGAGGTCGTAGGGACCTTAAAGGAACAATTACCTAAGGATGATCTAAGCAGGGATGGAGAGATGGAATCCTGGCATGTTTCTAAAATATTTATAAGCTTCGAAATGAACAGTTTTAGTAAGATGGGTAAGTGGATGATGTCAATGTCTGTGACAATCTACGGAACCCATTTAGTCACAGAATTTGGAAACTGAAAGGACCTTAGAGGTCATGTGGTCACCTCCTACACTGCCCAGAATCTTTTTCAGCAACTGTCAAAGAATTTCAGAGGATACAGCCCCTCCAAAAACCCTAGAACCTCACAAGAGGATGGCATACTAGAAATCATCTAATCCAGCCGCTCAAATGACAGGTAAGGAATCTAAGACCCAAAGTGAACGAGTGACACATTCAGGGCAACCTACCATTTGTCTCCAGAGCAAGGCCCGGAAGCAGATCATTTAGGTTCAAACTGCACTGCCTCAACTTAAGATCTTAAAAGTAAAATCAGCAATTTACAGATGACTCTTCTATTATTCATTTTGCACTACAAGTAATTTGAAAAATGCCATTTGGAACTGGGAGGTTATAAGAAAAACATATGGAATTCCAGCTTAAAATTAACATAAACAGTTTGGTAACCAGATAACCTGGTCCTAGGAAAACATTTCTGGCTTTTGAAAGGTTCAGAGGTATGCAAATAGTAGGAAAACTCCAACTGAAAGCCTTGAGTATATAGATAGTACAATCATAATTATAGAAAAAATTATGCAATAGGTTTCCTAGTTAGGCTGTCTAAGTGCCAAATAGGGAACACTCCTATACCTTGTTTAACTGCATTTGGGGTGGGATTGAGCCAAAGAGATAATGATAAAGTTTATTGTGTAAGAACATGCCAGTGATAAAGATATGTTCTCTCTCATCCTCACAAGGAGGGTATTATTCTGTCCATTCTACAATTTTAGAAGTTGAAACCGAGAAAGTTATTCTAACTTGCCCATCCTCCCAAATAAATATTCACAGAGACTCAAGTGGTTAGCCTGTAACTTAGTGGTCTAGAGTCATGCCTCTTAAAAAGCCTTTTCAAGTAGAATGCATTGGAAGAAAAATTAAATAGAGACCCACATCCTGGATTTCCAAGAACACCACCCACCTCCCCTCTATCCAAAGGATTCAATGAAATTAGAGTTCTAACCTGTAGGTAGCCATGTCTTTTCCCGCTAAAACATGCATTCAGGCAACCCTCTTCCTAACACTGTCTGAAGAGAAATCTCTGCAACAATTCTTAACCAATCCAGAGTTGTACTGTTTTTCATTCTCAGTGCCAAGGGACATGTTAGGTTGAGTGTTCTAATTTGTAATTTCCATCAAAGTTTAGTGACTCCCTGTTGACCACATACAGGATAAAGCACAAATTGCCTTGTGATATGCTTAGGCTGGCATTCAAAATCTCCCACATTCTGGCCTGAATTTCCTGTTTCATGGTCTGCCCAGCCATTCCATTTTCTAAGCTTCTACTTGAGCTAAATTGGCCTTATCTGTCTTCCAAACACATCCTATACTATTCCACCTCCACATTTTTGTTGAGGCCATTGTTTTCCATATCCTCAGATGCCTCTTTCTCTTTTATCATTTATCTAGATTCTAACCACCCTCCAAAATCCAATTCTGATTATTTTTTTCACTTGTTGAAAGAATACTACTTTTATGCCAAGTCTTATACTATGTGCTAGGTATAACTCAGTATATAATGGTGCTTTAAGCTCACATTCTACTTGAGGGTGGGGGAAAGAGAACAATTAACATGTAATAGCCAACTACAAAAGTTGCCATGAAGATCATTTATGATAGAAAACAATTTATTCCGAGGGAACGATGGCTCCTTACAGTGTTGGTCAGAGACCTCCCTGAAGAGTAGGCATTTGAGATAAGACTAAACATACGACATGGAACCAGATGTCCCAAGAGCCTTCCAAGTCAGAATTAACAGGGCGGGCAAAGGCTTTGGATAGTGAAAGACCTGGAGCCAGGATGAGAGTGGCAGGAAGCGAGGTTAGAAATCTCACAGACTTTCTAGTTGGCAAAAATCTGCCTTTCTTCTGAACTTATCTCTTACCATCTGGACTATCCATTAGGTTCTTTGGCATAGACTGTCTACAAGTGTCACTTGTTTTTAATCTTATCTCCTTACATAGGAATTTCCATAAGAGCAAGTATCCTGGTTGCCATGTGTCCCAGTACTCTCCAGCAATAAAAGCCCATGAAAGGTTCTCAACAAATAATTGGTGAGTGAAAGACTCCAATTCCTTACTTACGGACAGGGCTTTCTGTGGTTCAATGTCACAGGACAGAGTATAGCACAAGGTAAATAAGGAAGTTTGCTGATTGATGGATTCTCCCCTTTATTATGGGAAAATTGATCTACCTGCAGTCTTGGGAAGACTGCCTCCTGACTCTTACTCTTTTCTATGCTGTTGCATCCTTCTCCACTGGCAACCTCATCTGAGCCAATTTCTCCCTTCTCCAAGCACCTGGACTTGGACCTGAAGGTAAGCCCATGTCGGTAAAAAATGTTTAACAATCCTAAATCGTGTATACACATAACTGTTTGAATACATTTCATTCACTCAGAAAACATGCAAAAATAAATGAAAAGAATTACAATATTTAAATTATTATAGTCAAGCTATTTCACTCCAGAGAGAAAGCAATGGGATTGAATACGCTTCATTATATTTTTAAGATCTCGGTTAACTACTTTGTAATATAGTGCCTTAGAAGTCTGAGTCAAAGTTCATGGTATTTCAATACCTGTTTTAATGGCTCGAAAGGTAAAAATGCTACCTCAAAATTATAAAAGTTGCTCTTACAACCTAATTAAGTTCTACAAAAAAAAATTGTAACAATAAAAACACTATGAAATAGCTTTTTTTTTTAACTCCCTTAAGAATGGTTTGGTGATACTGGTGGTGGTGATTTTTCTGGTTTTTTATTTTGATTTATTTGGGAGGAGAGAGATCTATTACTTCCTTATTCTTTTTTTGGGGAGGAGAGAGATCTATTACTTCCTTATTCTTTTTTTTTTTTTAATCACCTTGCCTGGCAGAAAAAATTTTTATTTTGGTTTTTATCTATTTGCTTACTAGCATATCATTCAATACCATAGAAAGAGCCATTTGTCACCATAGAAAAACATCAGCCAATCTATAACACATATCTAAGCACATATATACATACTCAATATTTATAAGTGGAATAAGTCTAAGTACTTTGTCATAAGGTAACCAATGAATCACTATGAATCACAACAGATTTTCATGGTAACCATACGTCTCATTACATAACATTACAAACAACTGTATTTTAAAGGGACTTGATATCTAAAATTAACTATATTGATGACATCCTACAATTTTGTGCACCTCAGACTTCAATTTGTTTCCTAAAATGTTTTGTCTATAAGTCGTGCAGTTAATAAGTTTCACATGTGGGATCTTCTGTAAAACTAACCTAGAACTTAAAATCTAATTTTTTTATTCCAATCAAAGCAGCTGTTCTCTGATAAAATACTGCTTAATAGTAAACATATTCTTACTGTGCAGAATATGTCTTCTCTAGGATATCTTTCCTTTTTTTGAATCACAAATTGTCCTTTATCTATCTCAATATTTAAACGTAATCTAGCAAATAATATAAACACTGAAACTTGTTAAAAACATGTGTACTTTTCTTCAAAGACACAGCACGCTCCCATACTTTATATTTAAATCTTTGTCTCTTTAAACCACCAGCAAGGTTTTCTAATGTGTCATCCAAGCATTCCATGACAAATGAGTTGAGTTTGTGATTATTTTCTTTGGATTAAATCAGCCAGTCTTGCCACAACAAGAAGAATGAGTGTTTCCCCACTGGCTTGTGGCTTTCTGCCTTTGTTACTCTGTAAGTAGTCTCAAATGAGGCTCCCCGTGTGTGCTTCTGTTTAGTAAAAATTTTGTAACATACCAGATGGAGTATACAACTTTAAAGTTTGCCAAACAAAATTATAGAAGCGTGCTTTTCTTTTCTGAGTATTTAATGCTCAAATGACTTCTTCATTGTTACAGCTAAATATTATAATTAACTAATAGCTCTTCTCTGGATGCTCTGAAGATCTTCTATTTGTTTTTGATGTTCTGCACTTGCCCTGTGATACGTGTAGATTAGATTTATGTCTTTCATTAATTCTGGAACTTCACTGGAATTATCTCCTAGAACACTGCCCTTCTCACAGTCTCTCCTTTGGGAACTCTTATTAATAGATGTTGGGCCTTCTTTTATGCGTGCCTCTTAGTCTTTCTTTCATATCTTTTTACCTTCTTATGACTTAATATATAAATTCTTCAGATGTATTTTTCAGTTCAGTAATCCTTCTCATCTGTATTTTAAAAGTCAATGGATGAATTTAAAAGAAGATTAATTTCAATTTTTTTTTTTATTTCTAAAATCCAATCTGTTTCTTTTTCAAATTTTGTTTGATTTAAAAAAAAAAATAGTATCCTGTCCTTTCCTTATGTGTTTGATGCCCTATTTTATACCTAATTACTTGTAACAAATAGTCTGATAACTCTATTTGAAGTGTAGTGTTTTATTGGGAGAGGTGACAGGCACATTCACATCCATTTGTTGCTTTTGCTGACTCTAGCTCAAGAAGGGCTATTTCCTCATGGGGCTCATAATTCTGGATTGTGAGCTCATATTCAGTGAGGATTTATCTGTGAGAACATTATGTAGCCTAGAATGAGGTTTTCATCCTTCCTGACAGGTATTGTAGTTTCTCTGCCAGTTACTTAAGCAGCTTTCCAGCAAGGGACCTTTTTAATATAAATATCTTTGTTAATATGTACATTTGAGGTTTCCTAGACCACACAGGATAAATAAATTTTAACCTCAAACCTGAATAATGGCATTTCTATATCCAGAAACTCTTAAGGGACATTTATTTTTATCAAGACCCTAGAGTGCATGGGCACAATTACTTGATATCTCCCTTTGATACAGAACTTTGTCTCCTTAGTCTGTACCATTTTGTACTAAAAATAACCAGAATTCCTTGGAGAAAAGGCTAATTCCAGGGCTGAGGCAGGGTAGGTACAAACCTGGAACATCTTATTATACAAGATAGTAAAAAGTACTCAAAGAACAATGTGGATAGGTAAAAATAAAAAGACAAGAACCAACTTTAAGGGCCACACGAGGGCCAAATATGGGTTATAATCCATAAAATAACAATCCACAAGTTCATACCATTGTAAATAAGAGAATGAAGAGTTCTTTCTTACAGTAGATTGCCAACTAATCAACATAGAAGGAATTATTCAAACAGAAAATCATTAATGAATGCTAAAACAAGTTGGTGAACATTTGAAGACCAGGACATTTACTTAGTCTCAAAGTAATCTCTAAAAATTACTACTATAAACAAAGGGAAAAATAGTAACTTTAGAGTGAAAAAGAAACTAGACAAACATCTTAACCAAGGGATCAAAGTTGCCATCACCAGTAATAGGACAAAGCAACATCAAATGCCTCTGGACAGGAGGCATAGAGATGCTCGTATTGTCACTTCCGTTGTTCTTCTGCCCATAATGCATACCTGAATTTAATCATGAGGAAATAAAGAAATGAAAATTGAAGTCTATTTTACAAAATGACTGGCCTATGCTCATCAAAAATGTCAAAGTCAGGAAAAACCAAGTAAGGCTGAAGAACTGTTTTAGGTTAAAGGAGACTAAAGGAGACTAATGTGTGATTCTGGATTGGAACCTGGAACAGAGAACATTGATCATATCGATACTCAATTTTTCTCAGTTTTGATCGTTTTATGCAATATGGTTATTTAACAGAATTTCCTTATTCTTCCATAATATGTACTAAATATTTAGAGATAGTAACCTACTTAGGTTTAATAGGGAACAATGTCTCCAACTTATTTCAAATAGTTAGAAAAAATGCACACATATATATACATACACAGTAAACAGAATGATAAAGCAAATTAGGAAACAAATGTAAATAATTAATTATCTGGGTAATGGGTGTACAGGAAACATTTGTACTATTCTTACAACTTTCTTGCAGTTTGAAATATAAAAATAAAATCTTACAAAATAAAAAGTTTCAAAAACTAAATAATCTCTTAATCCACTTATCCAAGTAGATGTCTAATGTAACATATTTCAATACACTGAAAGCAAAGAAATGATTAAGGACATACTTCCAATGCTCTGAGCTCCCCCCTCATACTCTTGTAACCCATAACTATCTGCCAAACTGAGGGCACCAGTTTCAAACCTCTATACTAACTACATAATACAAATAATATCTACATACAGAGTATGTACTCAAAGGGATAGTTCACATTGGTATGTTCACTTTTAATACTTGAAAGTCTTGATTTGATTTCAAATATATTTCATTGAACAACACTGCAGCAATTTCTCTCTAATACTAAATATTATTTCAACATCTGACTGTTAAAAAAGAAAAGACTGATTACCTTCTAAACAAAAATCTGCTTATTATCCTTGATATTCAAGTGTGCTAAGAAAATCTATTCTAATGAGTACTGATATTTATTTATGGCAGTGATAATCATCAATATGAATGAGAAAACCAATGAATTTCCTTCTAAATTAAAATCTAAGAAGTTTAGCACTTCAGTGCAACACAAAAAAATAATACATAGAAGTAAGCAGAGAATATTTATTCTTCTCATATAACTTTTAGGGTTTTGTTTTTTTTTTCCAACATGTACACATTTTTAAATTAGAAAAGCTAAAACAAAAATTATTAAGAATCAGATTTGGTCAATGAAATACAGTAATTCTTTTATTTCAGAAGACTTTTCTGTTGCACAGCATTTGCAGAAGCATATTGCCCCTGGAGATGCTTGAAATGAAACGAAATAAACAAATGTTAGTCATTCTGTCCAAAGTAGGAGAGATAAGTCCTGCCCTGTGGAACTCTACAATTGGAAACGACAAGCTGGAAATCTACTCATATATTGCATTTCTTCCCTAAATCATTGGAGATAAGTGTCACCCCCAGAACTAGGGCCCAGGGAGATGAGCGGAAGGTATACCCGAAGAAATGTGTATGTCTAGTGAAGACTGACGAAAAGTGGACCTTATGCTAACGGTTAAAATTTGAGATACATGAAGGAAAAAAAAGTATTCAAAAGCCTAGAAATCCATCTGAAAGCAGCAGCAGACAAGGATTTGCAGGATGACTCTACCAAGTTCGTGATGGAGGGTGTCCATCCAACTTGGGAAGGAACAAGAAATAAAATGTGCCCAGAGGGCCAAGTATTGGGCAGGTCTGTGGTTAGCACAAGGAACAATGGACCTGTCTAATCTGGTCGAAGTCACCTCAACTTGGAGTGTTCTGGGACTATGGGCCAGAGAGAATAGCCCAGCAATTGAACATAAAGTCATGTCTGAGGGACATTGATGGCTCAAACTGCTGGGCAGTGACAGGCTTCCTTTTTCTCCCTCTCACTTCCCTTTCCAATCTGGAATTTGCACTTACTGTAACCCTCATTCTCAATATTAAAATATATGTTGCATGTCAATCTTACTCAGCAGACTATTAGCTTTGTAAAGGATAGGCCAACGTCTGTTGTAACGAGTGTCGAATCTCTAACACCGGTTGAATGAATGAATAGATAACTGAATCATCTCCTGGCTGGACACACAGGAAGTCTGTCTCCTGAACTAAAAAGGAAGATATAAAAACCCCTGGTTGAAACCAAACAGTTAAGAAAGATGACCTTGCCTGCCACTGGTACTCTAAACAACTGTCTCCTTTCTTCACCTGGATTCCTGACCCTGCTACCTTATTTAGCTGTATTGATCCCTAAACTCCAGCAAGCCATTCAAAGCTTGCTTGAAGACGTGGAATTGGCTCCTATGAATTGCTGCAACTTCGCGTTTGCTCCTAAAGTGCCCCCGCCCTACAGATGTGTACCTGCTGAATTACTCGGATTGAGACATGCCCCTGCTTCAGATACCGCATGTCCTTCCAGAGCAGCTCAGCCACTGGTTTGGGGAAATATCTCAAGACCAAGCTATGTGTCTATCCAGTTCTAATCTACCATCCTATCTATCTCAGCAGCCACCAGGATGTCAACATGGCAAGTTAGTAGCCAACAGATGTGATCAAGGCTGCCATTAAGAATTTCTTCGCTGGTATAAAAACACTTTGTTCTTCTAGACACCAAAATAAAAAAGCAAGACTATAAGACAAAGTAAATGGATAGTATATATGTACATATAGCCACGTGCACATATATAAACATACAGTATAAATAGACCAAAACCTTAAAATGTAATTATTTTCACACAATGTCTTATAATTGCATCGGAGTTACTCAGCCAAATGACCATCATGATGTTGTCAAATGTTTGGCTGCTATTCGTAACAATTTGAAGGTCAGAAATTCTATGCTGCCAGACTTTAGGGAAACTTTATGCTTAAATCCTGAGGCTATTTAAGGTAATCTAACAATGCAATCCTTTGATAGACATTTACCCATAGTGAGAAAGATGTCCCTAGTAGTTTCATGGGGGGACTGGCATGTTCAATGTGCATGAGACCTTCTCCAGTGCCAGGGAGTACAGACCATAAGAGACAGCTTGCAAACACCTTCACAATGCTGTGTTGGCAGGGAACAGAATCATTAAAGGTAGATCTGCATCATGCATATCTATAACTGAACTTCTGTCAATTGCATGCTCACCGCTGACCATTCTCAATCATCTTAAAGGCAAAGAAGCCCCTGAAATTCAGGTCACCCCAACATGGACAAGACTGACTATACTGCTCATATGCAGACATAGAGAGGCAATTTTGGAACTCTCACGAGACACAATCACAGAGCAGAGATGTCAGTATACTGGCTATAAATTGCTCCACATATTCTTATAGTGTCAGTAACGTACATGCCTTCATTTGGCAAAATCAAATTAAATCTTGCTCAACTCTCAGCATGCCTGATATCATATTCAAGTCCTAGCATTGTCATCCCGATTCTCCAAAAGAGATCTTTCGACTCACAACTTCAGTGGCAACTATTGTTGCCACAGCCCTGAGATGCACCACTGGCGCCAGGTTTTACCATCTGTCTGGCACTGTCATTCCATCCAAAACAGAATCTCATTTGCCCAGGTCACTGCCAAAAATCATTGTTGTCCATTTGGAGCTAGGCAGCCTTGCAGGTGGCTTGACTTTCTTCACGGAGAATCCCTCGCTCATGCTCTCAACGCACCTGTGCTTAAGGCGTGGCTCTTCCAGGCACTCATGCTGGATGCCAGCCCCACCCTCAGGGCACACGCTCCTCAGGAACTGGTCCTTCCCTCTTTCTCCTACGATCTCAGCCTTAAACATATGGTAATTGGTCTGCTCTTTTTTAACATGAAGCACAACAACTCCCCTTCCTTCTCCCTCAGACTGTCCTGTTAAGTGCTGCAGAGGACATTTGATTTTGTAGCCACGTTTAACTTGACCTCTCAGCAGCTTTTAACAAAAGCTGGTCCCATCTTCATGCTTAAACCACTTTCCCTTCAGCTTTATTGATGCCACACTCCCCCACTTTTCCTTCCACCTTGCTGGCTACTCTTTCTCAGTCTCCACTGCCAGATTCCTAAGTGTTGCAATTATTATTTATTTATTCACTTTAATAAACAAGTAACATTTCTCATTAATATTTGCTAAATAACATTTGCTCTCAATGCCTTGCAGATATCACACCCCAAGTCTCAGTTTTTAGACGTTGTCCCTATTTTCAGCTCTCTAGATTATCTCGCCCAAGCTCATGGCCTTAAATACCATCTACTCATTGGTATCTCCCAATTTACATCCCTGGTCCCTGTCTTTCCCTGGAATTCCAGATTTGTTTACCTAACTCCTTGCTCAAAATTTCCACTTGTACCTCTGACAAAAAAATCCAACAACTCATCGTGTCTAAAATTAACTGTTCCCTGCCCAGATATGCTCCCCACCCCATCACCAGTATCCTACAAAGGCAAATGTCAAATGCATTCATTCTGAGTTACCCAGGCCAAAATTTTGCAGTTATATTTGATTCCTTTCTCACCCCTCAACTAAATCATCATCATTTCCTTTGGTCAGAAGTATACTCTGGCTACTTGTCTTCACCTCTGACATTTTAGTTCAAACCAACATCTCTCATCTGGATAAAAAGAAGAGCCTTCCATCTTCTACTCTTGCCTTCCCATTGTCTGTTCTTTGCACAAAAGCAAGAGGGATACAAAACCCTCCACTGGCTTCTCATCATGTGGAAAGTATATCTGAAGCCCTTTCTACATCTTAAAGGCCTGCAGTGGTTTGACCCCCACTATTTCCCAGGCTTCATCGTATGCTTCTCTTCTCCCGTCTCGACTCCTTTTGACCAACCTGTTATCCTCTTTGCTCATATTCTTCCCTGTGCTCTAATGTTCCTTTCTGAGACCTTGGCATGGTTCGCGCCTTCATTTCATTCAGGTCTCTGCTCAATTATTCCTCAAAGAGGCGTTCTGACATCATCTAAGACAGCAGCTCTTCCCTCTCTTCCACCTCCCATCATACTACTTACTAAATTTATCCCTTCATTCTGTATTATCTTAGCTCAACTTTCTTTTCCACGTAATACCTATTCTCCCTATGTATTTGTTATAAATCATATTGATTCTCCCAATGGATTATAATACATTTTATCTTATTCATTGTCTTCTCTTCAATGTCTAGAAGGGAACTTGGTGCCCAAAGGTAAATTACTGTTTCTTAATGAATTAATTTTTGTTTAAGCCAGTTGGAGTTGAATTTCTGCCACCAGAAAACAATAGATTTGACCTAAAAATAAATATATGCTTGTTTTTGTTATTTCTGTTACTTAACGATATGAAGAATAATCCTTACCCAACTATAACTCCAATAACACAAAGAGATCATGCTAGGAAATCTCTTCCACACAGTACTTTATTAAACCAGAACCTGATGCATAGGACAACATTTCAAGTATTGCAAGTCCTCAACATCTTTTGTTCAACACCATTTCATTATAATGTTGATGAGATGTCGTAGGAACTTAACTCTTATTTAAATCAATTAGCCAATGGTAAAACTAGTTTCATTATACATCATTTTGCTTAAAGTCTCAGAACCTATTTATGATGTTAAGTGAGGACTTATGTAATTTTGAAGGAGTGAAACAATATAAGTGATTGCAAATTCAGAATTCTCCCCCAATACAGTAATTGATTATTATTTTTCAACATGAAGTTCCAGTTTTTTCCCAACATTTCTGATTTTGGTTTTATGATTACAAAAGGGACAGGGAGACAGATTATAGCTCACCACTAGTTTAAATTGGCCTATTCTATTATACTGTGATTCTCTAAGATACCAGATTGTCAAGAAATTATCATTCATTTATTCAATACATATTTAATACCTTGGAGTTGGTGTTCAACTCATCCCAGTTTGCTGAAACTTTCCTGGTTTTACCACTAAAATTCTGGTGTCTTGGGAAAACTCTCAGTCAAACCAGTTTGGTTGGTTCCCCTATAAAAATTATTTGGACCTAAGCCACAGGGTAAATGTTAGAGTCATTTACTGAAATAGAAACAACCTGGAGAGGAACAAGTAGGAGGACGTAATTAAGATTTGTTTTTTTAATGCTTACTAGGCATCCAGGAGGTAGTTGCTTAATGAATCCAAACTTAAAGAAGAGGTCAGAGTCAGAGTTTGGACTCATCATCTTATGGATAACATTTTAGAGTGATGAAATTGACTGATATCACCTAGGAAATGAGCATGATAAAGTATCTATAGACATCTCTTTTTGAGGAGTTTTGCTATAAAAGAAGCTCTCAAGAAAGTAGTTGCCTGAGCACCCTCATTCAACACCTGTGATGTGTGAGGACCTGGATGTAATGAAACAGGCCTCAGGTGATGGGAAAAGTCATTTTATAAAATGTAGCTTTTTCTCTTAAGGAATATAATATCCAAAGCTAGCACCCCCAATTCTAGTTTTTCATCCAATCAAGTAACAATTTTCTAAACAAAATCAATGATTTCTAGTTCAAAATGGTCAGACTATTAGATTCAATATAACCTCTATCAACCTATCACTAAGATACCCATAAAGATCATTTTTAAAAAAGATTCACTGCAACTTTGGAAACTAAGACTGTCAGAAAACATAAAAACAGAATGTGAGAGAAATTGACACTAATTATTAAGTAGATAGAACTAGAGTAGGGAAAACTCACAGAGCACAGCTCAACTTTGCTTCAGGAAAGAGGTAACTTAATAAAAGATGCTTCTTTCAACTTCTGGATGAAAATGGCAGAGCGAAAACAGGCTTTTACTTTTGTTCCCTTCTGAATTCTTACTGAAACTACAGAATTGATTTTTATTTCAGACTTAAGACCAAAAGGAAGAAAAGAAGATGAAAAAATAAAACAGCAGCACAATTTCAAAACCCAAAATGTAAATAGGAAACAATCATCTTACTTACCAGACCAGTAGCTCGCTACATCCCAGAGCAGTTGTAGGGAAAAAAAGGGAAAGCTCAGAAACAGCCTGATTTATACAACAGATGTTAACAAGTAATAATCTTAATTATCAGTAACATATACATTAGTATTTCCCTTTTGATTTTGACACTTGGAGAAATGAAGAGAACTTTTGTAAAACATAAAGAAGACATAAGCTAAAGAAAAAATATCAGTACATGAAAATACAGAAAATTTGTTCTAAAAGTAAAACAAAAATTAAATTAAAAATAAAAAAGATTAAAAAACTATAGCAGTAGTCCCAATACATCTAATTTGGTTCAATTCCTCCACTAAAGACAAAAGTTCTCAAATTGGGCTAAGTCAAAACCCACCTATATGTTGTTTATCATTATAGAGACTTACTATTCAAATAGAAATGAAGTAAACTTTACTGAAGAGCAGGGGATTTTAAAATCTATTTCATCTCTCTCTTTTTCTTTGTCTGATTGAGAAATCATCATTCCCAGAGTTATCCCAGATTAAGAACACTGTCTGTTCTTTATCTAATGTTATCCTAGACCTTCTGACGGAAATTTAACGTTCCTCCTGGCAGACACCATTGGCTGCTTAAACCTCAACCATTCCTCCTCCTTTCTTGAAAACCCACCCCTGAGTCTGTTAAATTATCAACCACCCCAGGGCTCAAAGGAAACCAGGCCCCTTCCCCTCACCTAATGAGAGGAATCTTGATTATTCTAAGCTAATAAATGTAACCTATTCCCTTTGTCAGTGATTGTTTTTAGGAAAGGACAAGTGACAACATTCTGGACAAAGAGACTTGAGAGGTGATCTGCTGGGGACATTCTGGAAAAGTTTTAAAGTGTAAAACTAGGTTTTCTACTCCTTGAATAATATTGTATAAGATATGATGCACCAGGAGCTGCTGGAATTCTTGCAAACATAGTCAGGGGAAGGGGTGTAGGTGACATGTGAAGATTAGCTGTAACAGGACGATAAGGAAAATCTGAGTTCTTGATGACTTTGTAGTATAAACTTAACCCCAAGAACACCCGTATTTTTGGATTTAGAAGATAACACATTTTTGTTATTATTCAATCACATTTTGTTTAACTTCCAGACAAAATCAGCTAACTCATTCCTTCCTTGATAATTAATATCCATAATTTAGGATAGTTTTATGTTTAGGTGGTGGATTTGGGGAGGATCCACATGGAATTAAACTATTGTGGGGAGGCTCAAAAATGTTTGAAATGATTGAAATAATCTTTCTAATTAGTGGTCGTATAGAACATGGGCAACCAAAATAAGAAAGCAAACCCTCCAAAAGCAAACCTCAGAAGTCTCCCCTCGGTCTCTATTCATTAGTGACTCCAGTTTTCTATCTTGAATTTTAGGTATTTATGATAATAAGATGGAAGCTGGAGATGGAAATTAGAAGATTAGGGGAAAAAAGTGGAAATATTGGGCAGGTGGATTCATTTATAACACCTGGTGATCTCATCTTTTGTTTTAATAAGTGTTGAAAACAGGTAGACTCAGCCCCCATATTTTCTCAAAATACCTTGAAGCCAGTAAAATCTACTAATACTATGTAACCAGACTCTTCTCCAATTTATTTTTATATATTGGACTCTTGTGTCATGAGTACAATGTAGCTAAGTTATACGATAATAAGAAAATGTTAACAAAAACAAATTCAGTGACATGGAAATGAGAGAGAGACAGAGAGAGACAAAGAGAGAGAGCTCTAATGCATACTCTTAAATTACTTATGGTTCAAAGAAAGAATCTAAACTACAATTGCAGACTGATTAGAAAGTAATGATACTGAGAATGGAAGATACCAAAAACTAAGTGATATGGCAAAAGCTATATTCAGCAAAAAATCCACAGCCTAAATTCTTTCATTTTAAAAGAAAAAATAAAATCAATTCTAGAAACTAGAAAAATTACAACAAAATATATCTAAGAAAAATAGAAACAAGGAAAATATAATGATAAAAGAAAAAAGCAATAAAATTTTAAGGGATACATAGTACAAATCGTTTTTAAAATGCAAGATCTTGATTCTTTAAAATTATATAATAGAGAAACTTCTGCCAGAGATTATTCCAGAAATAAATGAAAGTATAAATTGTAACACAAGGAATGGTAAGAGTTCTCTAGAAAAATATAAGCAAGCAAATTATACTTAATAATAGGTAGAGAAACTGAGCAGAGCAAGAACAATGGAAGAAATAAATTGTTTCCAATGAATTATTTCAAGATTTGTCCCAGACAGTTGTCTTGGTATTTAAGGGAGAGATGATTCAATTAAAATTAATCCCAATTCGTTTTGCAAAGAAGGCATAACCTTTGCATAAGAATGTTAGAAAGTAAAACAAAATTAAAACCACAGACTATTTTACCCAAACTCTAAAACTCAAGTCTTAATAGGAAGCATTCTGAGTCCCAAGATTCAATAAGCCAAATTTTAACCACTTAGTTACAGCTTAACACATAACAGAGACATTTTCGGCCCACGTCCCACCTGATTCTACCAATTTCACATTTTAAGATCTGACACTTACAGCACTTGACTTCCATTTACCAAGTGCAAGATTCATTTGCTTGCAAGTGACTTTCTCACTTTCTTGGGCAGAAAGGGAAAGTATTGACTCATGCTAAGGCAAAGTCCAAGAATGTGGTAGCTGCAGGAATGGCTGGATCCAGGGATGCAAGAAATGATTATTTAGCATGTGCAATGCACATATGTACCCAGCCCACACTCCACTCTCAAAATCATTCACTCTGGCATGAGCTGCATCCACCCAGAGGAAAAGGCCTCCTTTCCTTAGAACAAAGGTATTTGTTGGTTCAGAGTTCCCTGGGTGAAATCTGAAACTGGGCCCTGTACACAGAAGGCAAGGAGAGACCAAAGAAAGAGATAGGCCACTCCAGGTCAGGAGGTGACAATTTTAACAAGGGAATTTACTTGCAAGGCTTGTCTTAGCCACCAGATGAGTAAATCTCCACACCTACCAGAATCCTAAAAGTTTACATAGAAGCCTTAACAGGCTTTAGTCACATATACTGAGCCACTGGTCTCAACAACACATTGCTCTCTCAAGATTGAGTCTTTGAAAATGGTTCCCACTGTGGGGAAAACATACATTCCAAAAACAAAGAAGGAGGTGAGGAGCCTCTGGTTGCCCAGATCTGGCCTGCAGGTCAACCAGCAGTCATCTCTCTATGACCTCCTCCAACACCTTTTCTCCTTACCAAAAAACTCTCCATTTAGGCAGGCAAAGGCCAAGCTTTCAGGATTCAGTCTGCCTCGCTCCAGCTCCCATTTTGCTATCCTCTCTGATGGCTTTATTCAAAGATAGGCCATCTATGTAGTGACCAAGATGATGCTGGCCAGCCCCAGGCTCGCTTTGTTCTTGGTGCCCAAAATCCAGAAAGGGGAATGTACCCTTTTCGAGATACTTCTTTAAAAAAAAAAAAAATCCCTTGATATGTTCTCATCAACCAAACCTGAGTCACCTTACCTGATTAGCAACTCTTGAGTCACGTGGACACAGAGCTAGAGAAAAGCCATCCTCAGTGAAAACGTGTGATGCTATTACCGAAGCTGAGGTTAGGGGTGGTAGGTAAACAATCTTACAAATACCTTTCCTTTTTCTGTATTAAGCATCAAAGACATTATCATCTTACTTGACATCTGCACAGTATTTTACCGGCTGGATTTTCCTCACAGTGTTAATAGAAAGATCGATCGAGATATCCTGCAAAACAATGCTTTGTAACAGAGCTGTGAACAGATACAAAAGACTGTTGTTGACACTTTATACACATGCACGCACGCGTGCATGTGCGCACACACTCGCACACACACACATCTTGAGTCTCAACATTGCCAAGTGTAAAAGGATAAGTTTCATTCTGGTATTTTGGTTTGGTTTAATATTTCTTTACATACAGACATGTAATGCAAGCCAGTTTCTCTTTCTTTTGTAAATAATCAAAACTCTACCAAGAGAACTTCATTTATTGAATTAAAATTAGTGAGGCTTTTCTTTTTTTTTTTTTTTTTTTTTGTCTCTTTATCCTGCAAAACTTGTTTTTGTATTTCAAACTGTTAAGTCAGACTTTTTCGGTGGTTGAAACACAATCCTATGGATCGATCTTGAGATTGATTTTGGGGAAAAGCAACGATTAGAACGCTACAGTGACATTACTCTGTTTACCAAATTTTGTTTTTAATTGCTGTTCCAATGTATTCGAAAAAGGCAAAACTTCATGTTCCTGTATTGAGCAGTTCCTGCTGTGCAATATTGGGGATTTTTTTATAATTATTTTTTAAATTTTATTCTGTTAGTTTCAAGTACATAGTACATTGGTTAGACATTTATATAGTTTATATAACGATCCCCCTCTCCCCATCCCGGTGACATTCTATCAAGTACTAATTTGTACTTCTTTAACCCTTCACCCCTTTTTCCCAGCTCCTAACCCCCTCTCTTCCTGCATCAAATTGTCCTCTATATCTGTGAGTCTGTTTTTGATTAGTTTGTTCTTTTTGTTCCTTAGATTCCACATATAAGTAAAATCATATGGTATTTATCTTTCTCTGTCTGACTTATTTCACTCATACTGTTTTGAAAAAATTGCAAAGAATAAAGTCAAGAGATCCTGACCTGAATTCAAGATTCAAAAGGTGAGGAAGAAGCCCCCTTTTATCGCATACCCAGGGAGCTATGATGCATTAGACCCCAAATTTGAAGCCGTGATCTCCTTACCCCTGGTGGGGAAAACTCACATAGTCAAATCCAGAAGGCAGGTATCACTTCAGTCAGAAGTTGAGTGGCTCATTCAGAAGGGTGTGTGTGTGTGAGAGAGAGAGACAGAGACAGAGACAGAAAGAGACAGAGAGAGACTTCAACCAAAGGCAGAAATTAGAAAATAAATGCTTACGGTTGCCGTGCTATTAGGATGAGAATGAAAACAACCTTAAAGATGAGTATTATCTTTGATGTATCTTATCATTTACCTTAATTGTATAGAAAGCACAGATGGCTATCTAAATAAATTTTCAACTCTGAGAAACAAAATAACAATAAACTTCATTTTGGGAAGGGAGTAGGCATAACACAACATAATGGTATCACAGCAAGTTAGTTAGATGGCAGTTTTCTGACTCCGCCTTTCTTTCGGGATATGAAAAAATCCAGATCAGTGCTGAGTTCAGAGAAAAAGAACAATGCTGTGAAAACAGTGGAAATTAGAGAGTATGACTTCTCTGTGTACTCTGTCCCTCCTAAGCACTGAGTGACCTGACAGATATTTGTGCTTCCTCAGTGAAATGGACAAAATACTGGAACAAGCTAGTAAATGACACATTTTCAAAAGTGCAGGGGGGCTACGGAATGAGGTGGTTCAAATTACATGCTTTTCTACAAATGCCTTATACATACAGCAACAATACAGAAGAAAGAGCCTGAAGGGGGTCTCATTTTAGAAAGTGAGCACAGAAATATTTTCCTTAACGTTGGACATGTTAAGAAACTACATAAAGTCCCAATGGCTTTCCATCAAAGACTCCTGCAGAATTGGCAAAATCTGTGTGACATAAGTCAATTACGATTGATTCACTGGATCAAATTAACTTTCAAACTCAGCATATTCTAGGTGGCCAAGCACCCTGGCCCTGCTGCAGAGTTTCACGCGGCTCCCACAGAGTGCCCTTCTCCATTAGAATCAATTGCAGCCTCGCTTACTCTCCCAGAGTTGGCATTAACGCCATGTGCTCTGCCATCGTAAACCCTGCACCACAACTGCCTGTGGGTAGGGTAGAGGACTTTAAAAACAAGGAAGTGGGACTCAGACTGAATATTCACCCAGCATCATTCAGCTCGTAAGTGTCAGATGCAGAACACAGATTCTCTGACTGTTGTCATATTCCCATAATGGTGGTTCTAGACCTTTATTTGTTCCTTAGGTATAGTATTTAACAAGATTATATTCTCTTTTTCTGTGGTTTATTGAAACATAATTGACAAGTAAAATCGTGAAAGACTATCTATCTTCTCATCAGTGTGTGTATATACATATACTGATAAATATATACATTTCACAATTATATATATGTATGTGTATGTGTGTATGTGTGTGTATGTGTATGTGTATGTGTGTGTGTATATATGTGTGTGTGTGTGTGTGTACACGAGAGAGATTTTGTCCTGAAAGGCAGGCCCAAGCAGTATTCATCTCTAGAGCACCTCCTCCAGCACTCATAACCGTGCCTGGGAGATTTTTGGCACTCTGTATGTGTTTGGTTATGTTGATGCTATAAATGGTAAATATGGCATTGATTGTATCAACCACGTCACCTTGTTACCTCGGAGACAAGCACCACCACTGCACTAAGCATTTGTCAAACTGAGACTCTAAGAAATATCAGAAGTTGGTTCTCTGGACAGTGAGTTCCAAAGCTGTATCCTCCCTTCTAATGTTTTTTCCCTTTCTCCCTCTCTCAGCCCCATTCCTCTGGTTTCTATTAAGAGAAAAAGGCTATGGAGCAGTCTGCTTGTATTGAAGAAATGTCTCAGCTTTTAACATCTTGACTTGAGCACAGATTTTCTTTCTCAGAGCTGTCTCTTTCTGGTTTCCCTGGGCTATCTTCGCCTAATTTCACATCCTGGTAATTGTCTTGTAAAAGAACATCTCCTAGATCTGCAAATATATCACACTACATTTTCTTCTGTTTATATAGGTCTCTTCCACATGAAGGGTAGAGGCATAGTTATTTGTCTACACACACATGGTATATACAATGATTTTTTTTTCTTCAGACAAATCTCCCTGGCTTTCCATCTCTTCAATGGAGCTTTAAAACCTCCAGGCAGATTTTATCAATGCTTCATCAGACTTCCATTGTCCAGGCAACAGACAATACTCTGAATGGCTCCAAAAGAAAATCACTACCTGCTGATAGCCAGGGTAGATGTCACTTACCAGATGTCTGGCTTTCATTGTTGCTAACTTGTTTAATTTCTGCATCCAGCACTGAAAATGTTTTGATCCTTCAAAGCAGAATGTACACTGTACCAATTGATTCCAAATGGCCTCTTTTTAGATAGGATTTTTATTTTATTTGGTTGAACGGTCCTCTTTCATTTAAACCTGTATTTATGTGGCAAATTCAAATAATTCATTCTGCTTTGCATTTCAAAAAAAAGAATGGCCATGTTTATGAAATCACTGTTGAGTTGCAATTACAGTTATTTGTCTCTGGGATATACAACATGTAATTGGGTCAACACTGTTAATGAGTGACTAGTGTTATCATTAATGAGCTACTAGTGATAGTTTCAATGTTTTGTCCCCAGCAGGTGGTAAATACAATATGTTAAGTTAGATAATTATGTTAATGTTTCAAATATCCACAGACCAAGGAAGTCAATAGAAACATACAACTAAGAAGTTAAAAAGAACAAACACAAAAAGGTGGATTCCACATTTACTCAAAGGGCATTAGCCTCTGCTTCCTAGGAATTTTGTTGTGTATCTCAGTATCTGGTTCTATTAATTCATAGTTCATCAAAATGACAAGAAGAGAAGGCTGTCGACACGGGCAAGTAATAGACTTTAATGTTTTGGCCTTGAGATGTTTAACTTTGTAAGATAAACAACATTCAGGCAGTCAACAAGACTATTATTGTTCTATCCTGAAAAGTCGTTGTGCAGACACTTAAAATAACGAATAGACAATCCTGTTCCTGTCTACAAGAAGCTTACAAAACCTTTAGAGAAGCAAGATGTATATACAGGAAATACTTAGCAAGACACAAGAACCAAATATGTGGTAGAGACGATAATGAATTTGAAAGAAAGAAAACGTGGGCACTAATTGGGAAAGTCTTTATGGAGAAGCCAATTTGTATCAGTTAGAGATATTTTTGCCTGCAATTATAGAATGCTTAATTAACTTTAACAGTGAAGACGTTTAAATCTTTCATATGTAAAAAGTTTGAAGTTAGGAAATTTCAGCAATGAAGCAGCAGCTCAAGGGTACTGTCAAAGACCCAAAATGCTTTCTGTCTTTTCCTCTCTTCCTTCCTCAAAATGTCAGTTGTATATGTAATCACTATGTGGCTGCTGCAGCTCTGACCATCGGGTCCTCATCCATGGGCATCCCTAGCAGAAAGTTAGTGAGTGAGACAAAAAGAAAAAAGCCCTTCTTAGAGAGGAAGAGATAAAGGTCCCCACAAATCTCCAACCTATTTCCCTTCACATCTCGTTGGCCAGAATTGCTCCTTGAAGCAGCCACTGGTGAAGAGGAATGAAAATCATGATTGCTATGAAGGGCTTAGCCCAGCCATAGGCAATGGAACCAAATCAGGATCCCAATGAGCAATAAAGAGAACAGGTGTCCAGCAGGGAACCAAGCACTGAGGCAAGGCTCCCGTTCCCAGATCGTGGTCTCCATAGGCGGGATGCAAACCAGACAGGAGAGGCCCGAGACTGTGGTAGAAATCAAGCACTCAACACTCTGCAATCAAGTGATACAAATGATATCAATGACAATCATTATTTTATATAAATGTATTTACATAGGTATATAATTGTGAAATTATATATATAATTCTCAAACCAGGACCCCCCACGGACACAAAAAAGAAAAGAACAACATTAAAACCAACTACAGACTTGCAGAAATTCTGGCTAGAGAAATGAGACAGCAGCCTCGAGCGAGTTTTGCTAAGTACCTCTTGGCTAGTGCTACTTTTTGTCACTTAGTGTTTGCTATATTCCTCAGGTGATAATTTTTAAATAGCTCAGAACACCTAATATTACATCTGAGACAAATTTACTTAGATGTCTAGATTCTGCCAGTGAATCATAGAAATTTGACCTTTCTCACATCACTGGCCCAAAACCTAAATTTTCATCAAAATTACCAGGAGAACTTTCCAAAAATAGGTATTCCCAGACCCTATACCAAGACTTTCTAACCCAACTTTCAAGAGTTAGGGCCCATGAAAATTGCCTAGAGTACTGTTAGGACCGTAAAAGCCAAGAGGTTACTACCTGTGGCTGTCAGTTTTCACTGTGTGTTGCCATGGTAACAACCTTAAATCCTGAGTGGATGCAACTACAGGTTTCTTTCTCACTCGGGTTACACATCAGCTATAAGGTAGCTGTGGTTCTGTGGCTTTGCTGCATGCATCTTCCCCATCCTGAGGATCAAGTTCAATGTTCCTCTACATTTGTTTATATCTGTTTATGTACTATATGTATATCTGTGCTCTAAAGATAAAAAAGGTAAGATTTCCTTTTGCCTCAAAAGAATCAGTTTTACCCCAATGGGGGTAATAGAACCCTGCTGAGAATGAATGACTTAGGCTAAAGATGTAGCCACCTTTCTGGTCTCATGGGAGAAAAAACCATTAATGAGTACCATGAAATGGCTTTTAGAGGTTCTGTTTGGACATGGCTTAGGTCACGTCTGCTCACATGCTACTGGCCAAGTCAAATCACAGGACCACTCCTGATAGCAATGAGGTGAGGAAATATTCTTCTCCCACTAGGAGGCAACAAATGGTATATGACAAGTTATAGGGAGGGCAGAGAATAATTGAGAACAGTAGCTCAGTCTAGCACACTGTAGGTCTTTAAGTGGACAGATAGAAACAAGAGAAATTATTATTCCCATGCCCCTAATCATAGCCATCATTTATCCATCTGCAAGTAAGATGCTACGTATCACATAAAAAAAACAAACAACAAACATATAATCAAGGTGAAGGTGGGCAACTGACATGATAGAAAGGTTAGAATTTTTTAGTTTGGGAGAAATTTTGAAACAAAAAGGGTCATTATCAAGGAAAAACAAAAAACAAAGAGTAGTAATAGCTCGGGCTTATATATACAGTAAGTTCAAGAGAGAGCAGAATGTTAGAACCAGGAAATACTGTGAAATGTGAAGAAACAATTATGGAAGAAATGAAAGGTGGTACCATTTTATTCATTTGCAAAATGTCTGTTATATACTACCTGGGTTCTAATCCCCAAATTCATGATTAAGAGAAGTAACACAAAACTATCAACATGGCACCTGACCTCTACTCAGATTACACTCTAATATGAGGAAGGTGGGGATTTTTTTTTTCAAAAAAAGGAGAAATTTTCAAAATTATAAAAATACTTTCATCTGTCAACCATCTTTGACCCCTCCAAATCATCAGAGGAACAAAATAACCTTTGCTCCTTCATGATTTTTGTTTTCTAAGAAGAAAAACATACAGTGAAATGTGCAGAGAGTTACTCACCTGTTGACCCTGATCGATCTATCTTTTGATAGCTTGCTTTCAATCATGGACCACCTCAAATACTGTCATCTACAAAAGACTTTTGAAAACAGATAAATATCCAGTTTTAAACCCTGACTTACGGCTTCTAATGTATAGTATTTTGCAAAGTCACAAGTATCTCTTGTTAGACATTCACAGTCCCTGATAAGGAAATACCCAGAGTCAAGAGCAAATATGTCAGGAGCACAAAGCAGCAGCTCTTTCCCCAGGCCTAGGGCCACTACGGTGTCTCCAGACACTGCAGATGTTTTCTTCCTCTTCGACTTCCAGATCCCTCGCTCAAGTAAAAAGGGTTGGTGACAATATCTACATTGAACAAGAAATGGTTTTTTAACTGAAACTTAAATCTTAATAGTGGCATGAATGTTAGCACACATTTTCTAAAATGTATTGATAATGACTAATGCATCGATAATTTCGTTCGATTGTCACTTCCTCTGAGACATAGAGAACAGAGTGTGTGAATTGCACCGAGACGTGAAAAATATTTACCAAGAACCCATTCGTTTTTTGTAACCAACAAGAAATTTATTGATCATATTTCTCTCTCTTCTGAATTCTTCTGCCTTGAATTTGGATCATATCTCTCTATCCTCAACTGCTCTTCCACTATCTCTCTAAAACAATTCAATAGGTTCCAATAATCTCATGCCAGAAGACCAAGTCATTAACATATTCTTTAAGGTGTCACCTCCCGCCACCCAGTTCCCAGAGCTCACCATGTTGGCTCATTTCTGGGCCCTTAGCTGACTATTTCTTTAAGTAGGTTGTTCTCTCTTCCCCATCCCTTCCACCTGGTAAAATTCTACCCATGTGACATATTAAGGTCTCTGCTTCGATGTTGCTTCCTCTTAAAATCTCTTCCTTTACCACCCCTTTAGATCAAAATAGGGACTCCTCTTATCTGTTCTCATTACACATTAACTTCCTCCAACGTAGCCTTTATTACACTGCACTATCACTGCCCATTTCCTTATCCACATTCCCTTACACATAAACCTCCATTAGGTCATGAACTTAATGCATACAGGAACCACGTCCGTGCTGATTTTACTATTTTGACTTCAGAATCTAGTCCAATACCTGGCAGGCTCATAGTTTTTATTAATAAATATTTGTTCAGTAAGTGCTGGAAACATTTTGTTCTAGCCCAGTAAGAAGAGTGGGCAGAGCTAACTTGTAGCAATGTGTGGGAATAAAAGTTTATTACAACCCAGCATTTGTTGGGAGCCAAAGAGTCTGAAACATCAAACCCATGGAGGTGGGAGCAAAGCAAAAATGAATTCAAAGTAGAGTGTGTGTGATGGTTGTCAGTGTGGTGGAAGATGGAAAGGCCAGGCTTGGGGGACAGAGCCACGAGGGACGGCTGAAGGCAGGTGACTTGATGAAAAGGGACCTGTTATCATACCCTCATGATCGAGGCAGAATGTAGGATCGGACCAAACGAAAACATTGAACCAGCTGGACAACATGGAGATCAAAGACACTTGGGAGCTGACATAACCACCCACAATGGGTAGTCCCCATGACATTGTTGCTTTTAAGGTTTCAAGCCAAACTTCAGTTAACCCTTCTGCTATGGTGCCATGAGCCTCTTTTTTGCCTGTGTGTTCAACAGAATGAGTCTTTGAGGGCAAGACAATGCTTTTCATGAAAGATTTGTACTTTACTGGAGCATCTTCTCAAAAACAAGGAAAGAAACAAATAAGCCACCACCTTAATTTGGATAGGCTTAATAGGTCAAAAGCTTTCATCTATGTCATTTCATTTTTTTCTTAATTTTTTTTTATTTTAATTAGTTTCAAGTATACAGTACATTGGTTAGACATCTATATAGTTCATAAAATGATACCCTCAATATCCCACAGTGTTTGGATTCTCTTCCTGCTTTTTATGCCCCACTCCCAGAGTGTCTTCCCTTAAGCTACCAGGAGGTATGTCATCAGGTGCTAGAAGGTCCTTGGGCACCAGATTCTGAGGGGAGCAGGGAGAGGAGGGAGTGGAATTCTCAGGACTCTGTCTACAGGGCTCAGAATCTGCAAGCAAAAGGCCTTTCCCAGAAGCCAGAATGACAGTCTTATGGGCCCTTCTTGTACCACATCATGATTAAAGAGTCTGTTTTGCAGGGAAGGATTCGTATTAGACTCCAGGAAAAATATAAATTACAAATACTATTCTCATTTACAAATTCTCAAACTGTGACTGACAGGTTAACAATTAACTCACTTCAGGTTATAATGTCTAATGAATGAAGTCAGAAATAAAATTATTACATTCACCTGGTTAAAACGATCAGATTTGTGTTACAGTGAACAAAGCCTTGTGCTTAACATCAGATACCTACCCATATTTGACTCTCAGATTTGAAATTTTTTCTCAGACCATAGGCTACTTACTTAACCTTTCTGGGCCTCAGTTTCACTGTTCATAAAATGGGCATAGTAACAGATACTCACAGCCATATGATGTTTTATATAAGAACATATGTCTTAGCTCAGGCTGCTTTAACAAAACACCATAGACTGGGTAGCTTAAACAACAGACATTTATTTCTCATGTTTTTAAAGTCTGGGAAGTCCAAGATCAAGAGGACTGGTGAGAGCCCTCTTCCTGACTTGCAGATTGCTGCCATCTCGCTGTCCTCACATGGCAGAGAGAGAGAAAGAGAGAGAGAGAGAGAGAAAGAGAGAGAGTCTGTGCAATAGAGAGCAAAAGCAAGGGTGAGAGGGAGGGAGGGAGAAATGGGGAGAAAGAGAGAGAGAGAGTGAGCTCTGATCACTCATCTTCCTCTTGTAAAAACACTAATCACATCATGAGGACCTTACTCTCATGACCTCATCTAAACCTAATTGTCACCCAACAGCTTCACCTCCAAATGCCATCGCATTGGGCTTCGGCATATAAATTGGGAGAGGGGGGTAATACAAATATTCCATCCAAAGCAGCAGAAGCATTTTTGTATGGGAAAGCATCTAGCATAGTGCATGACAAATCAATGTTTCCTGCTTTCCGCCCTCCTGAAGTCCAGTACTAACCAGTATACAACTACTGGTGGACTAGAAGAAATTCTGTTTTTCAACTGAGTATTGCTTGGCAGGGAGAGTCCTCCAGAAAGCAGAGCTGAGTGGTCACTCTGCTGGTATCCAGGAGGTGCTCTTCTTCATGCAAAGTGAGCTCTCAGTCAGTAGTTCTATTGCTCACTGTTCCACTGGACTATATTCTAAATGATTATTGGGTGAATTCTTAACAAGGTCTTTGCTGCTTCTCATTCCTACTGCCGAACACATTGCCCGGCACACAGTTGATGCTGAATAAATATCTGTGGGATATACATATGGTTGAATTTCTATAACCGGTTCACTGCATTTTGTTTGTTACCTACTATGGAAAAAAAATATATATTATACGTTGGAGAGTGGACATCATTTTCAGGAAGGAGAATTTAGGAACAGCTAAAGAGAAGTGATGATTCCAGCTTTACATAGAAAGCAAGGATAAAAATTCCCAAACTTAACATTTAGCTTACCTGAGACCATTAGAAAAAGATATTTGCAATCTCTCTCACAGAAAATATTTAATCTTTAGGACGAAATAAATGCAGCAAGTGGAAATGAATATAATTAGCAAGGGTGCCTCTTCCTTCCTCTCCTGTTAATCTCTGCTCTTTATCTGTCCGCATTTACAAAGGTCGTGGCTGATCTGCACAGGACTCATTCCACTTGGAGCTCTTTTGTGTTTGGTTTGTTTCCCTCACCCCATAGCACTTATATTTTTACAGTAATTTCATCTCAGAGTAAAATATGAGAGCGCATCCAATCCATGGGAGGGTGTCCCTCTGTGTTCCTTGGATTCCTTACTGTATGGGAGGGAGCATGTTGGCCTCACGCCCAATAGCCAGCACCTGCGGGATCATCAGAGTGCTGCCTGGGGCCACCAGGACCACTTGCATGCAGACAGTGTGGACCACAGTCATCTGATAATTAACGCCCCACCCCCTACCAGGGGCAGCCTTTAATCAGTGATTTGCAAGAGTGGAGGCATACCCCATCTCTCATCCCTTGACCTGGATACTTCTGAGGCCTTTTCCAGAGTTTCCCCATGGGATTAAAGTCCAGTGTGCAAGGCTGGCTTCACAGCACACCCTTCCCTGGGTGCCTGCCCTTCCCAGTCTCTCTCCTCCCTATTGCGCACAATACACGTGTTCCTAGCACCTCCCATTAAATTATGTGCACTTGAAACCTGGAATCAGGTTCTGACTCTGGGGGAACCCAAACAAAGACAAGGAAGAAGAAACAAGGTATCAGAAATACTCATGAAGAGCCCTTCTTGTAGATGCAGCATGGGAGCATTTCCTTGCTCGACCATCTTTCCTCTCCTGCCAGGATTCCTCCCCAGTCTCCACAAACTCCCAGGAAAGGCATGTTGAGAAAGGGAATACCGCCAAAAATGACTGATAGTAATTCCTCAGACTTCCCCTTGATTCAAATTCAAGGCCTCCAAATATTGGGCTCCCTCCTCTAAACGAGGGGACTTAGAGAAGTCAGAGACTCTTTTTGGTTTGTTTTCAGCTTCTGCCATAGCAATGACCGACATCGAGGCTGCAATAGAGTCCCGGATTTTTGTCCAATTGAGATGAAAATTATAAAGTCAGTGAATAGTGTAGAGGGCATTGCCTATTGTCTAGAAGCCCATCCAGCACGGAGCCCAAACGTCCCCTTCATTTGCTCTTTAACACAAAACATGATGACAATAAAAGTATGGCATCGAGCCTCTCTCTTATCCCACAAATAATTAGAAGAACATGAGCCTCTTCTTGTGACATTCATCTTCTTATTAGTATTTATCCCTGTGGTCAGAATGAGGGTACATGGTCCATCTGTCGGAGGACATTCCTCTGCATTCAGTTAGTATATCCTCGCACATCCCCAAAATGGGGCCGCACTACTAGTTTTAAAATGCAGTCTGCTACTGTGCAGTGAAGTCCACACAAGGCCAATGAGAAGGCCAACGAGAAGACAGAACAATGAAGATAGTGCAGAGACTTCTTCATGAGCTAAATATGGCCAATTAAAAAACAACTATCCTTTATCCTCATGTTGTATGTCTCTTCCTTTTAGGATATCAAAATTTCTTATAGAAAATGATAAAATTTTGTTGTTTTTTATTATTCAGTCAGGTATCACGTTTTGAAATTTTACTAATTTGTGAAATCACGTTTAAGAACAAAATTGCAGAGTAGACAAAAATTGACCATGTCACTCTCTTTTCAGAAACCTTACTCTTTCAGGCTACTTTGGATTTCCCTCTAGTTCCTCTGAAGACTCGAAGACCTGCTCCTAGCTCTTTGCAACTCCCAGTGAGAATCTCATTGATTTTTCAAATAATAGTTATCAATCAGATATTACGTGCCAGGTGTTGTAATACAGAATAACAGAATTCCCTGGTTCTCAAGATGCCTACACTTAATGAGGGAGACAGTTCCCTGGAAAATAAATCATAAGATAATCTTAGAGGTATACTACAGAAATGGTTACAAAGCTAGAAAGAAGAGGATCTCTCCCCACAAAAGAGGATCCAGGTTTCTGAGTAAGATTCCCTATAGTAAAAAGGATTTATATTCCACTGAAAAGTTACAAAAGCTTGTGAGAGGATTGTATTATTGGAATAAGCTTCTAGGCATTAATAGATACACATGTATATTTACACATCTTGTACACATCTCCATAGTGACTATTTGAAAGAGAATGATATCCAGACTAGATAAGAAAAATGTATCTGGACAAAGATGGGTGGCTATTATTTTGCATGCACACAATTTAGGGTGTTCGAGGAAAGGATGATCAGCTGCAACTGCCTATAGTTGGCAAAGAGGGTATTACTCAGGTGATTATAGGAAAAAATAACTTGAAAACGTTAACAATACTATCGATATTACTATCACAGAAAAGAAACAAAAACAAAAAATTGTATCAGAGGGTTTCCACAGGATCTGGCCAAGTTTGCAGGCAATAGTAAGGGAAAAAAAAAGAAAAAAAGATTAATCTAGTATTCTGTTAACATCAATCTAGAATTCTGCAGTTAACTTCTGGGGTGTAAGTCAGTGCTTGTGCAGCCTTAGGACTATAAAGGCACCCAGATGTCCATGTGGATTCATTTAGAAAATCTTGAAGGGTAATACAGCACATAATCTCCAGCTCAACTGTACTGGATCTAATAAACCAGTTAGTTTGTCTTTCTAGTAACCTTGTAACTGGATCCATGAATGTCATCATGTTATGGAAAATCTGAGCCTATTAGGCCTCAAAGATTACGTTTCTATTCTACAAATGGCCAATGAATTTATAGTGAAAAAAATATTTAACTTCACCAGTTCCCAAAGAATGCAAATTAAAACAGAAAGAACATAAAATGGTTTACCTATCAAACGGTAAAAGACAGAAATGTTAGTTTCTGCTGCTAACGAGGGTGTGAGGAAAGCATGTTCACCTGTACTCTCAGTGAGATTAAAAATTTTTCAAACCCTCAAGAGGGAATTTTGGTTATACGTATAAAAAGTCTCAAAAAAAATGCACATATCCTTTGACCCAGCAACTCCATTTATTGGAATTTGTCCTAAGAAAATAAATGGACATATGCTGAAACTGGAAATAAGGTAAAAATACAGCAGTAAAATATATTCAAATAGTATGGCTCATCTATAAAATAGAATAAAATGCAGTATTTAAAATTTCAAATGATAGTCTATATTTGGTGATGTGAAAAGATACACATGATAAAGGGAGGTAAGAAAAGTCACAGAACAAATGCAACTGTGGTTCCATGTGAAGAAAATATACATGTTATACACCCGATAATCACATCCATGAAGAAAGAGTTCGGAGAGAGATCAATCAAAATGTTAATATTATATTAACAGTTATAGAGGGTTGTTGGTGATTTAATGTTTTTAATTTAAATATTTTTATTTTATAAACTTATATAATAAGTGGTCATTGGAAAAATGGGCAGCCAGCTGGGGGCTTACTGAAGGCAGGAGTGGTACAGTAAAGTCAAACCAGGCAACTAGGGCTTGGGAAATATCTTAATGAAACGTAAAAAGTCACTTTCCCTCTTAGGTCCTCGGTTTTCTCATTTGGACTATGAAAGGGATTAACTACATATTCTAACTCTATTCTTGACCATTTCAGGCCCAGGAAATTTTCAATGGGTACCATGATATTTGAATACCAAGAGAGACTCACCTCTTGAATTTTAACTACCATCAATAAAGCCAGAAAAATTCATCACAAAGATATCATTAGGATATATCTCCTCTACCTCTCCATGGCTCCTTACAATGCAGATCCTCATTTCCTGTCTTCCCTTCCTCCTTTAGAATTTGAATCCAATCTATGCCATGTAGAGATGGTAACCAACATACTTTTCGCTACAAATTTGTCCGGTTTCTTCACTGTCTCATGAATTTGGCATGTTTGTTGCTTTTTTCTGTGTGAGGAATAAGATCTCTCTCCTCTCCCTACCCCAGTCTGTGCATATCTGTTTCATCCACTTGTCAGAGCTGAAATAGAGCCTCTTTCTGGGAGAAAGCCCTACAGACTCATTTGGTTTGCATCAGTTCTCCTCTGACATGTTTTCACACATATGATGTAAATTTATCTTCAATCATACTCTGCCTTAGCAACTCTGATGTTTCATGTGTGTTTGTTTTATGTCTCCAGAATGGAAGTTTCTTCAGGGTAAAGATCAGGTCCTGCAGTTCTCTGTATTCCTTGAGGTATTTAACAGATATTCTGCAAATATCTTTTAATGAGTGATTAAATAGATGATAAACATATTTTCATGGGCAAGTAAGGAACCATACATGGATAAGGCATCAAGCCTAAAAGAAAATAAATGTCCTTCAGCTCTCCTAAGACATGTCTACTGGTTGCTGGGGACACATCATGACAATGTGTGAACCAAGAGTGGAATCTGGGAAGGGACCTGCTACAGGAACATCAGGTATCCTCCAAGGCCAGCCATATAGAGCCCTGTGAGTTAGCGGTGCAATTCCACACTGCAAAACGTGGGCAGGCTGCTATGGACTTGCGGCAAGGACCATTAGACTTTAGACACCCTAACAATCTCTCAAATTGACAAGACTCTTCTATTTCATACAGAGAGACAAGACTGACCCAGTCGGTAAGCTAACTCGACTCTTCCAATACGGTGATTCTATTTCTGGCCAGGCCTGGCTCTCTATGTAGGCCCTTGCCTGTGGTTGCTAGAAGCAACTGCAAGAGCAACTGACCTTCCCCCAATCTGCTGATAAACTTCTGCTAAAGGATGGATACCAGGAGCTCTGGCCACACATCCTAGCGGTCTTCTCCTAGCTCTTACTCATTAGTGCCTCTCACAGCCGGCTAGGACCGAACAGCATGGCAGAGCTGCTGGTAGATCTGCTTTCTAGCTAATATCAGTTGGAGGGAAGGTATTTTTAACCTCGTTTGGTTTTCCAAGATGAGAAGCAGAGGGTGAGGCAGACACTGCAGTGTATGCTTTATGGGATGGATTACTGTGAACTCAAACCTGAAATCTGCCTGGCACAGAACGGCTTTCCAACGAATGCTGGCTATCTCTGCTAGCCCAGGAATTCTGTGATAATACTAACAACAAACTCCCATTTTCAAAAATGGCTCTAATTAAAAATTAGCATATTAGCACAGTACTTAGCACACTGTGTGTGTGTGTGTGTGTGTGTGTGTTGCTTAGCACACTCTGTGTGTGTGTGTGTGTGTGTGCACGTGTGTGTGGTACATGTGGAGACAGGGAAAGAAGATGATATTAATGTTGTTTGGCCTTACATTATAAAGCTGTTCATAATATTTCATTATTTTGAAGAAAATCATGAAAATCATGTTAGAAATTCTGCAACATATATATAATTAAAGAATATGCTCCAAAATTCTAAATAATGATCTGTTAGGTATAATTATAAATACTTTAGATGTATTATCTCTTTCTGTGTTGATTTTTTATTATAAGCATTCATTAATCAGAAAATCAGAATTAATTAGGAAAAAAAAGAAAAAAAATCTTGTCAATTGGCTCTTTCCTGCCAAGAGCTCTTTTTGGATCTGTGACATCCGCTTTCTGGCACTGAGACATCTTGTGTGCCTGCACACAACAGCTTGTTCCTGAATATCAGCTGAGGCATTGCTGGGTTTCTATGTCAGGCCACTGCCTTTCTTCTACCCTCCCAAAGCTTAAGTACATGCAAAAAAAAAAAAAAATCTCAGGCCCGGTCTCTGGCCAGGCTGGTCTGATGTTAAAGAGTGAGCCTTCTTCACCTGTTAGACATAAGCCTCTAGCCAAGATCCTGCATATTTCAGCAAACAAAGGAATTAGAACACTGTTTTCACAATTCTCTACTTGTGTAATCCTGGAAGCTAAAATGTATTTGCTTCTAAAATGGAGGGAAGAGAATCGAAGGTCCTGGGGGTGATGGGCTTTCCTGCTCCATGAAAAGAACAAGGTGACACCGGGTGACATGTAACAGTAGGGCATTAGAAATGGTATAGGAGCATCCAATTGTAATTAACCTTTAGAGCTCCCGGTCCTGTGATGTTACTGAGGCCAGTACCTTACCTGGCTTTTAAAAACAGTGTTGGAAGGTGATGTGCATTCAAACTAGATTCCACCATTATACCAGGTGTGCTTAAAATTGCTCTCTGTCTCCTCAAAAACAGGCAGAGGATTTGGGGCTAGTCTAAAAGAAGCACTCAAACACTGATACATGCAACTTGGCTACAAGCTTATTTGTTGGACAAAGCAAAAATATGGTAGCAGCCAAAACCACTTGTATTGTTTCGCACTTTGCCATTCAGAAAGTGTCCTCCCTTACACTTTCGTGTAATTTCTATAGCATTTTGTCAGGCAGGTTATTAATCTTACCATTGTACAGATATGAAACACAAGGCTCAAAGAGTTTAACTGATTCACCCAGTATATTAATCTCTGGTCTCATCCTCTATGTTGGATGAGTGGCTACTAATTGGAATCACTCAGAGAGCTCTTAAAAACAATGATGTCAGGGCACTAATCTCCCCAACCCCCACCACACCTCCCGAAATAGATTCCACTTTAACCGGGGCATAGTAGTTGTTATTTTTTTCTAAGAGTTCCTCAGTAGACTCAAATATGCAGCCAAGGCTGGGAATCAACCCGTTAGATGAAAATCACGACCCACCGTGGTGTGTAATGCACAGAACAAGCTATTCCGTGATAGTAGAAACCTTTTCCATTGGAGAAGGATGAAGACTGATGTTTTCAGGCTAGAGCTGTGTGTCAGTTGAATGAGTGATTGCTTACTTGGTATAATTTGACAACCAATAAAAGATACCCCCAATCTAAAATGGGATCTCCTCTGTCCCTTCTCTGTGCCTGACATAGTGAAGAGCTGCAGGGCTGGTGCAGGGTCAGAGTCTGGGGGGCCCCTGTTGGGGCAGGCACTGATCGTTTAATGGCTAGCCAGAGGTCCTAGTGAATGGACTGAATGGTGTGGGCCGCTGGGGGTCCCTAGAGGACCTCGGAGCAGCAGGTTTTATCACCAACAATACAGAGGTATTCTTCTCATTGAACAATCACTATGGCTATATTGGTGTATATTAGCAGGATAACATCTTTGACTATCCCATCCCAATGTCATTCTGCTAAATGTTTAATAACCAGGGGAAGGGCGGGAATAGGAGTTCTGAGTTGTAGTGTTTTCTAATTCCTATTGTATAAATACTCTCACCATGGCCAGTTTCAAGCTGCCAAAGCAATGTCACTAAACACTGAGGTGGGAAGAGATGAACAGTAGCACACCATGATATAGTATTTATACCATACAGATATAATAAATGTATAACCTTACGAATACAGATAATAATAAAATGTAATAAAGTAATTATTGATGTTTCTACCACCTTTTAAAATATAATTTATTAAGCAACCTAAATGCCCATCAACAGACGATTGGATAAAGAAGTTATGGTTCATATATACAATGGAATATTGCTCAGCCATTAAACAAATGAAATCCTACCATTTGCGACGACATGGATGAACCTAGAGGTTATTATGCTGAGTGAAATAGGTCAGACAGAGAACGATAAATACCATATGATTTCACTCACATGTGGAATCTAAGGAACAAAAAGAACAAACTAATCAAAAACAGACTCACAAATACAGAGGACAACCTGGGGACAGCCAGAGAGGAGGGGGTTTGGGGGGCTGGAAGAAAGGCATAAAGGGTTAAAGAAGTACAAATTAGTAGTTGATAGAGGGTCACAGGGATGGGGAGCACGGCAAAGGGAATGCGGTCAGCAGTAATGTAATGGCTATGTGTAGAGCCAGAGGAGAGAAACTGTATAAATGTCTAACCAATATGCTGTGTACTTGAAACTAATAATAAAATTAAATTTAAAATATACCATTTATTAATTTACCTAATTTAATTTTTAATAAAGGCTGAGTTTAATATACAGCTAATAAAATTCATGAAGATGTTAAGAATTGAATTCTCAGGAACCGGTACAATCTGATGCTCGCACATCATTGAACCACCCCCATCTGATCATTAGTGTCATTGTTTGAAGGAAAAGCTTGGAAGGGTCCTAATGAATAGCGTATATTGTGTCTGAGAAGGGCAACACAGTCATCCAATAGTATCTATAAACAATTTATGGCAAATTAACTTGTTAGATTGACTGATGAATCATTTTGTAATACTCCGTAAGAAAAGGCAAATAGAGAAGAAGCCTCAATACCCTTATAAAGAACTGAAAGATAAAAACACCAAAACACAATAAGGTACATAAAATAAAGCACAACGACTGAAATGCAGTAATCCCTAAATAAATGACAATCGCTTTTACATTTTTTGGAGTGAGCAAAAAAATTAACATTTGATGCACATTTAATACTTGTTAGGTACTATGCTAATACTTCTGAATGCTGATGGGATAGCAAGAAAAATGGCCAATGAGATACAAGAGTTACAATACTAAAACTTATCTTCATCCCATCCACTGATAAACAGGACAGTAAGTATATGCAGTACCCAGTGATAAGAGCAAAAGACACAAATAGACAAGGCACTGTTTTCTTAGAGAGGTAAGCCACAGGTGTCTGGAGTAGCAGGAATAAGGACAGATACACAGAGGAGAAATAGGTGCATCTTGAGTTGCTTCTTAAAGACTAGGGAGGAGTCCTTTGGCCATAACCAGTGGGCCTTTAGATTGTGAAAAGGAGAGAGAGGAGAGGGGAGGGAAGGGGCGGGGAGGGGAGAGGAAGGGGGTGGTGGGGAGGAAAAAGCTTGCACGAAGGTTCAGGAAGGCCTAGTAAGTATATAGAAAGATCCTTTGGTGGCATCTAGGCCATATGATGAATGTGTTGTAAACTAGGTCTGAGAGAAACTTGCCAGGAGCTGGGACATTGCCCTGTTGGCTATACAGGCTTCACAAGGAGGGGGCGAAACGGAAAGCAGCGTGGCCAGTGCACCTATTAAATTTGCTGGTGGGTGGGGTGGGGAAGACCCAGTTGGCAGACAATTTCAGTTTTCCGGATGATAGGTGAGGAAGACTAAATGAGAAATACCCTCACCGTTGCTCAAAGAAGTAGAGAAAGAGTGAACCGGAGAGAAATAGGGGGTAAAATCAATAAGACTTGGCGACTGCTGGCTGCAGGTGGGAAGGTGAAGGGGGGAATGAAAGGTGAGTCCGTCAGAGGTTTCCGAGTTGGGCGACGGGCGGACTGTGGCGACAGTAACTGAACCGAGGACGGCAGTGCGGATAACCCGGTTTCAGAGACACAGCAGGAAAAAGCCCAGCATGAGGCCTCTAAACTCAGTGAGTACGAATACCTGGGTTATTTCTGTTTTATCTCCTACCTGGCTTTGTGACCTAGAAATTTCTTTACTCCAGGTCAAGAGGGGCAAATAGGACGATGCCTATAAAAGTGCTTGGGGGAAATGTTTGAGAATGCATGCAGATGAGAATCAAAATGACTCTTTATGCAACAAAAATGTATTACGTCAAGATCCCCAGGCCCTGGGAGCCTGTGCCAAGGGCCCCGGCCAGGCTCACTTCCTCTCCTCCTCACCAGCAGCTGGGTCAGGGCAAATAAAGAGGCCCAACTACAGAGCAGTCATCTTTCCTCTTTACCCAGAAAAGTATTAGAAAAATGTTTATTGGGACCAGAACGGAGGACAGAGAATCAGAATCTGCTTTCTGTGGCAGAGACACACTGGCCAGGGTGACTGCGCAGGAGGGCAGAGAGAAACCTAAAGTTAATATGACCCTATACTGGATCAGGCTGTAAGGTGGACTAGTCAGGGGCACAGGGCTAGACTCGGGCATGGACCCAGGAATGTGGCCACGAATAAGGCAGGAAAGTGAAGAGGGAAGAGGCCCTTAGGAGGAATAGATGGGGAGGATAAACTCGCTCATAGAAGTCAGGCTAAATAAAGTTGGTCATGAACTCACAGCAGGAGCAGCCAGAGATCAGCTCTGCTGAGACCAGAGGCAGTATTCAGGATTATTCCCCAAAAAGTAGTTCCCACTGCTTGTGCCTCTCTTTGCTTTGGCAGAGTACTATGGGATTCTCCGAGAAGCTCAACTCAGTCCTAACAAGCAACAATCATCAGAGGGAGTGAGGCTTTCCTCTGGTTCAGGAGTTTCAGTGAAGGCAGCAAGTTATCCCTGGGATGGGTGAACACGCTGGGTTGCTCAAGTCACATTTATTGAATTTATTTCCCAACTTTGGGCCAGCAGTCCTGGTACTGGGTTTTTTTCATCAAGACTCTGATGCCAATTAAAGTAATGACATGAAGCAGGGGTTACAGTCCCAGCAAAGAGTTTCTACTGCAGGAGCTCGCTGCAGGTGGCGACCTGAGAAAATGCAAAGCCATGGTCTTTTCTAATTTCCGGAGGAGACTGGGATGACTATTATAAATATTCTACCCCTCATCAAATAAATCGCATTTTTAATGATTCAGAAAATATAATCAAATACAAATCATTCTTGAGAATTAATCAACTAAGTATAGGCTCTGTAGGGATCAGCTGTTCAACCCTGACCTTGAGCAAGGTACTTCCCTTCCCTGAGTCTCAGGCACAGTTGTTAGGAAAATGAAGACATTGTGTCACAGCATCCCTTAATGTCCTTCTAGTTAGTTTAAGCAATGTAAACAAAGCCAGCAGGATCTTCAAACAAAAGCAAGACTATTCTGCTCCTTCGTTCTACCTGTATATGCTGAACATGTGGCCCTGTGTTGGAAGAGATTTTAAATCTCACAGACAAATTAAGACAACAGAGCTGACAGTTTTGTGGTGGGGCAAAGAATCGTATCTGAAAAAGATAAGTCCTCCTCCAGCCTTGGCCCACATGCGGTTCCTTGAAAGACAGCTCCCACAGCACATCCCCTGGCTTCAGGAATGACAGCTCTGCACCAGAAAACCACGAGGAACCATGCAATTTCTCACTCACCCAATGTCTTCTCAGAAAAGGACACAAGAGGCAGTGACCGGAACAAAGGTGACTTGTTGATTTCTTTGACCGCGACAAGGTGTCTGTTCTCCTCGCTCATGGTCAGGGTGAGTACCATCGAGTCCTGAAATGGCAGCCTGGGACGGCCCTGGAGTACTGTCTGGAGAATGAGCCTCACCTTGTCGCCTGTAATGCTGCAGCCACAGGGAACAAGGGGGAAAAAAGTTTAAAATACCCAGACTTTCTACGTTCCTAGTAAATAATATAGCTGTGTAAAAGAAGAAAATACATTAGCAAAATTCACTTCTAAGAAAAAAAGCAGATGTACTTTCTAAGTACTAAGAAAGTACTGGGTTCTTTATTAAGGTACAATCCAATTGGGGAGCCCTTGACCTTGTGTGCCTATTTACATTTAAATTAATTAAAACTAAATAAAATGAGAAGCTTAGTTCCTTAGTCACATGGCAGTATCCACGTTGGACAGTGCAGAGATGAAACATCTCCATCGTCACAGAAAATTCTACTGGCTAGAGCCGGCCCGAAAAGCCAAAGAGATCAAAGAACAATAATCCACGTGACAACAATGAGTCAGCCTCCCGTGTCACTTTTCACCCAGGGCAAAACTTTAATTTTTACTATTCATTGGCTAATCCTCTGCCACTTCTTTTTTCTTTAGCTTTAGAACTTTCCCTCATAGCTCACACGCAGCTGTTAAGTAAACAAAGGGTTAAAACAGAAGAGTGTCGCTTCCTCAGGGCTGGGGATGTGTCCGGGCTCCCCCTTGTCTGTAAAACAACCCAGTTTACACCCAGGCGTCTCTACGGCTCAGCACGTTCTTGGCTCCCCAAGCCCAGTCCTCGTGTCTTTCCCATGAGCAGACGGAGTCATCTGCTCCCGCTGTCCCGGACTCCCACTGTCTAATTACCTTCCTCGGGCTTTCACTGAATGCGTGACTCAGCAAAATAACTTTTCAAATGAGCTTTCACATCTAGCAATTCAGCCCACGTGCAAACTGTGACTCTGACTGACTTTTTAAGTAAACAAACCTAGACTTATATATCAAATGAGTGTTTTCTTCCAAATAATCACCCTAGCAAGGAACGTACTTCTTCCAATTATACAGCCATTCCTCAAATCATAGCTAGAGTATTTCTCAGAGAATTGGCTAGGGGAATTAAGTGGAAAATGGAATTTTCTTTGAGGAGGGATGTGGCTAACTTCCCACCTTCACTTCTTTAGGATGACTCCTTGAAAACTAACAGGTTAGAGAACTTTTGATTTTACAAAGCAAGGTCTTCTGACTCTTGGAACAATAAGCACATACCTCCAAAATTAACACAAGAGTCTCTCACGAGCTGCATAGGAGACAATCACGAGGTGCAGGTATTTGCTTCTCATAGACATGAAATGTTTTCATTCTTCTTTCTTCTATTTACTGTATAAGTATATGAGCATTTCTGTGCAGACTTCATAGTCACGTCTCTGTTCCCTTACATACACGTAAATCTAAGAATGATTACATAGTAATAGTTTCTCTCCTGTATTATTACAGAGGGGTCTTCTGCTGTCAGGATTCATTTGCTATGAATGTTTGTGTCTCCCAAAATTTATATGCTGAAGTCTAATCCCCAATGTAATAGTACTAGGAGGCAGGGCCTTTGGGAGGTGATTAGGTCATGAGGGTGCAACCCTTATGAATGGGATTAGTGCCCTTATAAAAAAAAAAAGACATGAGTGAAATGATCCCTCTCTCTACCATGTGCAGATACAATGAGAAGGCAGCAATCTGCAAACCAGGAAGAGGCTCTCACCAGACACCAGAGTTGCCAGGGCCTTGATCTTGGACTTCTCAGCCTGCAGAACTGTAAGAAATAAACTTGTCTGTGTAAGCCACCCAGTCTATGAAATTTTGTTATGGAAGCCCGAACTGACTGAGAGAGTATTATTTCACTAATACATATGACACGTGCATTTAAGTATTTTAAACTTGTATGTTCATAGGCAAATTTGATTCTTGGATCCCTTTTAAAAGTCACCTGGAATTTGAGTAGTAAAGGGAATGATCATGCAGAGTCCGGAATCGAAAAGTGAGGTCGGGTTCTTTGTTTGATTTTTTTAAATATGATTCACAGTTAATTTCCAAGAGTACATCTTTGGAGGGTATGGAAACAGGTTCATTTGTTTAAAAAAAAAATGAATGAATAGCCCTATTACTCGATACTTATGCCATGTTGTAATACATGAATGTATTTGAAAAACATAAACAGATTTTTTCCACAAGCGCTAATTCTTTTCCCTTATTTTCATATGCATCCTAAAAGTAAACGAGCCACCTCATTGAAGACAGCAGATTTCCCTGCAATAATGTGCAGATATCAGAGCCGCTGTCAAAGGGCACTTTTTTAACGAACCCTGTTAACTTTTTTGTTTTAACTCTGCTAAAGCCACCATTAAAATGTCAATGGAAAAAGCTAATTTTGTATCATTTTCCCCATATTCTGAGGACCCCTCTTTGGCTGTGTACAGAATACAAAATCAGCTACAGCTTTTTCCCAACAGACTCATAATCTAAATTTGACTAATAGCCTCGATGCAAACATAAAGAAAGGCAAGGGAAGCCCTCGAGAGAAAGATGTCGCCAAGACAGAACATCGCCAGCACCGCCTGCCTCTCGCTGGGCGTGGGTGAGAAGGCTTCATTCGATGCCATGCGCACAGCCCTCTGCGGTGGGATAACCTTGATTAGGGGCAGAGCCTTCTCTGAGCTGCCTGTCGGATATTAATGTAAAGGAGAGTTCTCTCAGAGTAAAACATTGCTGTTGGTGCTTCTCTGAACTGAGCGTGTGAGTCCATCATGGTGATACTTAGATGGGAAACGTAATCAGGTGGAAATAATGCCTCTGCCAAGACCCTGGGTGGTGGGGACTGCCACTCCACCAGTCAGCAGGATGGTCTCAACAAGGGCCAGGCACTCCCTGTACCCCAGCAGCTGTGTCTGTGAAATCAAGGGAAGCAATGGCCCCCCCAGAATCCTTCCCCCTCGACACTACTACAACTCTGTAAGATGCAAGCTTGGTTATTTTAGGACTGTGTTCCCCTAATTTGACAGGCCTTAAGAATCATCTGGGGTACTGGTTTTAAAAATATATACAGATTGTTCATCTTTACCTCCAAATCTTCAGAAGACAAAGCAGGAACCTGAATTTTTGACTAGAGACTCAAGTGACATTTGCTGTAGAACAATGAAGAGTAACAAGCAACCCAAGTCCCCCCTGTCCCAAGCTTTGATCTAATTTCAGAATGAAAAGCAGAAAACTGTATCTGTATTCTTATTTCACAAATACATTCATATATGAGCATTATAGTACCTAAAGAGCAGGACTATTTTGCATCTTTTTCTTCTGGGTAAAGTAATGAATCTCTAAATTTGTCCAGGGGCTTCATTAAATCTATTTTTATTTTAAATGGGAAAAAAAATGTGGTTTGCAAACATTTTAAGTTTTTTTGGCTCTAATACAAAAACATACTTTTTTTTCTGTCCAGAAGAAAGGGATGAGGAGGAAAATATGAAGGAAAAGAAATGAAACTCAAGTCTGGCTATACAATCACCTTGTTACCCTGATCCCAGGAATGCAGTAACAGACAATCGAATGGGTGACGATCAAGCAGATTATGGGTGTGCCCCTTCCTGACACCGAATGATTGGTTCAGTCTCCCCTTGTGAGGTCTGCCAGGGCCTTTGCAACGCAGGCTTATAGGGAAAAAGAGAAAGCAGTAAGAGGCAGGACTAGGAACAGTAACCCAGCTCTAGCTTACTGCTGTGGGGGTGGCCAAGGAAGGGTCCATATCAGGGTACACAGAGGTGTCTGGTTAACCTGAGCTCAGACTCTGCTCATCGCTGCATCCAGTGATGACCTGGACAAAGACGAGAGGATAATATGATTCCCTAGACAGTAACAAAAATAGGCACTAAGACCTTTAGCAGACATCAAGGGCTCTTTTAACATGTAACACACATGTGCACATGCACACACATGCGTTTTCCGTTTCTGCATGCCTAAACTGATACATCCACTATACCCTTTCATGACATTCTAGAGGATGAAAGCTGGACCCACAGTTACTGGCTGGTGAGGGTAAAAGAGGGATGGATGTCTAGGGAGGCGCTGTTGGCTGACTCACCCACAGCGGAGACAGCACTTTCGCTGATACGCAGAGTATTGCTGTAGAAACGTTTTATCCTTTTCATTAAATGTAATAAGTCTCCTCTTGTTTAAGTGGTAAATGGTTTGCTTTCGGCAAGGCTTGAAAGAGAAAAAGTCACCACCTATGATCCATGGAGAAGCAAGAAATTGGTCAAACACTAATGTATAGGTACTGCCTTCCAAGTGTGGTGGCCATTAGGTAAGGGGAGGGCCCCATGCTCTGAATAAAGACCTTCCTGCAGGCCCCAGAGTGGAGACAGAACGACAAAATCCAAGCCACGTACTGAAAGCATAAAGTACAAGAACTAGCCCTGGGAGAGGGGCTGGTAAGAGCTACGCAGCATGTTCAATCTCCATCTAGCTTCAGTTGAGGGCAAGACTCTAGTCCAAGAAATATACAAAAAAAAAAGGAGTCCAAGTATATAAACATGACAAAGATTGGGGTTAGGACTGAATTGAAGCAACATGCCGGTACCCAGGGAGCACACTCAGGCATAGGATAGAAATGACCAGCAGGTGGCGCCATACACGTTGCTTTTTCAGTGCCACCCCTGGTGAGAGCTGTCTGTTGGACTCGATAGTTGAAAGCATCAGCACAACTGGAAATAGCTGTGGAAGAACCCCTGGAAGTCCTTTCAAGCACTGAGGCCTGTCATGTACATAAGCTACTGATAGTGACACCTCGTGGCTTTGCTCCAGTTATTTCCAAAGCCAGATCTGATTGACCACTATTCACGGAGAAGTATGGCCAAGGGAGATAGTTACATGAATGGCCATGTAAAAAAATAAAGCATTTACTTTTCACAAGGAAGCCATTGCCCATTGTTCAATTTCACCTCACATCATCATCGGCATATTTACAAATGAATAAAGATGGTGAGATTCAGGCCCTAGTGTTATTAAAAATCTATCTTTCTAAATAATCAATAACTAAAGATAAGACAATAGACTCCCCTGCCCCCTCCCAAAAATAAAGACAATTTGGTGCTCAAAAGAATTTCTACACAATGACAACATTGGAGAGTTAATATAGCCACTGATACATACACAAATATAGTTGTTCTTGTACCATTATACATAACCCCAATTGAGAAATTCTAGAAATTCTACCAATTGTCTCAATGGTATTTATAAGATGTAAGGGGTGGTCCACAAATGGATGATGTCAAACCACTTCTTAATATGTTCAACAGTGTATAACATGTTCCAGCCTTCCTACTTCCCCAGCCTCCTGCAAACACATTGCATAGCATTTCCAGAGCCTTGTATTCCTGGCTTCCGCCTGAATACAAATTCTCTCCCACGGGATCACTGTGAGAGAACTGGCTTCTTAAAGATCATCTCGTGATGCAGACATGGACCAGGTGATAACATAGCACCGCAACTCAGGACTCGACAGTGAGGTTTGTATCTTATCACAGAGTAAGGAGAAAGTAAAGTGTTAACTCTTCAAATGCCTGCTAGAAGTATTTGTAAAATACATCTCTAAAAAAGGACATATCCAGAATATATAAAGACCTCTCAAAACTCAATCATCAGAAAACAAAAGCCTAATAAAAACTGAGTAAAGGATTTGAACAGATACTTCACCAAAAAGACATATGAATGACAAGTATATGAATAGATGCTTAACATCTTCAGTAATTAGAGAAATGCAAGTCAAAACCTCAATAAGACACCACCATACCTTTATAGAATTGCTAAATTTTTTTAAAAAATTATAAAGACAATACCAAATGCTGGCAAAGATGTGGAGCATTAGAAACTCATGCATTACTGGTGGGCATGCAGAATGGCACAGCCTCTTTGGAAAACTGGCAGTTTCTTCTAAAGTTAAGCATATACTTACCATAACATAAGACTCAGTAATCTCACTTTTAGATATTTATCCAAGAATAATGAAAACTTATCTTCACACAGAAACTGTACACACACACACACAAACTGTGTAATTGCCAAAAACTGATATGACCAAATGTCCAATACTTTCTGAATAGATAAACAAGCTTTGGTACATCCACACAATGGAATACCACTCCACAATAAATAATAAACTATTGATTACATAGCAACATGGATAAATTTCAAATTTCAACACGGATGCATTAGGCAAGTGTAAGAAGCCAGATTCAAAGGCTACCTTCCATATGATTTCATTTATAAGACCATCTTGAACAGGCAAAATTATAAGGACAAAAACTAGATCCTGGTTCCAGAGGTTGGGATGTACACAGGTCAAAGGGACGTGTGAGGGGACATTTAAAGTGATGGAACTGTTCTATATCTTACCCGTGAAGGTGGTTACAAAACTACGTACATTTGTCAAAATGCATATAATGGTACATCACAAGGAATTAATTTTGCTATATGTGAGAAAGTAAATAAAATAAAGCAAAGTTTAAAATTTTACTATGGTTTATAAAAGTCAACACCAACATGCAATTGTCAGGTTGAAAACTTAAATCAGGACATAGTTTATCTCATAACAAAGTGCTCTGGTGAAGTAACCAAGAGTTAATTCCCTTTTTTTAAGGCTCTATCTTCGAGAATCTTTGTCCAAGTTATCAAAACCTCAAGGTGAGAAGTTGGGACAATGCTCAAGATATCCCATGAGAGCCTCCTGCCTCAGTCTACCTGAACTGGCCATTCTGATTCGCACTAATCGAAGACCATATCCATAAAATTCCTGCATGTGTGGAAGCTCACCAAGAGCTTCTGATTCCTTATTATGAGTAATTTACAAATAAAAATGTGTCTTCTTTTGAAATAAAGAAATAGGATTAGTAACACAGCAAAAAAAAAAAAGGCACGTAAGGCTTGCAAAGACTCAAACATTTGGAGGAAATGAATTCCAACCCAAATGCAATACAAAGAATTACGACATGACTTTTTAAATGCATTTAGTAAATAAGAAAGACAGAACAAAATAAACACCCAAGGACATATTTCTAAAGCCAAAGTTTCTACAAATATGCTTTTCAAAATCTCAAAGATAATTTTCAATCTGGTTGAAATAACCGCAGCCTTATAAATACCCCCTAATGCACAACCATCCTCACCTGTGAAAATGCTACCCATTCTTTAAGATGCAATTCAAAAAAAAAGTTACACATTCAACCTAAAATAACTTTGGAATTGGGTTTCCTGGTATAGTTCTAAAAATCTGGCAAAATCCAACGTCAGTAACTCTTAACCTTATCATTATGTGACATCAAAAGAATATTGTAAAACTAAAAGAACTCTACATCAGTGGTTCCAAACTCTAGCATGCGTTAGGATGAGAGAAGAGAGCCCATGAAAACACGGGTCGCTGGGTAGGTCCCACCTCCTGGTTTTCTGATTCGCTAGGTATGAAGTGGGGCCTGAGAATCTGCATTTCTAACAAGCTCCCAGGAGATGCTGATGTTACTAGTCTAGGGAACAAACTTTGAGAATCACTGGCCTCCATCTTGCAAGAGTCAAATGAGATGATACATGTAAAACTGTTTCATATGGTACAAAAGACTACATTAGTGTAAGGGATTTTGCTTTTATTGTTGTGCTTACACTGAATCCTTTAAAGGGGATTCTTTGTTTCCCCAAGTAGATGTTAGCTATTTCTCCTTTGAAAACCTATAATAATGTGTACTTCTTTTCTGATGCTGCCAGTAGTCTGTCTAAGATTAAAGTAATTTTTATTCTGTTTTTATTACACCAACTAGACTTCATTGAAATCATCGAGCTTGTTTAGACCCCTGCAGCGCACAGCAGACTGTCTTATACACAGTGGGTATTCTGGGCAATAAGTTCTTAAACTGAGTTGAACATATCTTATTACAAGAATATTGTTTTGCCTTTTCTGGTGCTTGTAATGGAAATACAGTGGGAAGATACTACAAAACACAACAATATATTATTCTCCTGAATTGGATGTCTAAGATCACCCTGAAACTGATACTCTATTGTCTATTTGAACAAATTATGGACTTTGATTAAACATTTTAAAAGTTGGATATAAATTCCTTGATCAATAATGTAAATCTTCCAAATATGACCTTTATTCCATGAGTAAATCTGTTTTCAACTTCACCTCTTCTTCCAGGAGTAGAGTCTGCTTCAGGTACAAGAACAGTGACTTTGCTTCTACAATAAAAGAGCAAAATTCCTACACAAATACACACAAGGCTCCTGACCGTGGTAAGGAGGGGCCACTCCTGAACACCGTGAAGACACCGGACATGCCCACACTGAAGGAAGAACAAACAGAACACTGATTTTAAGCTCGGAATGGCTACAGAGCATTTAGGTGTTAAATCAATGATTGTTCCTTACATTTTAAAAGCAAAGCCTCATTTGTTCAAGGCAAAGGGACTGAGTCATAATTATGGAAGCGCAGGCATCAGTGACCCCGTGGCATCATATGTTAAGGGATAGAAAGACTTTTTCAACACCTCGAAACGATGTCCTTGTCGACGGTTGCTTATTTTGTCCCTGGGGACTGGCAAAATGGAAAAATAAAATTCTGAAATGAAACCTTGCCCCTTGATGGTTTATTTGGTTGATACAGTAGTCCCCCTTTATCCACGTGGGGATATGTTCCAAGACGCCCCAAGTGGATGCGTGAAACCACAGAGCAGAAAACCCTATATAGACTGTTTTCTCCTCTACATACATAACCTCTCCACTTAAAGGAAGGACTTTACAGCTTCTCTTTGGCATATCCAAATTGCGAGCATCATTACTGTTGTACTTTGGGGCCGTTATTAAGGGTGACTTGAACACAAGCACCATCATACCAAGATGGTCAGCCTGTCATCCAAGATGGCTACTAAGTGACTAATGGGTGGGGACCACCTACAGCAGGAGAGGCCAGACAAAAGGATGATTCACATCCAGCGCAGGACAGTGCAGGACAGCAAGAGATTGCACCATGAAACTCAAAACAGCATGCGATTTAAAACTTATGAATTGTTTATTTCCGGAATTTTCCATTTATTATTTTCTGCCCACAGTTGAACAAGGGTAATAGAAACCATGGAAAGTGAAACCGCAGACAAGAGCGGGGGCGGGGGAGGCAGAATTTTGTGTGTTCTTCAGATGCTGCAACACATCCTGGCAGGGCAGAGGAAACCAAAGTCTTCCTTTAATCTGAAAACAAAGCAATGCTCGGCATCAGAGCATCTCAGTGTGTGTGGTCCCCAGACCAGCAGCATCACCACAAAACTTGTTAGAAATGCAATTCTCAGGTCCCACCTCAGACTTACTGAATGAGAAAGTAGGCTTTACATTAAGTTTGAGGATATTTTTCCCTGAGCTGAATTTTGCTGAACCAAATGTATAAGATGGAAATGAATTTAGTTGTAGTAAACATCTATGTTTACTTAGAAGAGAGAATAACAAATGAAGCTAAAGATCTGGATTTACTTGAAGGAATACAAAATGTTTATATATGACTTAACATTCTAAAAATATTTATTGGGGTTTCTGCATAATAGATTTGTATCTCAATGATGATTAATCTTTAGTAAATATGTTTTTAATATCACATGGTTTTTACTTATTATGCGCTGTCTTATTAAGTTCCAATTAAATCCATATGTGAGAACATTAATTTAAAGTGCTACCAGAATGACTGATTACAGAATCAATTCCTGGCATGAAACCCTGGAGTTATTCAAAGAAAGATGGCAGCCTCCATTCGTTGGTACCAAAAGAAAACCAATTAAAAAGTTGTACAGTCATCAAGCTGTCCGTAGACATCTCTCGGATTGTATCTATGATTGTATCTGCTTAAAGAAGGTAAGACAAGGAGGCCATGAAGCTCATTACAATTTTGAGAGAAAAAATATTTATTATAATAATAATTTGCCATTAAAATTCATAGCAACATGCATTATATAGATTTCTCTATCTATGCATACATACAGGCATATTTACACACTACGCAGAGCATGACCATGGGGAGAAGATAGAAAAACTACAAATGCTCACTCAGAGCCAGATAATATTGCATATTCCTAAGCCATTTAATGGAGGACTCAGCAGCTCTGAAACTAATACCCCAGAGATCCTCCGAGCATCACAGCCCAGTGGGATTTTCATGGATATAAGGAGAATCTTGGTCCATAAGTGGCCCAAGAAAATGTTCATTTATGTTTACTGTGCCCCTTTCAAGAGAAAGAGTTCAATGCATAGAAATAGTTTATCCAAAATGGTTGATTATTTTAAGTTGGTACTTAATAGACAGTCACTAATCATCTGGAAACGCTCTCTCTCTCTCTTCCTGGTAGCGTGAGACATATCTGTTATAGTTTACTATGATCTAGTAAATAAAATTCTAAGTCTCTTTATAGATTCCCTTAGGGAAGCTGACCGGCCTTTCCTCTCGGAGGGTGTAATATTCAGTCCACCAAATAGCAGAACTCAGAACTCCCAGCCAGGGCCTCCTTTCCACGAAGTATGGCAAGGAGCCCTCAAAACCTGTCTTGCTCAAAACACTGGTGCAGGCTAAGGACAGAGATTCAAATGAAACGAGACCTAAAAGGAGTTAGCACATGAAACGGTGCCTCTGA